>NW_022111300.1:2403006-2411469 GCF_000313985.2 Echinops telfairi | reverse complement strand
TATGCACATAGATCTATTTCCCCATTGTCATATATAAATATATTTACATATGTACATGCCTGTATTTAGGCTTCTACAAATGCCCTTTGCCTCCTAGTTCCTTCCTCTATTTCCTTTTACTTTTCTCTTGTCCCACTATCATGCTCAGCCTTTATTTTTGTTATTCCTCTGTTACATTGGCCTTGATCAAGCCCTACCAGGCCTCCTACACCCTCCTCACCACTGATTTTGAATCACTTGTTGTTCCCTTGTCCCTGCCAACTTATTATTATTAATTGATGTTTGCTGCTGGTGCTTCTCATTTTGAGTCATGCCTCATTAGCACAGGAAGGCCCAGAAGGTTTTGATCCCACAGGCTTCACTCCATCCACATCATTATTGTTGACTCTCCTTTGAGAAGGCAGCTCTTTCTCGGTCATGTTTTGAGTACCTTCCAACCTTAGGAGCTCATCTTCTGGCACTATTTCTGACAATGTTGTCTTTATTTGTGAGTTTTCCAGTATCTGGCAATGTTCGATGCTATCCACAAGATTTTCAGTGGTGAATTTCTCTAAAGTGGATGGCCTATTCCTTCTTAGGAGACGTTCCTTGGTCTGCAAGCTCTGCTGATACCTGCTCACTGTGAGTGACCCTGGTGGCATTTGAAATACCGGTGACATAGCTATCAGAATCCCAGAAACCCACAGGCCACTAAAGCTCTCAAAACTGAGAGCTGTAACCCTAGTGGTGGGCTGTGACCCTAGAGAACTATTAATCTGGTTACGGTGCCTTTGGGTTTATCTAGCCTGGATTTTATATCAAGAAAATCAAACAGAGCACCCCAACAATGACAACAAAATAAAACACAGACAATCCTCAGGTAAAGTGAAAGCAAACGATAACAGAAACAAGAACCGATTAAAAGTGGGTCAAAAGGGTGCACAAATGATAAGATGTTCATTTTAGTCCAACTATATCTGCAATAATCCAGTTTCCAATGCAGTCTCTCAGAGGACAAGAATATTCACATCCCTGGTCAAGGGGTCTGAGGGACTTCAATTGAGGCTTGATCTACATGGGAACTCCAAACTTAGATTTTGGGCTTTCACTGCCATCCATAAACATCTTCAAACCAGATGATCACAATTTCATCTCTAATTGCCTCCTCTGAGCCTGGATTGTGTTATCTACATTCCTTGGATCACACAGGCTCATGTGCCCCTTCTTTGTAGACTTAGTTGGCCTCTCTTCTCTTATTCTTGTTTTCTTTTCAAATGGTTAAGAGGTATAGCAGGGAGAATTCAGAAGCAGGGATTGGTTGGAAGATAGACAATATGACTGTATGAGTGTTGTCTAGGCTTGCTGGACTCCAAAGAATGAAGAGGTATATCCAGATAACTCAATGTTCATTGGATGTGTCATGAGTCAACCTTATGACATGAAGGCACCTCATGGAGAACCCCTTGAGAAGACATTATAATTTGATCACCTGTAGAGGGGAATGGGGTACTAAACAAGGCTTAGTCCGCCAAGTGCTCCTGAGTCCTCCTGGCTGTCCTAGATGCCCTGGAGAGGAATCCGTGACAGATGATAGGGAAGAGATGACCAGGAAAGTGACCTGTTCTAGAGTCTTACTCAGACACAGCTCACAGACCCATGAAATGGTGTCACTAATTCTTATGTCTATGAAACATCTCAGGAAAAAGCTTCCATTTGGGCCACCAATTTGTCACCTTCTGTGGCAACTCTCTACTTCACCTGGCCTTTGGCAGCTATATCTGCATTTGCACCCATGCTGTAGGAAATGCATATAAAACATGTGCTGTTTGTCATGGGCCCACCATTTACTTATGATATTATCTCCAGGATGCTACAGAGATCTCCCTTTAGGGTGTCTTTAAGCATCGACAGAGACACTGGCCGAGCTATTAAGAACAATGGTGGAGACCCTATCTTAAGGCCTCACACCTCTCTCTCTTAGATCAGCAGATTTCCTCATCAATTTGGGGGTAGGTGGAGCCACAGTGGTTTACTTTGCGGGTCTTATGGGAATTTCTAACCCTCACGCAGTCATGTTTCCTGGGTTGGCAGTTTTCATCAACCCCAGAGACCATGTAAGAAGTTCAGAGAGAGTTTTCTCCCAATGATGGCCTTCCTCTGACTCCTTTACCTTTATGGAACTTAGCAGTCAGTTGGAGCTTAAAGCTTTTAGCCTCTGTGAGGGGGAGGGGCAAAGTGCACAGAGAATGCACAGGGTCCCCTTGGGAGTCCCTCAGGAAGGGATTAGAGGCACAGAAGAAAAGAGTTCCGTCAGGAGTAGAGATGTTGGCCTCACCATTAAAGGCCAAGGGGAAGTTAATTTGAGACTAGTTAATTCTAAAGACCCAGGCTAGAGATGAGACCCCTTCTCTGAATAGGGTGCAGCACAAGCAGAAGAGCAGGGAACGCCCACACCTGTGCCACGATCCGTGTCTACTGTCTTTCAGATAGGAAACCGACATGCGGTACCTCCAGACATGCCTCTGGGATGAATCCTTAAGAACTAGAACAAGTTTGATCATCATACCCTAAACAGAAAAACACTGATATTCTCTTGTAATATAGCTTGGACTCAGTGTATGTAGTGGTGGAATTTGGACTAAAAATGGTCGTTTGAGTTATGATATCATCTTCCAACTAGACCTGTTTTTTAAAAGGTTTGGAAAGTGGACAGAGCGCTCATACGTGTAAGTCTTCATGGCACTTCAACATGCTCCCCAAATGGACAGGAATCACCCCGTCTTCCTGCTGATCTTGAGAATGAGTAAACCAGAACTTGAGAGTGTTGATGAGAGCTACAAGCTATTCATGAGAATGTGGCAGCCTTCTTACACAGGCTATGGGAGACTCTAGTTAAACATCCTGACGTAGAGCCTGAGAATCCCACAGGAAAGGTACTGTTAGAAGATACGTTTATAACTGAGTCAGCCCCACACATCAGGAATAAATGATGAAAATCAGGAATGGTCCAGCAACCCCCATAGAAGGTGTGCTAAACTTGGCTTCTTGACTTTTTCTATTAGGGATATAGAGGAGGAAGGGAGGAAAGGCAGGGACAGGTGATAGCTGCCCTACAGGGACAGTGCCCTCCAGACTTACTCTAGGGAATACCCAGGTACATTCGCCATGGTGCATGGAGTCCAAATGTTGGAAGTCAGGCTGTCTTGGGTCAAGGAATCCCCCAAAAGGCCACATCCAATATGCTACAGATTTGGTCATTGGAATGGGACTGTCCTGAGGCACAGAGGACCATTGGTTGGCAACTTAAAATATCATATCTTGAACTGAGGGGACCCTTCACTATGATCAGCTCCTGCTAATATAATCCCTATTAATAGGGTGGACCCTAGGATAACTCTTGAAGTAGCCAGACAGCCTGCTATACAAGAGGGACATTTTATCTGTGCTAACCTCTCATCACTAATCTCTCTCCTCAAAATACCACTTTTAAGCACCCGTTCTTTTAGTTATGCCTGAATGCCCCAATCTGTCACTAGGAGGAGACATTCTGGGCCACGTAAGAACTTCAGGAATCTTTCACATGAACACCGAGGAACTCATCCCTATGTGGCATTAATTCCCAGAAGAGAATCAGGGGTTTTCAGTGGATGAAGACCAACTCAATACTCAGGTATGGGAAACTGGAATTCCACGTTGGGCACTAATTATGATTATGACAGGTAGGAAGATTAGGAATAGAGGGGGTTGTCTCCACCAAATGCCTATGCTAAACAAAAATTAATTGGCCATACCACAACAAAGGGGTTGGAAAGAAATGAGGGGCACATTAGACAGCTATGGGGGTGATGCAAGGATGCTCAGACTAAGGTCACTTAGACACAGGTGGACACAGGTGGAGATCAACCTGGGCACACACTAGGGACCAGCAACATCAGTTCACAGGTGCGCCTGAACTTAGCCACTAAGAATGGCCAATACCCTCAAACACACCCCCACAAGTACGGTAGGAGGGAATAAAAAGAAAGGACCAGGGGCAGTCACTCTTGCTCCAGGACTCCTTCCATGTGATTTTTCGGTGTGTCCCTGAAGTGGCCATCTTGAGTCTTGAGCTTTTGCATAGTCCCCCACGTGGCCTTGCCCATTTTCCAGTGATAGCAGATACTATTTGAGACTGTAATATCCCAAGATTCCTGAGATAGTTAAGGTTTATTGTGGAAACTTGGACGATAAACACATGTGGGATTAACTGAAGGGCAGAGAGATAAATGGCTCAGTGAGCCTCACCTTTCTAGTTCTTGGGTCTCTTGCTTTATGATGGTTGGACCAGGATGCAGCTGCCTTAGCCAGTTCCCTGATTCAGCTGGCAAGGCTCACTTCCTGTAAGACATCCCTGAGGAGAAGCCACATGGACCTACCCTGATGTAGCTCTGGGTGCTGGAGCAGCCGCATGGAGACCCCTGCTGAGATGCTTATGCTCTCACTGATTTGGCTTTCCTCCTGCAGCTGGCATCACCGCGTGTGTTTTGTGAGATTGAGGAGGACTTTGTAGATCTGTGTTGGACATATGGGCTAATGTTGGACTTATGGGCTTGGACAGCACTGGGTTGGGATGCTTTCTTAATGTACACTTACCCTTTATATAAAACTCTCTCTTACACATATGAGTCTCTGTGGATTTGTTTCCCTAGTTTACTCAGACTAACACACTTCCTTTTCCCTCATAAAAGCTCCTGGGACTTACAAAATTGCGTCTGCTCTGTGAATTCTTTCAGTGCTGAGAAGCAAGAACCGAGGAAAACCATTGCAGAAACCTCACAATTAGACTCAGAGATCCGGCCCATTTCCCTTAATGGAGGCAATACCCCATCTATGTAGAGTCCAGAGAAGGTATTCAGGCATCCCAACTCTCCTCACCATAAAAAGAGGCCTTGTATATCAAGGTCAAAGATTCATTAATTATGATGCAGACTCAGATCAATTCTCTAGTTCTCTAGAATTGGCAGGGCTTAGACATGGCAGCAGTGGCCCAAGGCAGACTTTGCGGGCATGCTCAAGGAGAACGCTGCTTCTGGATAACCCAAATGGTCCAAGTTCAAGAACAAACCTGACAGTTTCTGGAAGGAGTAAGAGAATTACAGGCTCAAGCCAGATGGACATGGAGCTCCTGGTCTGATGCTTGGCGTGGGCTTCCTGGTTACCATCCTTCCTGGGGACCTTAGTCTTCATGATTCCCTTGCATCTTCTCGGACCTTGTGTTTGTAATGCCCTCATCTGTTTGGTGTTTTCCAGGCTGCCACTATGAATGATTGTACAGCCAACATATTCTAGCCCACCCCTCATTCCTCTAGAACACGATGCTAGCAAATTCCACATAGATGCTTTCCCCTAACCTCATGTCCAGATATGAACTAAAAGTGGTGGCGTCCAAATTTGCTCCCATTCAGAGGAACCATTTACTAAGTTAAAGGTGTTAAACAATGATGTGCCAGCCACTTTAAGTGTACTGCTCCGGTTGTCTCACTAGAGAGAATGTGAGGCCAGGACACTATCCCAGACCAACAGAATCCACATCTCTGGGATGTGTCTGAACAACTGGAGCTATGAAATCTCCTCAAATGATTTTATTTGCTCTCAAGATTTGATCATGTTGGGGAAATAGATCTACATGCATATATTTATAGGTTTAGTAATAAGGTAGGAAATGGATATTGGGCCTCCACTCAAGTACACCCTCAATGCAAGAATATTTTGTTCTATTAAACTGGCATTCCATGATGCTCCCCTTCCCAACATGGTTGCTGAAGACAAAGTGGGTGCATAAGCAAATGTAGTGAAGAAAGCTGATGGTGTCCGGCTATCAAAAGATATAGCTTCTGGGGTCTTAAAGGCTTGAAGGTAAACAAGCGGCCATCTAGCTCAGAAGCAAGAAAGCCCACATGGAAGAAGCACACCAGCCTGTGTGATCACGAGGTGTTGAAGGGATCAGGTATCAGGCATCAAGAGCAAAAAATCATATCATTGTGAATGAGGGGGAGTGCAGATTGGGGACCCACAGCCCATCTGGAGGCAACTGGACATCCCCTTACAGAAGCGTCATGGGGAGGAGATGAGCCAGTCAGGGTGCAGTGTAGCACAGATGAAACATACAACTTTACTCTAGTTCTTTAGTGCCACCCTCCCCACCCACCCCACTATCATGATGTCAAGTCTACTTTACAAATCTGGCTAGACCAGAGGATGTACACTGGTACAGATAGGAACTGGAAGCACAGGGAATCCAGGACAGATGATCCCTTCAGGACCAGTGCTGGGAGTGGCGAGACCAGAAGGGTAGAGGGAAGGTGGGGGAGAAATTATAAGGATCTATATATAACCTCCTCCCTGGGGGATGGACAACTGAAAAGTGGGTGAAGGGAGACATTGGACAGTGTAAGATATGACAAAATAATAATAATTTATAAATTATCAAGGGTTCATGAGGGAGGGGTGAGTGGGGAGGGAGGGGGGAAAATGAGGAGCTGTTATTAAGGGCTCAAGTAGAAAGCAAATGCTTTGAGAATGCTGATGGCAACAAATATACAAATATGCTTGACACAATGGATGTATGTATGGATTGTGATAAGAAGTATAGGAGCCCCCAATAAAATGATTAAAAAAAAATAAGATAAATTATCAAGGGTTCATCAGGGAGTGGGGAGTGGGGAGGCAGGGGGAACATGAGGAGCTGATACCAAGGGCTCAAGTAGAAAGCAAATGTTTTGAGAATGATGATGGCAACAAATATACAAATGTGCTTGACCCAAAGGATGTGTGTATGGATTGTGATAAGAGTTGTACGAGCCCCTAATAAAATGATTTAAAAAAAAGATTTGATTATAGGATCTGTGAGTTCTGCCCCTGAGATGATGAGAACTCATCAAATTTTGATACGGCACCTTAAAAATACAGAACGAATGAGAAAGTCTGGAAAGAAGTTGGAGCCATTGTGTTGCGTTTCTAGATTTGAAGGCCAAACTCACTGATAAGAGAGTCAGTCAGATGGGCTGTCCTAAATTCCTAAGCATGTTTTTTTTCTACAATCCAAACATCTATATTGTTCACTGAAAAATTTTATTGACTACTAGCTGTGTGTCAGTCACATTACTAGAGTTTATGAACTATAAACATATGCAAACACATATTTAGTCCAAGGAAGAACTGTCATCAATACAAACACATAGATAATTCAAACACTGGATGACAAATATTAGCATTCAGATTTCTACAAGGAATTGTCAAGTACTGAGGGTCTAGAACAATTCTCTTCTGGAATTTTGGGTGGATGATTCCAGTTATCCCTGTTTGCTTTAGTATGACTATTAATCCCCTGGAGCTGAAGGCTAGAACTGGTAGACCGAGTTCTGATGGAATGGACTACGGTTTTGTTGCTGCTTTAAAAATAGAATTCTTTGCCCCACTGATAAACATGTAGCCAAATGTATTTCGAACAGACACAGTCTATTTATTTGTTTGTGCTCTCAATTTTTAAACTAATTTTATGTCTTCAATGTATTGTCATCTATTAACTCTGTTCTGGAAGCAACAAGACTGGTGTTTCATTAACTCTAGCAGAAGGAAATAGATTCAGACTTTCTGCTAATATTTCTGAGTAGCCTGACAGCTGTTCCAAGTTAGAAATTGCCAAGTAAAAAAGCAACAGAAATAACTCAACTCTATTTTTTCTGTTACTGAAAATCCAAGTGAGAAATAAGACTGCCTTCCCGAGTCTCCAACCTTCAAATTAGGCTGTTACTTTCCCACCGTCTCCCACCACCTCCCATCCAGCGCCCTCACCTTGCTTATTAAAAATAAATGTTAGCAGTTGCCTGGGAACGTTCTGGAGCAAATGCCCACTGCTGGGTTTGGGCAGGATCTGAAAGTGTTCCCCAGCTCAGTGCCGGGCCTGCTGGTGTCCAGGCTGGCGGTCGGTCCGTGAGAGGAGGCCAAGGCTTGCTGCTTCCACAAAGATTTATTGTCTTGGGTATTAAAAAAAAAAAGATTAGACAATGAAGCCCAGCTTGCACCCCAGTTCCTGATACCCAGAACGAATGCTTATGTCACTGTGCATTTTACCAAGACACTTCAGCCCTCAACAACTGTCCACTTCTTTGTGTCCTTTTATCCCCTTCGGGTACCTGGTTTAATGAGCAGTCAGACAACTGGTGACCAGGCAGAAGGAAACGAGAGGGCAGAGAATGGATGGCTTGTGTAATGCTTATATGGGCTCCTTTGCCTCAGAATGACAGATTGTGTATTGACAAGATAATCACGGCTAGAAGGGGGATATAAATCAGTGGGAGTCTAGAACAGTGTGTGGCTAATTGTAAAGGCCAAACAATTGGGGTGTATAAAGTTTTCAAGTCTCAATTGTCAGCCTGTTATCCCTATCTCTAAGGAAGCAGTCCTGGAAGGTCAGGAGAAGTGTCGTGTGTGTGTGTGTGTGTG
>NW_022111300.1:2397324-2402906 GCF_000313985.2 Echinops telfairi | reverse complement strand
GTGTGTGTGTGTGTGTGTGTGTGTGTGTGTGTGTGTGTGTGTGTGTGTGTTTGCAGAGCCCGGATGAAAAGAGTCCTCAGGATGCAAGCAGTTACTCATGCTTTTTCTTCTCACTGCACTGAAGTGGCTTCAACCTAGATCCCTGATCCAGGTCTCTGGGTGCAACACCTACTTGATTCAATTTCCACATCGACCCAGTTCTTGGCCTCCTTACTCAGAGACACGGGCCACTCCCGGGGCTGTGCTGACTCCCCACCATAAGCTAAAAGTGAAAATGCACTCTCTAATCACCCCTCATGGCAGCACATTTCTTTGGGGACATCACACTACTTCTCTAATGCTGAATGTGATAAAAGGAAGGTTATGTAACGTCTGCCCAGATGCCATTTCAAGGCACTAGCTTGAGGATATCTTTGAAAAAATTATTTTAGACATGTGTTTGTAAAATATTTTTTTTCAAGGTGCTAGGCATTAAAAAACAAACAAACCTGTACTTAAATGATAATTTAAAGTTTCCCTTTAAATACACAGCTATCAATGAAGCTGGAGTATTTTGATGACGCATGGGAGCAGGAGGGAATATTCAGAAATATTTTCCAACTACCAGAAATTAAAATGAAATATAGACTCATTGGGGAGGGACCATTTTAACCTCTGTGGATAAAAGTGATAATTGCAGGGAACAAACTGAAGTTAATATGTCAAAGGGATAAAAGCTCATGAAAGTGGAGGTGGTAAAGGAATATGTATGTTTGGCTGGGGAGGAGGGATAGCAGGGTTTATCCCAGGGGGAGTCCTCTGGCTCCCTGGGTCAGACAGAATGGTTAACAGGATACAAATTCATCAAACCCAAATGCAAGTGGGGTGGGAGGGCCGCCCTTTTCTGTGGTCAGGAGGGACTTGTGTGAGTGTGTGTGTGAGTGTGTGTGTGTGTGTGACCCAAGTGAATCTTCATCAAGGAAGCGCCCTCTTACTTCATTCCTTTGTTCTTGCTCTTCAAGTGGCCCTCACATTTTACTGTTGAAGGAGAGGCTTTCTCAGAAGACTTTCTGAAGACACTGTGCCTTTAAGACAGAATATCATCTTTGCAAAGCACAGTCTTGAATGAATTCACTTCTACAATGCACCTAAGAAGTGGGCCCTGTGTTTCATAGGAACAGATGTAGGGAAGAATAGACCTTTTGAATGGAAGGATCTAGGTGAGCAATAAAGAGCGGTGTCTTTATGGTGAGGGCCATAAGCACAGGTTTGTGTGGGATGCTGTGAAATCTCTACGGTACAGGTGAAGAGACCTGTTCACTGTAGCGGCGTGTGAAGCCCACCCCCAGAGCTTGGCATCCTGGAGATGTCTGAACCTAAACCACCGTGTCCGAGAACTAGAAATGATGGGCATAGACATGATGAAGAAGAAAGAAGAACAAGCGATCATTCTGGCAGCAATGGAAACTCACTGGACAAGCAGGCAGGGGAAGTATGTGGGTCAAGAGAGAGCCTGGCAGAAGTCAGGTCCCACCATGGAGAGGGGGTACTGTTCATGCTGAGGCCTTGCTTCTGTCCTCCCTCTCCTAGACCCCACCACTTGCAAAGCCTTACTATCCTTTGCCATTGACTTGCCTCTAATTAGTGGTGGCTTTATGTGGAACAGAACTAACCTTGCTTGGTCTTGTGCCAGTTTCCTGATCGCTGGCCTCCTGGAGTCCCTCGCTGTGGCTCGTGTATGAATCCGCTCAATGAGGAGTCCCCTTGTTCTGGCTAACCCTCGACTTTACTACCTATCAGTCAAGGACTGCTGGTGGCACGGTGAAGTGCTTGGCACTGACCAAAAGCTTGGCTGTTTGCACCCACAGGCTGCTCGGTGGGAGAAGGATGTGGCTGTCGACTTGAGCCTGGGAGCCTCACGGGCAGCTCTACTCTGTCCTGTGAGTTCAATGGACGTGAAAACCCTGGGCTTGGTTGGGTCTGTCGGTTTGTGGCTGATCCATGATCTAGCAGAGCGTACAGATTAAGACAGACTAGGAAGAAAGACCTAAGGGCCTACATCCCAAAACCAGCAGATGAAAACCTATACATAAACCTGTACATAAAGGTTGTCCTTACCCCACTAACCAGATGAAATCTATCTGCACAGGACACTACATTGGCATCTAAAACTCAGTATGAGCAGGCCCTGGGCTAGGACAGAACTGGTTCCTAAGTGTGTCTTTAATGGAAGTCAAAATGTAGGTAAGGGAAAAAGCAAGGTAAGTAAGTAAAATGTGTTGGTAAGTCAGAACAGACTCATGGTATATGTAAATGCAGAAGTTTGTGACTTAAAAGATAACATCAAGAAAGGGAAAAGAAATCCACAGACTAGGAGGGAAATGTTGGATGTCCTGTATTTGACAAGGGATTTGTACTGAGAACATATCAAGAGCTCCTACGACTCAATAATAAGAGACACCTTGATTTAAAAACGGAAAACTGAACAGACATTAACAGTCATTAGGAAAATGCAAATGGAAACCTCAGTGAAATACTGCTTCATCTCCACCACACCAAAGACCACACACGGTGCCGCCGAGTGGATTCAGACCCACAGTAACCCTACGAGGCAGAATACAATCCTCCCCCTTGGGTGTCTGCTGCTGTAAATCTTTACAGGAGCAGAAAGCCTCATCTTTTCTCCGGTGGAGGGGCTGGTGGCTTCTAACTGCTGACTGTGCTGTTGGCAGCCCCTCACAGTCCAGGGCTCCTGTCATACCCAGTAAGATGGCTACAATAAACCAGACAGATGATAAGTGCTGACAAGGATGTGGAGAAATTAAAACCCTCATTCAATGCTGGTGGGAATGCAGCACAGTGCAGCCACTTTGAAAAACACTCTGGCAGTAGAAAGCAAATGTTTTGAGAATGACGATGGCAACAAATGTACAAATATGCTCGACACAATGGAAGTATGTATGGATTGTGATGAGTTGTATGAGGCCCCACGAAAATGATTAAAAAATGATTAAAAACATAATAAAAAAATAAAAAACACTCTGGCAAGTCCTCAAAAGGTGTAAGATCAATTTATGTGACCCAGTGGCTTCACTTTAGCCAAGAGAAATCAAGACATTTGTCCACACACAATAAATTGGTACAGAAATATTCCTAGCAGCATTGTTAATAAGAGCAAAAAAGTGGAAACAACCCAAATGCCACCTATGAAAAAGGAATAAATAAAATTGTGGTATGGCTACTCACTGGGCGAGTTAGATAGCGGGAGCGCAACACCAATCTACAACGTGCTGCCCCATGCGCCACATGGCTGACCTTTTCAAACCTTGTGCTCAAGGAAGGCAGCCAGTCACAAACGGCGCTACCCATGAACAGTCCATAGTGGGCAAATCCATCAAGACTGGAAGTAGACTGAGGTTTGCTTAGGTCTGGGTGAGATCCTGGGAATAAATGGGGGATGAATGATACTGCACACAGGATTTTTGGCGTGGTAAAAATGTTTTAACTCGGTGGTGATGGTAGTTGCCCAACTCGGTGAACACATCAAAACCATTGCCTTTCCCACTTTCAATGAGGGACTTGCATGGCATTCGAGTGACAGGCATACCTCAGAGGTAAGGTTGTCTGACTCCAGCCCGCTGCAATGAAGCGGATAGCACAGTCGCAGAACTGTTTGAACTCTCCAGTGCATAAAAAAAATTATATTTACAGTATATTCTAGTCTACTCCATGTGCAACAGCATGATGAAAAATCTTAAAATATTGGAAGAATTACTAAAATGTAACGCAGAGAGAGGCAGTGAGCACATGCTCATGGAAAATGGTGCCAGTGAACTTGCGTGAGGCTGGGTCGCCACATCCTTTCATCAACACACAAACAAAGGAAAACCACAGTACCCACAAAGCACAACAAAATGAACTGTGGCAAAATGAGCTCAGCCTCTCTGTCTTGATAAAGCTGCTGTTAGGACAAGTAATGCGTGTCTCCAGTTGCCTACTGGAAGTTGCTCTGTAAAGCTCAGTTTCCGGAACCATGGTGACGATAGTAGTGGAAATTCCATGTGAACTCATGAGTCAAAGTGGTGGGTACACTAGTTCTCAGAGGTGCACACGTTCCTGGCCTGTGGGCTCATTCTTTTCTGAATGTTCTCCCTGCCTTTGAGTCAATGTTGACACTCAGTGACCCTCTGCGGGTTTCCGAGAAAACCAAGACTTTGTCCCGAGGAGCTGCTGGTGGTTTTGAACTGCCAACCATGTGGATTGCAGCCCAACATATAACCACTGCCAAACCCAAACAAAAGTTACTGCCATCAAGTCGACTCAGTGGGAGAGACTAGGATTCTCTCTGTGGGGTTCTAAGACTGTAAATCTTTCTAGTAGTAGAAAGCTTCATCTTTCTCCCCAGAAACTGCCGATGGTTTCGAACTGCCTACCTTGCAGTTAGCATCCCAATATGTAACACAGTATTGATTCAATGGTGAATTGAGTGAGGGTCTTGAGTGTTCAACAGAAAACAGCACTCAGAATTTTGAGTCTGTGCTAATTTATGCACAGTAGGAACTATTTCAAGAGTTAGAGTAGAAAGAAACAAGTTGAGTTTGTGTGTGTGCACAAAAACCCAAATCGGAATCCACTGCCATTTAGTCAATCCTAATTTACAGCACCCCTATAAGATGCAGTTTTAAGTCTGGATTACATCTCGATGTAAAGAAGACCCAGATCCTCACAACTAGCCCATAGGTAGCATCCTGACACAAGGAGAAGATGCTGAGGTTGTCAGGGTTTGGTCTTGCTCGGATCCACAATCAGTGCTCCTGGAAGCAGCAGTCAAGAGGTTAAATGAAACATTGCAGTGGACAAATCTGCTGCACGGGGCTCTTTAGAGCATCAAAAGCAAGCCTGTTACTTTGAGGACTATGGTGTGCCTGACCCCGGCTATGGGATGTCCGATGGCCTCGTATGCCTGTGAAAGATGCACATGATCAGGAAGACTGGAGAATCGATGTGTTTGAGTTGTGTGCTGGAGAAGAATATTGAAAGTACCCTGGGCTGCTAAGAGGGCAAACTGATGTTTTGGAAGAAAGACAGCCAGAGTGAACCTCAGCGGCACGGATGGCTCGACCTTTTCTTACACACTTTGGACATGTTGTCAGGAAGACCAGTCCTTGGAGGAGGAGGGCAGCCTGCTTGGTAAAGTGGAGGGGTTATTTTTGAGCCCAATGTTGCAGCCACTGTGGATAGAATGACACAGTGGCGGCAACGTCGGGCTCAAGCATAAGACCAAATGTAAGGATGGTGCAAAACCAGGGAGTGTTTTGTTCTCTTGTGCACGGGGTTGCTATAGGTCAAAACTGACTGGATGGCACCTGACAACAACAACATAGGACAGAGCAGGGGACCTGGGGGTGCAGGGTTTGTAACAAGCGATCCAAATTGGTGGGGAGGTGGGTGTGGGAGGCCTGGTAGGGCATGATCAAGGGGAATGTAACAAAGAGGAAGTGATGAAACTCTGGTGGGGACTGAGCATGATAGTGGGACAGGAGGAAAATCAAGGGAAATAGAGGAAAGAGCTGGGAGGCAAAGGGCATTTATAGAGGTCTAGA
>NW_022111300.1:2392741-2396247 GCF_000313985.2 Echinops telfairi | reverse complement strand
CAGGGAGGGAGGGGAAAAATGAGGACCTAATGCCAGGGGCTTAAGTGGAGAGGAAATGTTTTGAGAATGAAGAGGGCAATGAATGTACAAATGCGCTTTACACAATTGATGTATATATGGATTGTGATAAGAGTTGTATGAGCCCCTAATAAAATGATTAAAACAAACAAACAAAAAACCCAAACAAACAAAAAACAGGACATAGGGGATAAGCTACTATATACATACTGTACATCCCTGGGGTGAGGTCTAGCAATTATGGCAGGGGCCAAACCCAATCCAGGGATACACATGGGAAGCCATTAATAATATGGGGAAGGAAAGAGAAAAATAAAGTCATGGGAAGGGGGGATCAGGGCAATAACCCACCCAAGGGGAGGGTATTGTTTATATCTCCACAGGAGAGGGAGAGCGAGACCAGGCTTTAACCCAATGCACCAAGGCATGAATACAACATACCAGCATGTACCAGGGAACCAATTCAGAGGTCTGCGGGGCTGGCCCCAATCCCAACAATGTGGACACCCCACCTCCTCAGAAGACTGCACTTCGGAGGACAGCACTGGGGCTACAGCTTGGGGAGAGGGGTGTGTCTGATCAGAGCACACGGGAGAAGTGAAGAGGGAGGGAGAGGGAGGGAGGACAGCCTGGCCACCCAGCCCTGAGGACCATACTCCTGCTCAGAGAAGACAGCGCACAGAGAGGACCATAGGGCTAGCTCCACCACGAGACACGACGTCCCTCACTAAACCACAGAGCTGAGGGGGACAGCACTGCAGACATAGTGCGGGAATAGTGCACAATTTGACCCCATCATGCTGGAGCAAAACACTAAAGGCATGCAACAGAGCAGCAAGGGGAGCAAATGATGAAATCCCTAGGGAATACCAAAAATAGACTTAGGAGACAGTGTGGCACCCCATCAAATCTGAATGGAAAACACTCGTAAAGGCCAACAAACAGACCTTGAACTATTTATTGGCCTTTCCATTTTTGTCAGTGGCTTTCTTTTTGTTGTTGTTGCTATTATTTTGTTGGTTTCACTTCCTTTGTTGTTTTATTTGGCTTTGTCAGTTTTTGGTGCTTATTAATGTATCTGCATGACTATCTAGATAAGATAGGTGGGGTAAATAACTCGGAGATGAAAAGAGCGTGACCAATGGTTCCAGGGGGAATACGGGAGAAGTGGAGGTGGGAGAAAGGAAAGCGGGTGGGGTAGGGAACCAACCCAGGGACAAGGGAACAACAAGTGAACTAAAATCAATGGAAGGAAGGTCGTGGGATGCCTAGTGGGGCTCAATCAAGGGCAATGTAGCAGTGAGGAATTACTAAACCTGAATGAAGGCTGAACATGATGGTGGGACAAGAAAAAAGGAAAAGGAAATAGAGGAAAGAACCAGGAGGCAAAGGAAATTTACAGAAGCCTAAATACAGGCATGTACATATGTAAATATATATATTTACAAGAGGGGAGTAGAACTATGTACTCATATCTATATGTTAAGAATTAAGGTTGCAGATGGACCTAGACTCAAGTATTCCCTTAAAACAAGAACACTTTGTTCTAACAATCCAGCATTTGGTGATGCTCACTTTCCTGACATGATCGCTGAAGACAAAATGGGTACATAAGCAAATGTGTTGAAGAAAGCTGATGGTGCCCGGCTATCAAAAGATATAGCGTCTGGGGTCTTAAGACTTGAAGATAAACAAGTGGCCATCTAGCTGAGAAGCAACAAAGCCCACATGGAAGAAGCACACCAACCTGTGTGATCATGAGGTGTTGATGGGATCAGGTGTCAGGCATCTAAGACCCAGAACAAAATCATACCCAAGGTGAATTGGGGGTGGGGCATGGAGTGGAGACCATTTGTAGAAAATTGGACATCCCCTCACAGAGGGGTCACAGGGAAGAGACAAGCCAGTTAGGGTGCAATAAAGCACCGATGAAACACACTACTTTCCTCTAGTTCTTTGGTGCTTCCTTCCCCCCACTATCATAACCTCAACTCTATCTTACAAATCAGATTAGACCAGATCACGCACACTGCTACAGACAAGAGTCGGCAACACAGGGAATCCAGGATAGATAAACCCCTCAGGGCCAACAATGAGAGTAGAGATACCAGGAGGATTAGGGGAGGGTGGGGGGAGAAAGTGGGAATTGATCACAAGGATCAACCTAGAACCCCCTCTCAGGGGACTGGACAATGGAAAAGTGGGTGAAGGGTGATGGAGGATGATGTAAGATATGAAAATAATAATCTATAACTTATCAAGGGTTCATGGGGTAGGGCGGGCAGGAGAGGGAGGAGGAAGAAATGGGGAGCTGATAGCAGGGACTCAAGTGGGAAGAGAATACTTTGAAAATGATGATGGTGGCATGTGTGCAAATGTGCTTCACACATTGGATGAATGTATGGATCGTGATAAGAGATGTACTTTCCGTCAATAAAAGTATTTAATAATAATAATAATAATAATAATAAATAGCCCAGGGCACACAATAATGTTAACTATATTTAAATATAGTCCTTATGGAACCTCATGTAACTAAAAACCTTTGGATTAGGTCCAAGGTTGTTAAACTGAATTGTGTGATATAGTTGTCTCTATTCTGCAGAGAATTGAGTTTATGACATGTGTTCCTTAAATAAAGCAATGTATAATGAACTAAAAAACATTTATTTTTTTGGTAAGGATGGGGGTAGGGCAACTATGTATGATTTTCAATATTCTCCTACTAAGAATGGTATTAATATTTTAGTACAAAATGTCTCATAGAAATAATTTTGTACTATTAATAAATATGACATTTTCATTCAAGACGTGAGATGGTTGTCGGCATGGTCCCCTTTTGACTGTGTACATGCAAATTCTAAATAAAATATTTACAAAATGAAAAACAAAACAAAACAGGAAGAGTAGCACTGTGTCACAGGGTTTCCAAGGCAGTACATCTTTAAGTAAGCCCACCACTACTTCGTCTTTATCCCAAGGAGCGGCAACCTTTTGGGGAGTGGCCGAGCACTTTGCTCCCTGCGCCAGAGGCTCCCGTGTGTTCCCACGCGTGTGTACCAGGGGAGGCTGAGCGGCGCAGAGGTCCCAGGCCTCCACATTAGCGTGGCTTCCCCGACCTGGCTTCGTGCACCAGATAGAGCTCTCCGTTTGGGGCTTCCAGCTCTCCCAGGTGTTCGGCTCTCCCGGCGCTGACCAGGTGAACTCAGGCTCACTGCCCACACGCATCCGCTGGCCTCTTGGTCCAGGACGGCCCTCCACGTTCTCTTCTCTTTTGTCAAGATGCTGTCGTCGGAGGAGAGATGTGAATCTGCTCTGGGTAGGTTTTCTAAAAATCCCGGAGCATCTATTTTTACTCGCCTGTTCAGGTGTCCAAGCGCTGAAGACATTTTCTCCCAATCAGTGGCCACCCACCCACAATGTCAGTGTGTTCTCTGAGGAGGCTTCTGAATGCGCCCGCTTTCCGCAGCCGCCCCCGGCTGCTCTTC
>NW_022111300.1:2391330-2392641 GCF_000313985.2 Echinops telfairi | reverse complement strand
GTCACTATGAGTCAGAACTGACTGGACAGCCCGGAGCATCAGCACAGATAGGGAGTTGGTTCGTAGTTGTCTAAGGCTGGGGTGGGGTAGGGGCGGGGAGGGAGGGCAGGCTGCCAGGCTTCCACCACGGGCGCTGGGGCCAGCGTGCCTCAATGCAGGGGGTCAGAGCCCAGCGGAAGGGGTCTTTGGAAATTTTATCGTTTAACCCCCTTTCAAGAAAAGAAAAATGAGCTCTAGAACGGTCCGACGTACAGCCTTCTCAGGGAAACGTGTACAACGGCGGAGAAGAAGGCTGGGCAGGCCTTTGTCACCCGTCCTCCGTGGACAGGAGCACGGTCCTGCCTCCAGGCCGTTTCTAAGAAGATAACATTGAAACCCATATCTCCTCCTCCCCTTTGTCACCCCCCTACTTTGTGGCCTGACATAAGAATGAATGTCCCCCCTTGTTGATTGTATTTTTCTGAATCGGTGTGGTGTCTGCCTATCCATTTTATTTGTTTATTATTATTCTCTCACTGTTGCTACTGGCTCGGGAGAGGAAAGCTGTATGAGCCTTTTGTTGTTGCTGCGACATTGCTTGCATGTTCACACTGTCAGAAATGAAAGCAGCCATTACCGAATGATGGATTTTGAGACAAGAAGTGGGAGAGAGCCTTGGTTTGCTTATTTGAGTAACAAGCAGAGGTAATGAGCAGTACACCATAATTTGTGCTTGCAAATGCAAAATTTAAGAAAGAATATTAATTACAATCAGAATAGCAACATCACAAAATGGCTTTTTTTTGGCACAGATATTATTGCCCATGAAAGTAATTGAGAAGAAAATGAGCTTATATTACCATGTATTTCCTCATGATTTCACGGTGGTAAATATCACAACTATGAATCATAAGAATGTAGGTGTAATGTTTGCATGAAGACACTGGGGCTTCATTATCTTCCGGGAGGACTCCCCCCAACTGTTCTTCATTTCTGTGAAAAATAAAGTTTGGACTTTCTTTTGAGACTGAAATTCTTCTAGACATTGGTTAGGTGGACAGAGCAGGGAGGGACCAAGGCGGTGTTAACTTTAAGATGCTTAGCTGTTTTTTACTCGGTCATCTGAAAAGTGGAAGCGAAAACAGACACTTCCCTGGGTCCTCTCGTGGGAAAAGTCCGTCATTTCATGCTGAGATGATAATGTCGCAGGAGGAAGGGGGGGGGGATTTTTTTTTTTTAACATTTTATTAGGGGCGCATACAACTGTTATCCCAATCTATACACACATCAATTGTGTAAAGCGCATTTGTACATCGTTTCTCAAAACATTTT
>NW_022111300.1:2373329-2390381 GCF_000313985.2 Echinops telfairi | reverse complement strand
CACATTTGCTTATTCACCCGCTTTGTCTTCAGCGGTTGTGTCGGGAAGGTGAGCATCATAGAATGCCAATTTCCTAGAAGAAAGTATTCTTGCATTGAGGGAGTACTTGAGTGGAGGCCCAATGGAGGAGGAGATTTTAAAAAGACAAAAATGGATGATTCCAAAACACCAGAAGGAGTTTGTAAGATGTTTCTGCCTCCCCATCCCTGTGTAAGTCCTTCAGTCTTCATTGCTGGGGAAAGGTAGGTTATCATTAACCTGCTTCTGTCTTCCAAAGAGGAGACAAAGGACAGTGAGCTATTCTATCCCTCAAGCATATTTCAGACCAGAAGGACACTCAGAATGACTTCACTGGTGCAACACCCTTTGTCTGAGGGTGACAAACAACTCTGATTCGGCTCACCTGGCCCAAGGGAAAGAGAAGAGCAAGGAGGGAAGTCGCTGTCCACGCCTTCGACAGGCTGCTCCAGAACTCAGCTTCCTGTGCCCCTTCCTGGGCGGGGCTTGGGCATTCTCTCATCATCATTCTAGAACGACTTTGGCCACATAAGGCAGCCACCGAAAAAGGGTCAGTATTAAGCACACACAAACACACGGAGAAATGGTGCTACCCCAACAGGCACACCAAAATTGGACACTGAATAAGAAAGACGGAGGAAGAATTGATGTGTTCGAGTTATGGTGTTGGTGAGGAATCTTGAAAGCATGTGGACTTCCAGAACAAACACACCTGTCTTGGCCAGTCCAGGCGGAATGCTCCTTAGAAGCTGGGACGGAGAGACTTTGCTACAAAAGGACCTCTTGCTTGGTAAAGGAGGCTGGTCAGCAGTGAAAAAGAAGAGGGCCGTCCATGGGACGGACTGGCACAGTGGCTCCAGCCATGGGCTCCAGCACGGGAACGGTGGTGAGGATGGTGCAGAAGCAGGTGGGGGTCTTTCCATTGGGCATGGGGTCACTAGGGGTCCGCATTAACTTGATGGCACCTACGAACACCAAGAAGGAGAAAGGGCCGACCCCCAAATGCTGTGTCTATTATCAGTACGACGACCTCAGAAAGAATGTCCCAATGGACTAACGGCTGAAAGGACCTATAAAAACCAAAGGACAAAAGTGACGAACTCATCCTGTCGTATGGTGGCACAACAGATGCCTTTCCCACTTTCTAAATGTCTTGATGTCACAGATAATTTACATGTTTATTAATTAATTTATTAACAGGACCCTTGGTGGTGTCATGGTTACAACTTGAGCTGCGATCTGCACGGTCGGCAGATAGAAACCACCTGCCACTCCGTGGGAGAAAGAAGGGTCCAGCTCACTGGCAGCGAATTAATTATTATTTAATTTATTTACACAACAACTTAAAGCCTCTCTGTGTGTCAGCACCTGCAGTGCAGATCCTCGAAGCAGCCTGGGCTGTGACGCCATCCTATCTTCTGCTCTGTGGTGGAGCAGCATGTAAGTAAACAGCCACACCATCATGAGATATATTCTACAACAAAAATATGATGGAGCAAAGTACTTACTAGAAAAGCATCTAACCATTTAGAAGCACAGTCGGTAAACTTTAAGAACATAGTGAAATAGAGCTGAAGGAAAAAGGAGCCACTACTAGGGGCCTAGGAAAAGAGACCGGAGTGTCAGGCTGAAGCGCCGGAGGACTGGTGATGCCCTTCACTGAGGCTGACCCAGAAGACAGGTAGTAGGTTGGGGACCTGCGGGAGGGCAGAGCTCAGTTGTAACAACTATCAATCAGAGGTGCTGGTGAGTCAGTCAGCGGAAGTGGGCCACTTGTAGGTGGGTGAACTTGAATAGGATGAACAGAGATAGGGACTCTCTGATAGGACTGCAGGGCAAGTCACCATTTACAGGAACAATGAAGGAAGGACAATGAGCTTAGACAGGGGAGTTGAGGAGGGGAGCTAAGAGAAGGAGGGGGGCTGCTTTAGTCAATAGGAAAGTTAAAAAACAAGATAGTGGATGATAGTATAAAATATTACAGATATGTCCAAAAAATAAGATGGGAACTCAAAGTTCCATTGGCTGTGAATTTTGGAAAGACACAGATGATCTGAGGGTGATAAGTTCCTGAGAAATATAAAGGAGGCAACAGATAGTGCTGCATTAGAGAAAGATATTTAAATAGACTCTAAAACATCAATGAGAAGGAAATATTAGATTAAGGCACCATACCACAATCACCAGCAGCGATTTCATCACCAGAAGCCATATTTTGGAAAGCAGTGTAAGCAGTTGCTCTGGCCCATACATCTTTTTCAGAGACAAAGAAAAGTTCTTAACCTAATCGTGGGCACAAGTTGATAGATTCTTCATGGCTTTCAAATATCAAATAGGGACTCCTGATTTTCAGTGTGGGCAATGTTTATTGGGCCCAAAATGATATGTCTGCATCAGAGAAAAATTAGAAAATTCCAAGCAAGGTTCAGAATGCATTTGCTTCTCTTAGTTCAGTTGTAAGACAAGGCACCCCAGGTGAGCAGGGCGGCTTCTTGCAGGGGCTCAGGGTCTTCCTGGGCCCTCGTTTCTTGAATCTCTAAAATAAGGACGTTGGAGTAGATTATGCTTTTCATTGGCTCATTTCAGAAAAATACTACATTTAATTGAGGAAAGGTGTTTTCTTACACTAAGAAAAAACAGTGTAAGAAATTGGGTTTCCACTTCTTTCTAGAAGGAGTCTGTAGTATGCAACGACTTGGGCACTGAGTTGTTGGCATTCCGGAGTGAGGGAGCTTTCCCCTGAAGGAGCCATTGTGCAGGTTGGCAGGCCCTCCACGTCTGTCACAAGAAGGCTGGGAGATTTATGGGCTTCTCCAGGAGGCCCTGAACTCACTTTCAGCATGAGATCAATCACTGTCACTTTGCAGACAGGTGCAGACCAACATGGAAGCTACATTTGCTTCATTAAAACAAAAGAACCAACCAGGCTGCCGCAGATGGGGCTTCTGCCTCCTAGAAATGACAGAATCAATTAGTGCAGGTTCACCTCAACAGCGTGCCATGGCCATGGCTTTTGGGCGGAGGCAATAAAGACCTGTCAACTGTGATGATGTTTCTGGAGACCAGGTGGAGAATGTGCGGCGGCGCATCAGGATGTGAAAAATGATATCCCTTCGAAAAGCAGGTATAGGCTTTGTAATAATACACTTGACACGCACCTTTTCTTCTGGCAACTTTGCAAGGCTTGATGATAATTATTAATCAAAATTGGCTCAATAGAGCAAGAGCAGTTCACACCAGAAACCAGTGTGGATGGGAAAGCTTTGACAAATGGCATTTTTCCCCCTTTGTAATTTCATACACGTTTGTTACTACAGTGGGTCAGAAAACTTCAAGCGGCTCATAAGAACAATGGATTTTGGATTCATAAAGCTGGTTTGAACCCAAGTTTGGTCTGTGTCACATAATACCACTTATTGAAGCTAAATCCTGTGTGTGTGTGTGTGTGTGTGTGTGTGTGTGTGTGTAACAGAGAGAAAGAGACAAAGCAACATAGAACATTCGCTCAAGTGTCAAGGACTAGCATTATGTAGTATATAGTATTATGCATAGGCATGTCCTTTGGGCATATTAAAATATATGTTCCTAGTAAGTGTAACAATTTCAGCATGTTAAGGCCTATTAGAGTGAGCGACCAAAAAGCAGAATAGTTAAGAACATAATTATACATAGGAAATTTATAATTTTAAACAGAAAATTAATGTGTCCGTCTCCTGTCGTCTTGAGGACCTTTTGTCTATAGCTATAGGGTCCCATCCTAAGGGAGTCTGACACTATTTTTCTCAGGATCCCCAAATGTATAAGGCCACCAGCAGCATCCTTTCCCCACAACCCTAGCTTCAGGTTCCTAAGACATTATGATTGGGCATGCTGTTTGGTGTCATATAGACTCCTGACCACTTTGACTGAGACCTTGAACTCTTACTTCCCTCCTCACCTCTCCCTCTCCCTGGAAGCTGGGCCTTGAGCTCCATAATTCCCCTCCTTGGCATGGCGCCCACCCGAGACCAGAGGAACCAAGATGATTCCACTATCCTGGCATGGGCACTGCTGTTGCCTACAGCTCTCCCTGGAATACTACATGACAGATGAGGCTGGACGGCTTGGCTCAGGTGCTAGGTCTAGTTTGCGTACTCTGCAGATCCTTCCGGTCCTTATCTGCCCGTAGGCCTTGGGCACCTTTCCTGCAGGAGAAGGCCAAGGTGATACTTGCTGTTGTTGTTGATAGCACCCAGTGCTGTCTCTCTGCTAGTCCAACTCATCCCACAGGACAGGGCCAGGCTCTGGACAGTTCTGTTAAGCTGCTCATCCCTAGAAGGCTCAGACTCCCCTGCGACTGTTAGATCGTTCAACCTCAGGACAATTTCCCGGTGGTAAATTGTGATTAATGAGAGATAAGCAAACGAAAGGACCTAGCAGACCAGCTGCTTGCCCATTCTCTCTCTGACAACCAACATGCAGTGGTTCTACTTGGAAAGATCACCCCAAAAATCACTGCCATCACATTATGCCAATGTATAGTGACCCTGTAGGGCACAGTAGACTGCCCCTGGGCGTTTCCCAGACTGTAACTCTTTACAGAAGTACAAAGCTCTGTCTTTCTCCTGAGGGGATGTTGGTGATTTCGAACTGCCGACCTTGCACTTGGCAGCCCAATTCATAACCACCAGGGCTCCACCTCTGAAGATAGTCCAAGTAAAAAGTAACCAGTTATGTTTCATTAGCACTTCTGTAGCTTAGGAATGTCTTGCCATGCAATGACTCTACTTCCCCTTGGAGGAAAATCACATCAGCTTTTCTGGGGAACTGGGTTAAAAAAAATAATGTATTCACTCAGACATCCAAATGCCCTTGCAGATGTGGGGTCCATTGATAACGGGACTTAGCCCCCTCTTGTCCCCACTGCTGACATGCAAATGTGTCGCATGGCATGGCTTATGGTAAGAATGGGCACATTCTTGAATGTTTCGGTAATTTTTACTGCATTGCTATACTTTGGGACTTGACTGAAGGGGAGAGGTTTTGGCTTAATGTTTCTACTTTTTGCTGTTGTCAGGTACCGTCCAGGTGAATCTAACTCACGTGGTTATTAGGTGCCGTCCAGTTGGCTCCCTCCACTAGCACAACTGAACACAACCCTGCGTGGCCCTGCGCCACCCTCACAACTGTTTCTGCGCCTGAGCCCATGGATGAAGGCACGGAGTCGAAGCAACTCACAGAGGCCCTTCCTCTTTTTGGCTACCTTTCCACTTCACCAAACATGATGACTCCTAGCTACCGGACGTCAATGGAACCCTGCCTTATCCCGCACCACCCTCACAACTTGGTTCTATCTGAGCCTGGTTTTGCAGTCCCTAGGCAAGGGCAGCCTGCTTGGGAAGTAGGGCCCCGCTAAAAAGGAGGGAGAACCTGAATAAGATGCAGGTTCAATTTTCTCCCAGTGCGGATTGAATATCTATCTACGTATATTACATTGGGACATTTACATGGATATTACAAAGATAATTTGGTAGAAGAAATAAAAGGGTAGGTCAACTGTATTAAAATGTGCAGTAAAGGGGGAAAAAAAGGAAAATGAGCTGATTCCCGGAAGCGAATTTTGGGAATAATGAGGGCAACAAATGTATAGATGTGTTTTATACAATTGATGTTTGTATTGTGATGAATTGTATGAGCCCCAATAAATTGATTAAAAAAAAAAATGAATAAAATGTGCAGTACGAATCGAACCCTTTTCTTGGTAATAGTGAAGATGGGCTTGTCTCCACAGTTGTGGGGAGGAATTGAGAGAACCAGCGAACGACCCCCTTTCTCCCACCGTCCCACGCAGAATGGGGAAGGGAGCACATGCGCAGTGATGTGGGCATGACGGTCACGGCTTCTCAGCTTCTCAAAAGGGTTTGTGATCTGAGTAAATAAATAAATAATGACCGACCTAACTTACCATTGGCTGCATAAAGGAAATCTTGCAAGTTTCCTTGGCATGAAAGAAATTATCCTATACCATCCTTGACAGGGGCCAATTGTACTAACCCCGCCACCCTGGTCCAGGAACACACGCCCTTTTGTAAACACCCCGTTTCAGGCCCCAAGCCTGCTCTCTCCCGGGGCCACGCTCCACGGATCCAAGCCACGGGATCACTCTCATCCAGGACTGCTGAGCACCCACCCTTACTCCCCCCCAGTTTTCAACGAGGTCAAAGGATTCTGCCCTGAGGCCTCTTTCTACCCCGAGCTTGCTCCTGGCTCTTGCTCGCACTCAGAACGAGATCCCCAGGGCTGCTCTGCCCGTGCCCCCTACACCTCCTACGCCCCAGGCACATGGGCTCACCCACCCCAGGCTCGCTCTCACGCGCCGCCCCTTGATGGACCTATTCCGCCTCCAGATACCTGCACACTGCACACTCACTTCCGGCAGGTCTCCATCCTCTATCCGATTCTCGGGGCGCCTTCGGGCTAACTCAATCCCCAAAGCACCCTCTTCCCTCCTGCGTTATTTTCCCCTTGCTCGCGCTCATCCCCACCTGATCGACTACGTCTGTTGTTTGTCTCTCTTGCATGTTTGTCCTTCCGGCTAGAATGCAAGCTCTGTGTGGGTAGGGGCTGCTGTTGGTGTGTTCCCTGTGTGTTCCTCAGCCTCGAACAGGGCCTGGGACACAGTGTTTGATGATCATGAACATGGGTGCTACATATATTTCCTTTCTACCTCTACACCATCCCCCTTTCTCCTTTGAGGGCACGTGGGCATGGCTGTCTGCCTGCCCTTGGTATTGCCTGCCTGTAGGTTCTCTTACTAAGCTGCACATCTTCTTTGGTCCTTGTCTAGTATGACAGCATGGGCAGTGACAACCCATCGGTCAGCAAGGAGAGAGCAAATCTGTCAAAGCGACCTATTACCGGTAAGCGACTCTGGTCAATGTAACTGACAACAAGAAATATTGTGGAGTATGCTTGAAGCCCTTCGCAATATTGGCACCAATTATTTTGGGGAGGACTTCAGAAATTATTATGTCAAAATCTTGCTCGCAATTCCTTGTTGGACACGAAGCCCTTCGTGCGAAGCTCGAGTAGCCAATAGGATGCTCAGGATGGCACTTCCCCTATGCTGCCTGTCAAGTGCACTTTTCATGCTTAGGTTTCCTGTGGGCCAGGAATAGCTGACATAAATTAATGAGGCTGAATTATCCAAATGGGCCTCACACATGCTGCAAAGGTGTGTTCTGGCCATTTACCTTCTAGAAGGCAGATTGTAAAAATTGGCGTGAGCTTCTTTCGACCTAATTATCAAAGAGACGGTGTGGCTGTACGTTACCCTATTTCCCCCAAAGTAAGACATCCCCCGAAAATAAGATCTACTTACAATTTTACCTCTCGCTGAAATATAAGGCATCCCCCGAAAATAAGACCTTCCTGAAAAGAAGGGTTTGGATTGTTATGATGATGTTCCAGAAGATGATGACATGACTGTCATTGAATAAATGAGTAAATGCACCATAGATTGTTGTACATGGAAATAATGGTAGTAACAAGAAATTCTTGATACTGTAGGATTCACAGTTTGTCTGGTTATGCTGGTTTGTGATGACAACTACCACCATACCATATACAGGTAATAAATTTCCTTTTTTTTGTTCAACAATAAATGTGTACCGTATTCTTCTTCATGGAAAAATAGGACATCCCCTGAAAATAAGACCTAGTGCATCTTTGGGAGTATAAGTTAATATGACACTGTCTTATTTTGGGGGAAACAGGGTACTACTGTCCAAGGCACTCAACAGCAGAGGGAGCCCCTGCCGGTTCTCAGCACACAGGATCTGGCCAATTGGATAACATATGGTGGAGAGAAAGTGCGTCACTGGTTTCCGCTCCCACCACCGCAGACTGCTGCACAGCTGCTGCCCCCTCGCTCTTCCTGTGAGACTTGTGAAAATTCCATTCCAGGGTCTCAAAGAAGGCAGCGTATCTGTAGAAGGAAACTTGCTGATGTATAAGGGGGAAAATATCAAATTCCCTGTGTAAGTTGCCCACGAATTTCTGAGATGACATGGCCCTAATGCTTTGTAGGCACCTTGAACTAACTGTGCTCTGGTAAAGGGTCACGGAGCTCCTTGTTCGGTGTCCTAAGCAACGGGGGAGTTGGGAGTCATGGCCAAGTAGAAAGAATGGCCAAGATCTCTGGAAAAGATATGGGCATTTTTTATTGGGGTCCTAAGGTAGACACTCATTAAAGTTCCCCACCCCCTATTCTTCACCTGTCTTACTAGGGTTGCATGGCTTGTGAAAAGCAAATCACCCAACTTAGAAGAGATGCTCTCCTGTTGCCTAGCAACCCAGACCCAAACAACCTCTATCATCCTTTTGTTGTCTGGTCTTTTTAGATTTCTGGCCACGCTAAGAAGACGAACAACTGGGAGGAGCACAGCTACAGGACTGGTGGCTCACATATTAATGCTCTGAGTTGACATACTCTAAGGAGCCGGGAGTCAGCACCCCCACCTGGGTCCTTGCCTTCTGGTCTCTGCAGCAAACTCAGGAAAACTTATCATTGGAGAGGAGAACAGATATCTGCCTAGGGAATCTACTGTAGAAATAGAAGGAGACATATTTAGATCGAGCTAAGCATAACGTTTTGAATTCTAGACCAAGCTTGTCTCACTGAATCTTCCTTATGGGCGATTTTGAGGAAACGATGTTTCTTGTCTCTTTGTAAAATTTTGTTTCTCATTTCTCCCTGGAGAACATTCCAACTGAGGAGCGAGGAAAAACAACCAATTAAAACCTAACAGAAATGCAAATCAAAACAACTATGAGATACCACTTAACACCCTCAAAGATAGCCCAGTTCAAAAAATCAGAAAGCAACAAGTGTTGGAGGGGCTGTGGGGAGACAGGAACGCTCATTCACTGCTGGTGGACCTGTAGGTATGTATAGCCACTATGGAAATTGATTTGGCGATTTCTCAAACAGATGGAAATTGAGTTACCATATGACCCAGCAATCCCCCTACTGAGCATATACCCAGAGGAGGCAAGAAACAAACCACGGCCAGACATCTGTGCTCCAATGTTCATTGCGTCACAGTTCACAATTGCAAGAAGTTGGAAGCAACCTGAATTTCCATCAACAGACGAATGGATTAAAAAACTGTGCTGCATACATATAATGGAGTACTATGCATGGCTGAAAAGCAGTGATGAACGCATGAAGCATTCAGTCACATGGGAAAAACTGAAGGAAATCATGCTACGTGAAGTAAGCCAAGCACAAAAGGACAAGTATAACATGAGTGCGCTGAGGTAAGTTTATATATATAAGAAAAGAAAGAACAGAAAGGTAAATGCAAAAGGGGCACAGGGAAAAAGCTACTGTATACAAACACTCCAGGGGTAAGGTCCAGGTAGTATGGCAGGTGCCAGACCAAATCCAGGGGTACATAGGGTAGCCGACTACAAAGGGGGGGGGGAGGGAGGAAAGGGGAAAGAAAAAAAAAAAAGGATATGTGATGGGGGAATAGGGCACTGACCCACCCAAGGGGAGGGTATTGTTTGTGTCTCCACAGGGAAAGAGGGAAAGATTTAAAGCCAGTGCCAGATGAATGCAGCTTGCTGGCAAGGAGTGGGGAGCCAGTGTAGGGGCTTGAGGGTTCGGCCCCCATACTAGCTACGTGGACAACAGCCCCTCCCCCCAGAAGAATTTATTTGAGAGGATGGCACTGAAGCTGCAGCTAGGGGAGAGGGGCATGTCTGATCAGAGCAAATGGGAGCACTTAGGGGGAGGAAAAGAGAGTGGAGCACATCCTGACCCACCAGGCCTGGAGGACGACATCCCTGTTCTGAATAGTCAATGGACAGAGTGGACAATATGGCTGATCCCACTACAAGACACGCCGTCCCTTGATGGCCCTGGACTCTAAGGGGGGCAACACTAGAGACTCAGTGTCGGGACTGGCCCAGACTGACCCCGAGACACCGAGGCAAACCACTAAAAGCGTGTGGCAGAGCAGCCGTGGGAGCAGAGCAGGGAGCCCCCAAGGAGTACAAAGGACAGACTCTGGGGTCAGAGTGTGGCACCCCATCGGAACTGACTGAAGGACACGCCTAGAGATAAAAAAATCAGACCTTGATCTATTTACAGGTTGTTATTTCTATAATTTTTTTTCTTTTAATTAATTTATTCTTCTATGGGTAATTGGTTTCCTTTTTTGTTGCCATCGCTGTGTTTTCACTGATTGCCTATCTTGCTATGGCTTGGTTTTTGATGTATATTATTATCTCTACAGATCTATCTAGATAAGATAAACTGGATGAGTAGTCTGAAGGAGAAAACAATGGGACCAACGGTTCTGGGGGGATACAGGAGAGGGGGAGGTGGGGGTAAGGAGGTGGTGCTGACCAACCCAGGTACAGGGGAGCAACAAGAGATCCAAAACCAGTGGCAAGGAGGGTGTGAGAGGCCTGGTAGGGATTCAGCATGGGCAATGTAACTGAGAGAAATTACTGAAACCCAAATGAAGTTCTGAGCATGATAGTGGGACAAGAGGAAAGTAAAAGGAAATAGAGGAAAGAACTAGGTGACAAAGGGTATTTATAGAAGTCTTAAGACTGGAATGTACATATGTAAATATATATATATAAGAGTGTGGGGAAACAGATCTACGTGCATATATTTATAGGTTTAGTATTAAAGCAGCAGATAGACATTGGGCCTCCACTCAAGCACTTACTCAATGCAAGAACACATTGTTCTATTAAATTGGCATTCCTTGATGCACACCTTCCCGACACGATTGCTGAAGAAAAATGTGAACATAAGCAAATGTGGTGAAGAACTCTGATGGTGCCTGGCTATTAAAAGATATAGCGTCTGGGGTCTTAAAGGCTTGAAGATAAACAAGTGGCCATCTAGCTGAGAAGCATCAAAGCCCACATGGAAGGAGCACACCAGCCTGTCTGACCACAAGGTGTAGAAGGGACCAGTTATCAGACATCAAAGAACTAAAAATCAGATCAGTAGGTGCCCACTTTCCTGATACGAACACTGAAGAGAAACGTGTGCATAAGCAAATGTGGTGAAGAAAGCTGATGGTGCCCCGCTATCAAAAGATATAACGTCTGAGGTCTTAAAGACTTGAAGATAAACAAGCGGCCAACTAGCTCAGAAGCAACAAAGCCCACATGGAAGAAGCACACCAGCCTGTGTGACCACGAGCTGTCGAAGGGATCAGGTATCAAGCATCAAAGAACAAAAAAATCATATCATTGTAAAAGTAGGTGAGTGCAGAGTGGAGACTCAAAGTTTATCGGTAGGCAACTGGACACCCCTTTACTTAAGGGTCGTGGGGAGGAGATGAGCCAGTCAGGGTGCAGGGTAGCAATGATGAAACATATAACTTTCTAGTTCTTAAATGCTTCCCTCCCGCCCCCTCCCCACTATCATGATCCCAATTCTACCTTACAAATCTGGCTAGACCAGAGGATGTACATTGGTACAGAGAGCAACTGGAAACAGGGAATCCAGGACAGATGACTCCTTCAGGACCAGTGGTGAGAGTGGCAATGCCTGGAGGGTGGAGGGAATATGGGGTAGAAAAGGGGAACCGATTACAGGAATCTATGTATAGCCTCCTCCCTGGGGGATAGACAGTAGAGAAGAGGGTGGCGGCGGCGGCGGGAGACGTCGGACAGTGTAACATGTGACAAAACAATTATAATTTATGAATTATGAAGGGTTCATGAGGGAGGGGGAGAGGGGAGGGAGGGGGAAACGAGCAGCCGATATTAAGGGCTAAAGTAGAAGGCAAATATTTTGAGAATGATGAGGACAACAAATGTACATACGTGCTTGACACAATGGATATATGTATGGATTGTGATGAGAATTGTACGAGCCCCCAATAAAATGATTAAAACAAACAAAAAGAAAACTCGTCTGACCCACATGGGGCCACCGTGAGTTGGAGATGGGGGAACACCTGGCTTCCACCAGCTCTGTTCCTGACTTGCAATTGGTGGAGTGGTCTCTTTGTAAAAGGGGGATTGTTTAGGGATAAAATAAGATATGAATAGTCAACTTCTATCACTGTAAAAATAACACAAAAATGAAACACTCTCATAATGCGCACATAGGAAAAGTGCTTGTAATAATGACAGCACTCCATGGGCTGACTCTGGCAGTATGTTATCTCAAGGGGCCGGGAGGAACAGGGACATAGGAGAGCTTCAACATTTCTATGGGAGAAATCAAATGAAAAGATACCAGAATTAAAAGAAGTTTTTTTTGATGATGCAATTCTTACAGGAAATTTTTTATGCTCCCTTACACGTGAAGTGACAACCAACCTATGGACGAGCTCCTGAGAGGAGGCAGCGTCCGTGAGTATGTACAGATGTGGTCATCAGTCACACACCCGGCCACGAAGCTACGAGCAGAAGCCATGTAACGGGAGCGTGGCAGAGCAATTTTCATTCACTGACATTTTAGTGGTAAAATAATGGCCAGAACTCTCATGTAAGATTGCCGTTCTCGATTTGTCTTTCTGAGGTGCATCATCGCACATTCTTAAGCTATTGTACTCACAGAGAAAAGAACAAAGATGGCAGGTGCAGGTCGAAGGAGGAAAAGAATAAAGAACAATAAAAGAGGAAAACGGTCTATCATTAAAAGTGACTGAACACAAAACCAGAGTATTCTTGACATATTTTTGTGGTGGGGCCAGGCCAGGAGCCGGATACACGATCAGAGGAATGTATTTCATCCCAGTTGGCATGGATTTGGTGTTTCACAAGGTAGCCACTGTGAACCCTGCCTCCCAATCTCTGTCCCGTCAACAAAAAGCTCCAGGAACAAACATCGAATCAACTTCCAGCAAACTTGCAGAGATGCCAGTTTAGTCCAACACAAACTAGAGCTCAGCCCGGGCACCTTGCTGGCGACTTGCTTCTCACAGGTGAGACAAGTCAGTGAGCAATGGTTGAAGGGCCCGCTCTCCCTGGCAGCTCTGTAGACCCTAAAATCACAGGTCAGAATTGGAGCTGCTCGGGACAGTCCAGGGAGCATTTGAGTCAGCCAGGATAGTTTTTTTGGGGACAGTGGATAGGACAAAGCCACACAGGTAAAAGGCCAGGGGAAGATACAAAATAGAAGACCCTAGCCTGCTCTTTTTTGCTCTCCTTTAATAGGGAGCCTGATCCGGAGAGGAGAATAGGATTCTGGCTAGGCAAGGACCTTGGTGGGCACATTGTAGGTGCTTGACTAATCTAGTTTCTGTACATGCACCTGTTTCTTGGTCTTCTTTTTCTATTTTTTAAAAAAGTAAAACCTATACTTTGCATGAGGCAAATACTGTCTATATTAACTGAATAAAGCATTACACGTTGGGTGCTTAGCATACTTTAATTCTAGTGTAAACTAACGTAATCCATTAAAAAATGGGAAAACAGAAGTTAACTAACTTGTCTCAGTTTGCAAAGTGGTAATGTCTAGATTTGTACATAGTTCTGTCCCTGCCCCTGACCCCCCTTTTTTCCCCCAGGTCCCTGGATGGTACAAATCGTTTGGGCTTGACCCTGGTGGTCGAATTCCAGAAAGATTACAGCCAACACGACACAATTGGGCAGAACCAACTTCATTGCCATGGGTTTGTTTTCTTTTTGCCTTTTCTGGCGTTGCGACGGCAAGGCAGTGGCCGGATGATCTTGGCGAGCCTGGGAGGAGGGGCACGCGGTGCCAGGCGAATGGCCAGAGACAGAGGTCAGTGCGGGCACACTGCTTCTTCTACAGGCAATTCTTCATAGGGTTCTTCTCCTTTGTGGAATGATTCCATCTCCAACAGTGTCGTCGTCGGTGGCCTGTTGACCCTAATGATGGTAGTTTGGTTTGCAGTATTTACCATGTCATTTAAAAAGTAATTTTTGGTCTTATTTGGTCATTTGCTTTTAATCATGAACAACTCCCCCCCTTCCCCTCACCCCTTGTTAATATATTCAAATGATCATTTAGGTTTAATACAGAGCACAGGAAGTGATGATCATGAAAGTTCACAGACCGGAAGTGATGACTGAGACTCCCAAACTGTTTCCCATAATACCGAGCTCAGCTAGTTTATGTGGGGGTGGATGCTATGGGAAACCGTGTAAATAAATTCAGGAAAGGTCCTAGAGTTTGAGTAGTGCAGGCATCTGGTAGGTTTACTTTATTTGTGGAAAATATAGTAAAATAGGAAAAAAATTATGCCCTCCTCCCCCACCTACTGGTCTCCGCAAACCTAACCCTAGGAGTGTCCTCTACCTAAAACAATGATTTCCTTTAATGAGATCAAGGGCACGAGGGATAGAAAGGAGGCTCTCAGCCTATCTTCTGAGTCAGGCAGACAATATCAAGTACCGCACAAAGGGAAATGAGCTGAGCGCGTCTAGCTCCTACTGATCAGATATTACCACAAGGGCAAGTTTACAACAACACGACAACCAAAAAAACCCCACTTATTTTTAGCATAACCCCTTGGATCATTTTCTTACGGTAGATTATTTATAGTCCAAAACTGAATAGCTTTGTCTTAGAACCCAGTGCTATTGGTTAGGGAGTTAGTCACACTGGCAGATTTTACAGTAAAAATTCTATCCTGTGCTGGTGAGAACCTATTTTATTTTACTTTATTGTTTTTACTTATGTTGATTCTCTTTAAGTTATCCAGTGTTTTGAGATCAATATAGTTAATGGAAATCACTTTAAAACTCATAGCTCATTCTTGTATTCATGCTCAAGGATTAAAATCCCATGACCACACAGATACTGAGACAGTTAAGGTTTATTGTGTCAACCTGGTCGATAAACACATGTGGGATTAATTGAAGGGCAGAGAGATAAGTGGTTTGGTGAACCTCACCTTTCTAGTTCTCGGGTCTCTTGCTTTCTGATGGTTGGACCAGTGCAGCTGCCTTAGCAGTTCCCTGCTTCAGCTGGCAAGGCTCACTTCCTGCAAGACATCCCTGAGGAGAAGCCACATGGACCTACCCGGATGCAGGCCTGGGTGCTGGATCAGCCGTGTGGAGACCCCTGTCAGTGCTGAGATTCTTACATGCTTGCTGATTTGGCTTTCCTCCTGCATTCAGTGTCATTGCATCTGTTTTGTGAGATTAATGGGGACTTTGTAGATCGGTATCAGACATATGCGCTAATGTTGGACTTGTGGGCTTGGGCAACACTGGGCACTTGGGCAACACTTGGGCAACACTTAATGTACACTTATCCTTTATATAAAACTCTCTCTTATACATATGAGTCTCTGTAGATTTGTTTCCCTAGTTTACCCAGACTAACACAGATACCTTATACTAAGTTTACCAGATTTTAACATTGGTAAAGCATTGGTAAAGCGGGACACCATTGACCGGGGGTGGGGTGAGTGGGGGGTGTTTTTGATTAAAACTTTGGTCTTCCCGTTCTCCCGCCGTTCCCTAGCTTGTCAAGCATTCTTTAAAAAAAATCAGGACTTTTTAAAAACGCTGCGGGATGCAGAACAAATTATTAAAAAGTGGGACTGTCCGCCAAAAGTGGGATGTTTGGTCACCTTACCTTATACATATCTATTTTTCTTCTGTTGTTAGTTGCCATCAAGGCTACCGTGACCCATGGTGGCTCACCCCAGATGTCAGTGTAGAACAGCTCCCTAGGGCTTCAAGTTGTGTCTTTCCAGAAGCAGGTGACTCGGTCGGTCGGTCTGTCTTCCAAGGGTCCTTTGGATGGGAACCCTCAACTTTACAGTTACTAGTCAAGTGCTAACCAACACTGTCACCCAGGGACTCCAGTTTTTACATCACCAGCCCTTTTGCTTTCTAAAGGAGCCCTGGTGGTGGAGGGGGTTACACGTGGGACTGCTAACTGCAAGGTCAGCAGTTTCCAAGATGAAGCTTTGTCCCCGTCAAGATCTAGTCTCAGAACGCACAGGGGCAGGTCCATACTCTACTAAGTCAGAACTGACACCATGGCACTAAGTTTGGTTGCCCTATTTATTTTTCCTTTTTATAGCTTCACATAAAGAGTTCTGGTTTGCTAACTGCAAGGGCAGGAGTTCAACACCCCCAGCTGCCATGGGAGAAAGACAGGTTTCCCTACTCTGTCAAGAGTTACAGTGTGGGAAACTCAGAGGGGCAGTTCTGCCCTGTCCCAGAAGGCTCATTTTGAGTCAGCATCCACTCCATGGCATTGAAATAGCTTTGCATGAAGAACATTCCCGTTTAAAGAGAGACATCGCTACATAAATTATGGTGCAGTTATACAATGGGATAATTTGTAGTTGTTAAAGGAATGCAGATGATTATACCCATGTATAAAACTTGTTTAAGATATGATTTCAAATGAAAAGAGAAAATCGCACAATTGTGGTTGTTGTTTTTGTAGGTGTCCTTGAGTCTGTTCTGACTCAGATTGACCCAATGTACAAGGGAACAGAGCCCTGCCTGGTCCTGCGTGATCCTCGCAGGTGCTCCTAAGCTTGAGCTATTGTTGCATCCACTGTGCAATCCATCTCAGGGAGGGCCTCCTCTTTCTGGCCACACCTCCACCTGACCAAGCATGATGTTCTTCTCCAGGGATTGCTGCTGTCTCCTGATAACATGTCCACAGTATGTGAGACGAAACGAACCCATGCTCAGGGCCATGGAGTCAATGCCAACGTCAGGTCGCAGCCCTTGGGTCTGGAGTGGGAATGCCCCTGGGGGTTCTGAGACTGCACACCTTGACGGGAGCTGGTGGCTTCAAGCTGCTGACTTTGCATTGGCAGCTCCACGTGTGACTCACGACACTCTCAGGGCTCCTTTAGAAAGCAAAAAAGGCTTGGTCACCTGACAAAGGGAGTACCTGGGGGATACAGTGGGCTAAGGGCTTGACTAGTGAGTTAGTTAATTGTGCCAGCCTGGCTGATAATCACATGTGGGGCTAATTGAAAGGCACAGGGATAAATGGGTGGTGAGCCTCGCCTTTCTAGTTCTTGGGTCTCTTGTTTTGTGATGGTTGCACCAGGGTGCAGCTGC
>NW_022111300.1:2329684-2372261 GCF_000313985.2 Echinops telfairi | reverse complement strand
GCCACTGGATCCAAAGACCTTTTACCCACTAACTTGTGATTGTCCTGAATTTGGCATCATTGCATGTGTTTCATGAGTCTGAAGAGGACTATATAGATTGGTATCTGACATATGGGCTAATATCAGACTTATGGGCTTGACTGGAGTGGATTGGGATCCTTTCTTAATGTACAATTACCCTTTATTTAAAACTCTCTCTTATACCCATATGAGTGTCTATGATTTGTTTCTCTAGTCTACGGGCTAACACCACCCGGCACCCCGCCAAAAAAGAACCCAAACACCAAAATCTAAAAGCAAAGCAAACTCCCTATCATCAAGTTGATTGCAGCCCTGAGACTGCAAATACTGATGGGTGCCTCCTCTTTCTCCGGAGCAGCAGCTGATGGGTTTAGACTGGATGGTGCATGTCGCAGCCCAACACCTCCCCCCAGGACTCTCAGGTTCCTTGTGTACATTAGAATCACCCCAACCCGAACTCACTGCCGTCAAGTCATTGCCGGCTCCTCACGACCCTATAGGACCGGGCAGCACTGCCCCTGTGAGTTTCTGAGGAGGTAACCCTCTCCTGGAGTGGAAAGCCCTGTCTTTCTCCTGAGGAGTTCTTGGTGGCTTCCTACTGCAGACCTTGTGGATCACCAACCAATCTGTAATCACTATGCCACCAGCGCTCCAGGTCTGCATACCCGTGTAAATCATGCTTTCAGGTAAATAAAAGGGGTTTCCCCCATTCTTGGCTTGATCATGCCATGTCATGGTAACACAACACATATCATTCTGTTTTCCTTCTCTGCCACCGACAATCCTTTCTCCATCTCTTATGGGATGAAAGCAAAACAAATTCCGCTGAAAGTCAATGATTCTCCTTTTCACAGTCTTTGTCCTTGATCAGCAAGAAGAGGAGGGCCGTCCATGAGGTGGCTTGATGCAGTGGCTGCAACCATGGCCTCCTCTACACTTTAGTTTTGTTGCTGTTGTGAGGATATGGGCGGCAGCACACAGCAGCTCAGCACTTCCGGCATGTACGGTTCTGGGACGCTGACTGCGTTCTTCAGTTGTGCAGCCTTTCAAACCCTCCTGCTCTGCACTGTTTTCCTCTTACTAGCTCACTGCCCACCGCGGTGCCTAGCTAACCTTGCAGATGGCTGTTTTCAATTTGGTCCCACATAGTTAGCTCTTAAAAGAGAATAATGCTCCAAGCAGATATTCATGACGGATGAAGCTAAATTACTGTTCGGTTTTCAGATGACTTCAGGGGATAAAAGATGACTCAAGGCAATAGTTTGGGGGTTCATCCACTCTCCACGGTTGCAGACATTCTAGAACCCATGAGAAGGTAAACTTTGCTTCTGCATTCTCCTTTTTTGATCAGGATTCGTCTATGGAACCTTTGATTAAAATGTTCAGCAGCTAGCTACCACCCAGCTCTACAAGTCTCATAGCAAAGAAGGCAGTTGCTCATGGAAGCAATTAGCTCCATATTCCATATCTTCCTTCAATTCCTGATCCTCCTTCCTCTGTCATTTCAGGTAAATAGAGCTCAATTGTTGTGCCTTTGCCAGCTTTTAAGACCCCAGGCACTACACTATGAGCTAGGAGATAGAACAGAAGCATTAAACATGCTATTAGGCCAATTAGCTGGGATGCCCCATGAAGTTATGACCCTAAACATCCAAACCAAGGAATGAAATTCTCGGAGGTCTTTGGTTTCACACGAGCAGCCACAACAGCTATCCTTTGTTGCTTTTGTAAATATATCACACACATAACTTTTGCCAATTCAGCTTTTAGACGTTGGGCTGTGAACCACAAGGTCATCAGTTCAAAACCACCAGCGGCTCTGAGGGAGAAAGATGGGGCTTCCTGCACCCAGAAAGATGTTCAGTTGTGGAAACCCACCAGGGCAGTTCTACCCTGTCCTATAGGGTCGCTATGTGGCTGTATCTTCTTGATGGCACCGAGTTTGAGACTCCTTAATGGCAACAGTGACTATCAATGACTTGCAACCCTACCGTCAATCGATGATATTTTAAAAATTCTGTTAACTCCCCCTTTTCCCTTTTCTTTCTTCCCTGATAGCCACTAATAAATTTTGGTCTCTCTCTATTTGCTTTTTCTTATCTTTTTAATATATAAGTGAGGTCTTACAATATTTGTTGGTTTATGATTGGCTTGTTTTACAGCTCTCTCCATACTGCAGCATGTACCTAGACTTTGTTTCTCATTGTATGTATGTAACAGTTTTTACAAATCCGTTCACCTCCTTGAGGCATTGAGGTTGGTCCTGACTTGTGGCTGTTATGAAAAGTGCTGCAACGAGCAGGTTTCTCTGTGACGTTCTGATCTCAAGTCCTTTAGATGTATACCTAGAAGTGGCATTTCTGCATCATCTGGTGGTTCTATTTTTAGGTTTTGGGGGAAATGCCACACTGTTTTCTACAAAGGCTGTGCCATTTTACACCCCCACCAGCCATGGGCATGGGATTCTCGCGTCCTCACATGGCACCCTCCCTATCACTGGTTATTTTCTGTTTAGTTTCCACATGGAAGGAGAGAGAGGGTATCTCATTGTGGCTTGGAGTTGTAGCTCTGTGATAGCTAATGACACTGAACATCGTGCCCTGTGTTCGGTGGCCATGTGAGTGTCCTCTTTGGTGAAATGCCTCTTGGCATCCTTTGACACTTTAGTTCTCGCCGTGCCTCAGCTGACTTGGTTTCTATTCAGGCATGCTTCTCCTTCCCTAGTCTGTTGCCTCTGAATGATCATTCACATTCTTGGCCCAATCCTTTCTCTTTCATGAAGGCATTCTTTGTTATTTCTACTTTATGTTAGTTTTCCTTTTTATAAATAATTACGCACTTTTATTTTGGGTCAAATGCACACTGTAATTTGGAAGCTAGGAATGAATCAGCACGTACACATGTGTTCATCATATATGTGAGGTAGCCACCAGTGGCCATGGAGTCAATTGTGACACGTGGTGCCCTTGTGTGTCAGAGTAGAACTGTGCTTCATAAATCAGATGCTTCTGATTTTTCAGAAGCATATCATTGGGCTTCTCTTATCCTTTTTTTGCACACACTGATTTTGGACTTCTAGCCTTCTAACCTGAGAGATAATTCACTTGTTCATTAAAGCCACCCATTTATGGTATGTCTGTTATAGCAGCACTAGATCACTCAAACACACATCTAATTCATAATGTTGCAAATGCTGGTCCTGAGGATGCGTCATTTTTAGGCGAGTCATTTGAAAGAAAACACAAATAAAGGGAGAGTGTGGCTCTGGAAAAATTTGAGAGAGTGGTTCACTAATATCAAAGTTGGGGAACTTCTGCCCCGGAATGTATAAGCTCTGGTGGTATAGAGGTTACATGGTGGACTGCAGTTTTCGAGATTGGCATTTCAAAACCATCAATCACTCTTCTGGAGCATGACCGGGTTTTCTACTCCTATAAAGAGTTACAGTCTCTCTCTTTTATTATTCATGAGACAAACTTTAAAAAAATAAAACTGGAAAAAGCTCTATAAAAAGTCATGACTGCCAGGGTGCGATGTAACAATGATGAGAAATACAACTTTCCTCTAGTTCCTAAATGTTTCCTCCCCGCTCCCACTACCATGACTTGAATTTGATTTTGCAAGACTGGCTAGACCAGAGGAGGTACACTGGTACAGATAGGAACTGAAAATACAGGGAATCCAGGACGGATGAGCCCTATAGGACCAGTGGTGTGAGTGGCAAATCAGGGAGGGTAAAGGGAGAATGGGTAGGAAAGAGGGAACCGATTACATGGAACTGTGTGTGACCTCCTCCCTGGGGGACAGACAACCAAAAAGTGGATGAAGGGAGACGTCGGACAGGGCAAGATATGACAAAATACCCATTTATAAACTATCAAGGGCTCATGCGGGAGAGGGGAGCGGGGAGGGAGGGGAAAAATGAGGACCTAATGTCGGTTTAAGTGGAGAGAAAATGTTTTGAGAAATGATGTACAAATGCGCTTTGCACAATTGATGTGTGTATGGATTGGGATAACAGTTGCATGAGCCCCTAATAAAATGTTAAAAAAGAAAAAGACATGACTGCAACTACTCATCAACTGCTGGCTGCCTGAGGCCACACACTTCAGAATCGTGTCCAGGGGGTGGCACGCTGGGCACCCAGCTTCCTGTGGTCACTACTGCCATGGAGCCCAGAGGGAGGTAGATCCCACTTTGGGGGCCCTGATATTGTGGGATCAAGCCCCGAGGCTCAAATAACCTGGCATGCTGCGACTTTCTTGTCACAATCGCTGAAGACAAAATGGGTGCAGAAGCAAATGTGGTGAAGAAAGCTGATGGTGCCAGGCTGTCAAAAGACATAGCATCTGGGGTCTTAAAGGCTTGAAGATAAACAAGCAGCCATCTAGCTGAGAAGCAAGAAAGCCCACATGGAAGAAGCACACCAGTCTGTGTGGTCATGAGGCATCAACAGGATCAGGTATCAAGCATCAGAAAACCCCAAACAAATATATCGATGCAAATGAGGGGAGTCAGAGAGGACACTTAAAGCCCATCTGTTGACAAGTGGACATTCCCTCACAGAAGGGTCACAAAGAAGGAACAAGTCAGCTAGGGTATAACATAGTACCGATAGAACACACAACATTCCTCTAATTCTTTAATGCTTCCTCCCACCTTTCCCCACTATCATGACCCCAGTTCTATCTTACAAATCAGGATACTAGACTGGGGCATGTTCACTGGTACAGATAAGAGATCTCAACACAAGGAATCCAGGACAGATAAACCCCTCAGGAACAGTAATGGGAGTAGTGATACCATGAGAGTAGGGGAAGGTGGGAGGAGAAGGGGGAGAAACTGGGAACAGACTATAATCATTGATGCATAACTCCAGCCCTCCCCCCACTCCCACCCTGCCCGGGGGGCAAACAATAGAAACATAGGAGAAGGGAGAAAATTGGCGGTGTAAGATATGAAAATAGTAATAATTTTTAATTTATCAGGGGTCCATAAGGATGGAAGGGGAGGGGAGGGAGGGGAAAAAAGAAGAGCTAATTCCAAGGACCCAAGTAGAAAGAAAATGTTTGGAAAATGATGATGGCAACATATGCAAAAATGTGTTTGATACAAATGATGCATGGATTGTTATAAGAGCTGTAAGAGCCCCCAATAAAATGATTGGAAAAAAAACCCCAAATGAGTTAGTCTCAAAAACTCACAGGATCAGTTCTACCTGTCCTATAGGTTGGCTGTGAGTTAGTATCGGCTCGACCGCAGTGAGAGGGTGAGAGGAGAGAGTGATGAATGAGTGAGAGAGTGGATTGGAGTGAATGAGTGAATGCATGAGTGAGGGCATGGCCAAGAATGTAGGCAACTTCAGGGATTCTTATCCTCTACCACAATCATCACCAAAGGAGCCCCGGGTGCTGGGCTGTGATATGCACCCTTAGCAGTTCAAACCCACTAGCCAGCTACTCCTTGGGAGAAAGATGGGGCTTTCTTCTCCCACAATAGTTATGGTCCCAGAAATTCACCAGGGGCAGCTTCTATTCTGACCTACAGGTTGACCATGAGTCAGAATTGACTTGATGGCAGGGAGGTTTTTTGTTTTAAATCATCACCAAGACCCTTCCCCTACCTAGCCCTGCCTCAATGCCGGCCATGGCCGGAAGCAGCCCTTTTTATAGGCAGTTCCATCTTCAAAATGCTCCGACTTGTTAATTGGCTTCCGTAGCCCTGCCAAGGATGGCAGTTGAAACCTAAGTTGTTTGCCAATATCAGAGACTCCTGACCCAGAAAGGCTAATGCCAACCATCTCGGAAAGACCGTATAGGCTCCTGGCCAGGCCTCAAGAGAGGCCAGGGAAATAGAGGGTCTGAGGGAAACCCCACCATTTTCAAGCATCTCTGAGCCAACCTGAATCTCCCATCTTTAAGTCGGCGGAAGAGCAGGTCAAGTGTTTGTACCACTCAAGTACTCATAGGTGCAGTGGAGACAGAGCCTGAAATGTCCCTCGTCTCCTTCAGAGGATGTAGCAGGTTGAACATTTTGGTTTCTTTGTAAAGAGTACTTAGTTCAGGGTGAACTAAGTAACAAGTCTGGGTGCTCAAAGTTCTGGGCCAGGATAAGCAAGCTACTGCTTGTATCTGGGCCTCTTTCCTCCTTTGTAACTTAACAGGGTTATAATAACCTCTAAGATCCCTTCCAGTGGTGCTTCTAAGATTTTTCCTTCATCCTATCTCAGAAGAAAAGCATCATGAAGATAATCTGGCTTACTGGGGGACATAAAGCTCTGCTTTGTAGTGTTTCTTGATTTCCACTGTGGTAATACATGCACTAAGGTCACTATTAGATCCTCAGGGCATGGCGTTGGGCAATGATGCACCCAACCAGCTCCTGGGCCCATCGGAACTAGCCGCAACCCCTCAGAGTTGGTACTTTCGGTGAGGGCTGAGGCTTGATGAACTTGAGCCAGTGAGATTTTTTCTTTAGCGTGTCTCATCCTCAAACTCCAGCTCAGTCTTTCTTCTTCATTGAGTGAGAAAGGACAGAAACAAGGGACAGCAGCCCCGCTTGGCTCTTTACTCCTAGGTTCAGAAGAGGAGCTCTGGGATCAGTCCAATTTCCTCAGGGACCAGTACCCACAGGTGAGGGTTTTCTGTCTCTTGAAATTTTGGTATTTCAAGGGGATGATGTGACAGAGATGGAGGCAATTCCGTATGCAGTTGGCAACCTGGCCTGTGCCTGGAGCTCCCAGCTTTGCCTTTTTTGGAAAAGATAAGTGGTTCAAAGAACTAAAAGAAGGTTCTGAGCTGGAAGCCAAGAACAATGTCCAGATGGTTAAGTCCAGTCACCAGATTGTTCCGGGTAAAGTCTCTCAAGTTCTCACAGGAAATGGGAGGGAGCAAGTTGGAATGGAAAGCAGTGGACTGGAGATTTAGACCCAGGACAGAGCTGGTATTTTACTTCCAAGGCTCAGAACTATGCGACGCACTCAGTTTATCTGCACGTGTCAATCGCAAAATTGAAATTCCTTCTGGGACAGCTGGGTAAATCAAATGAAGGCATTGAAAACATATGATAAGATGCACTGTCAAAAATTTTTTTTGTTTTCAAAATAGACTTGGAAGAAAATTACAACATTGCTAGTTATCAGGATAGATGATCCAATGTCTTTCCTCCTCCCAGCTTTGCTTGGGTTCACAGATAGGCTTAAAAAAGTGCTGAGGGGTTAGTGTGGTCATTGAGTAGGACCCTTCCACATTGAAAAAGGATCAGTCAGGGCTGATCATTTGTAGTCACTCCCCTGCTCTTCACAGACCTAGAAAGAACTGGGCTTCCCCAGTTCTAGAGGAAATCTGCCCATGTTCAAAGTGGATGACAATACGAGGGGCTGCTGTACAGATATTTTTAACATTCTAATGTGTTCCGGACAGACTGAACACTCAGCCTCCAGGTGGGCCAGCTCCGTAGAGTTGAGAAGGAGCAGGGAGCTTTTCAGACGATGACAGATTCAGAAGCAGAGGGAGAGTGGGGATTGTGAGAGGGTGCAGATACCACTAACGGGTGGCGGGCAGATGTCTGGAGCACAATTCCACTCAATTACCACAGGCCACAGTACCTCTGGGAAGGACACTATTCCAGGAACTTTAGGCCCATAGGGATTATGTTGACATTTGTTCTTCATTTACTCAGTGCAGCTCCTGCACCAATATCCTTTCAGGCATCTTTAAGGCCCCTTCAAACATGGGACAGTGTCAATATAAAGGAGTGCAAGAATGGCAATAGCTGCTTTATGAAAAGTTATAACAAAGTGACAGTCAAACCCAGAAGCCAAACTCATGGCCATGGAGTTGATGCCAACCCATTGTGACTCCATAGCGCAGGGCAGAACCGCCTCCGTGGGTTTCCATGACTGTAACTGTTTATGGGAACTGAAAGCCCGGCCTTTCTCCAGAGAGCGGCTGGTGGTTTAGAACTGCCGACATTGTGGATTACAGCTGAACGTGTAGCTACCACGCCACTGGGGCTCCAACAAGGTTAAGTTTCAATGGAAGAATGGAAACGACTGGGACTTCATGTTGGCCTTCTTCATTTGACTGGGCGCTCTATGACAGTAGAGCTCATGGCTGCGGACCATCGTACTGCTCAGCACAGAGCATGTGAGGATAACTGCCGCCCTGTATGGAAGGCTTACCACACCCTCAGTGCTTCACATTCATGGCTTTATGATTGCCTTGGGTTGTCTTTGTTAGAATATTTTTTACAGAAATTTTAAGAACAGTTTTATTAGTCTTTCATCTACATGTCATATAATTCAATAACTCAATCATATCAAGAAGAGTTGTACAATCATCACCACCACAGTCAATTCTAGAACCTATTCTTCTTCCTTGTACTCAGTTTATTCATGTGATTGTTATTTTTTTCTAATTGTTGAAAAAAAAACCCACAACAAAACAGTCCCCAATTCCACAACTTTTCCATGTTAAATCAGTGCCATTGATTATACTCTTCCTTTTGTACAGCCATTGTTGGTATCTTTTCCAATTATTCCCAATTATTCTACCACCATTAGCCTAAATTCCCCTTCACTCATGGTAACCATTGGTCAAGTTTGATTTCTTTTGTTTTTGTTAAAATCTTAATTCTTGAAATCCACGAGCTGCTCCTTGGGAGGAAAAGGAAGCTGTTGGCCCTGGATTGACTGACAGTCTCAAAAAACCCTTTACAGGTTCATTATGAGTCAGGATCAACGACAGTGGTGTGTGTCTGTCTGTGTGTGTCACTTTTGACATAAGAATTATTACCAAATATATAAATGATAGGCTAAGAAAGTCATGCAATGAATAAAGAGGACAAAGAGAAACTGATGCCGGCGAAGAATATGAAATATATCACAGAAGACCAGCAGCATGGCTACATCTTGTCTTGGGAGAAGTACAGCCAAAATATCCTCAGAAGTGAGGATGGTGACTGGGTCTCAAGTACTTTGGACACGCCATCAGGAGGACCAGTCCCGGAGAAGGACCTCAGACCTGCTAGAGGAGATGATCAGGAAAAAGGAGGAAAATGCTCAATGAGACAGATTAACACAGTGGCTGCAACAGTGGGCTCAAACACACCGATGGTGGTGAGAATGACACCGGACTGAGCGGTGTTTTGGTTTGCACACAGTGCTGCTACTGGTCAGAACAGATTGAGGGCACTTACCAGTAACTAACAACGGAACTGAAGAGGGAATAGAGGCACACAAGGGTTCACTAATGTCCCCACAGGGGCACACTTAGACCCCATTGCTGTTGAGCAGATTCAGACCCCGGAGACCTCTTACATGGGTCAGACTATAATTGCCCCGTGGAGTTGCCCAGGTTATAATCTTGATAGATACAGACCGCCATCGCTTTCTCCTGTCAAGCGGCTGGTGAGCAACGCTCTTAGAAGCAGTCAAGAAATCAAATGATGTAATATGTTGGACAAATCGTCTGCAAAATACCTCTTACAAGCATTAAAAAGCACAGAGGTCATCTTGAAGACCACAGTGTGCTTCCCAGATCAAGGTATTTTCCATTAATCTTATATGTATGCAAAAATTGGACGATGAAAAAGAGGAAATGAAAAAAATGCTATCTCATTTTTAATTCTAGTTTTTGTTTCTGTCCACTGTCTTTTGTATTGAGGTTTTACTGTGATCTCTTTTGTTATTGTTCTTGGATTTTTGGAGATGTGATTTTCTTGAAATCTTGAATAGGCAAGTCCAGAGAGACAGGAACTAGACTACTGGTTTCTTAGGGTTATGGCTGAGGAGGCTGGGGGAAATGGGGAGCTCATACTGTGAGTACAAAAATGAATCAAATGTTTTAAATTTGCACAACTCTTTAAAAATATATTTAAACCATTGATTGTGTGGTACGTGACTCATCTTTCAACAAAACTGTTAAAATGACAATAAAAAGAAATCATAATCAACAAGGAGCCAGGGCTCCATTCACCACACCCTCCCGCTTGGGTTATTGTGGCAGCACGCGGTGCGGCGAAGCCTCTGCCATTCTGGGTCTCCGAGGGGGGCAGCGATCAGAGCCCCCAGTCAATCGAGGATGGAGAGATTTGAAAAGAGACCTTAGAGATGTTGGGGTTGTTTTCAACAGTGCCTAAGCTAGCCTAACTTAGCCAGTCTGTAAATTGGCACAGAAATTCAGTAGCAGGCAGCAAGGTGTTCATATTCGGAACTGGGAGGATGTTGATTTGTGTTATGCAATGATGAATAATTTGGTAAAACTCTTATTTACAATGATTCGAAAGGTAGATGATGTAACAAATGAATCTGAAGCTCCCAGGAAAGGAGTAGTGTGCAGTTTGAAATGAACTCGGAAAACAATTCTCTTAGATTGTTAGTGGCAATGAAGGGGAGTAAAGAGAGCATAGATATTGAAGGATTGGCAGAAGCTACTCATCTTACTCCAACTTGTAAAAGTACATCTGTGAGGACCTTTGTACAGTGATTTGAAAAACCAAACTCATTGCCATTGAGTCCATTTTGACTCGTGGTGACCCCATAGGATAGGGTAGAACTGCCCCTGTGGGTTCCCGAGACTGTAACTCTTTATAGAAGTAGGGAATCTTATCTTTCTCCTGAGGAGCAGCCAGTGGATTCAAACTAAGAACCTCTCCCATGGCAGCCCCCCAATAGCCCCTTATGGCGAGGTTCAACTTGAGGCTGTAACTATCACACCTCATTGCTAAAATCACAGAATGGATCCAGGTGGTTTAGAATGAAGATACAATTAAAACAACCTCTTTCATTTGGGCAAAATGATGGAGGGAAAAGCAGTCTTGTGAGTTTTCCTCTCTCCCTTAGTCTGATAAGTTTAAGGTATTTGTGGTAAAGACCCAGAGGTGAAAAGACAACCAAGTCTACCCCCAAGGCTAACTGTATGTAGAAGGGTTCTCTGAGTGGGACTCCCGATCCGTGGAGCTCGCTGGAATACACAGAGAAGAAGCTGACTGCAGTTTGAGGGAGCTGGACTGACAAAAAGCCACAAACCTAGATGAAGAGACATGGCAACTCGAGGGGTGGACAACAGCTTGGCTGCTGAGGGGCTCACACTCTCTAATGTGTACTTTGGGTCTGGTCCAGGAGGATAATATGAATGACTCACCTAGAGTTGGGCATTCGGGGACCTGGAGAACGGAGGACCAGGAAGCTACTCCCAAGGAGCAGAACGGTTGCTTGCCGAGGGTAAAGAGCTCAGCAACAGCCTCCTGAGCAGGGCTGGAGCACTGCTTCAGAGTGAGGACTAAGTACGGTGATCTTCCATCGTCCTCTTTCTGAAGGGGAGCGTTGACTGTGGACATTTTGGGTGCTTGTTCTACCACATGTATTGAGTATGGGTAAGCGGCAGAGCTTCCGGTATATCCTTCTCTGTTGCATAGACCACTGGGCATCACTCACAGGCCACACAATGTTAGATTGCTATGGTGCCAGGATAAGCTTTTCCTCCCTCACATGGTGGCTTGAGCTAGTTTACTTGCAGAAGAAACGTGAGCCTAGTACTTGGTGTTCAGAGGATACACTTTAATCATCCTTAACACTACTTGCCAAGCCAGTTCTTTTTACCTCTTCATGTCCTGAGCACATGGGAGACTTTCCTCCATGCACTCTTTCAACTCGAGACATTGCCGTATCACTTGATTTTGCTAATGAATGGGAATGCAGGTGACTGTGCTGGATGCTTTAAGAATCTGTGCTCAATTCACCCCGTGTGTTTCTACTGTCTTGGTGACCACGGGAGACTTTGTTAATGTGGAGCATCTACAACCTGGCTGGATTATTATCAGGAACAGTGTCCCCTGCCGATCCAGGATGGAAATGCAGTAGGAACAATAAACACATTTTGTTGTTAGAAGGTTCTATGATTTCGGGGTTGTGCTTTACTCCCAGTATATCTAGCTTATTCTGACTCACACGGGCTTGAAGCCAGCAAACAGAGGGTGTCTCAGGACAATCGGCAGCTCATTTGATTGAAGCACAGACTACTGGTCAGGGGGGAGCAAGAGAGATCATCTCAGAGGACATGGACCTTCACGGTGAATCTTTTGAATGCTGTGTTGAGGACTTCGTGCATAAAATATGAGGCCCAGATTTGATTTTTTCAACGACCTGGTAGCACGTCTTTAGAAGTAGTTGGATACAGAGAGACCAGGAGCTGTGAGACAAATAGGTCCACTGCAATCATCCCAGTGAGAAACGGGAGACCCTGCACCCTGCAGAGGCAGACGGGGAGCTGCCATGTTTGCAGACTGGATTGAGGAAAATGGTAATGGTCTTTTCAGAAGTGGTTGAGTGAGAAAGACACAGGATGTAATTACTGACATTTGGAAATGCTGACATCTCATCAGAGGTATTGATAGCTTTAAAAATATAAAACCAATACACATGACAAGAGCTCTTAGGCTCAAGTCAGACTTCTCAGGCTGCACAGGTGTTTTGTAAACAGATTATATTTCTAAATAGATAGTAAACAGGCATTTTGTCCATCCCATCCAAGTCTTCAAACAGAAATATCAAAACTCTCAGAGATAAAATTTAGACTGTCTTACAGAGTTTCTCTAATCAATTTTCTCTAAAGAATCCCTCAAATTAATTTCTGTAACAATTAAGAACATTGAAATTAAAAGCGCCTCCGAAGCAAACCTGAATTCTTTGGGCTGCGGCTTGGATGGCATTTCCTCTTGCTTTACCTAGAAGAAGGTGGCTAGTTTTGCTAGTTCATATGCATCTTCACTGAGGCACACTTACTTAGGACTTACACTCAGCCTGCTTCCAAAAATGATTTGCAGCAGCTCCTCAAGTGTCTATTTAGGTTTAAAGAAGCTTACGGTCCCACCCTCAGAGGGCATGAGGAGGGAAAATGCTCTCAGAGGGCATGTTGAGAAAATATCAATCTGTAATAAAATCAAAAGACCAAGGACAACAGTAACAAAGCCCTCCCTAGTGCCAAGTTAATGTAAATTTTTCCTACGAGGAAAAATTCCGAGCAAAGCTATCAGCTTCCAAATTTTTAGTTCCTTTCTGAAGAGCCCTGGTGGTGAATTGGTAATGGTATTGAACCACTGACTTCAAGGTCAATGCTAATTTTTAAAAGAGCAAGCTATACAGCATTGGATCACAATATCCATACATACTACATTGTCTGAGGAAGGACATGCTCATCCAAATGAGGGGCTGTCGTTGTTGTTGTTAAGGGGGGCATGGCAGTGAGGCTGGGGAACCCTGGTGGTACAGTGGCTAAGTGCTCAGCTGCTAATCAAGGTTGGTGAATAAATAGGTGGTGGTATGCTCATGTAAAGATTTATAGCCTTGTGAACTCATGTACATAAGTAAATTTATTTATATATAATGATAGGGAAATAGATCTACGTACATATATGACATTGGGCCTTTACGCAAATACCCCCTCAACACAAGAACACTTTGTTCTAATAACCTGGCATTCTGTGACACTCACCTTCCCAACATGATCGCTGAAGACAAAATGGGTGCATAAGCAAATGTGGTAAAGAAAGCTGATGCTACCTGGCTATCAACAGATATAGCATCTGGGGTCTTAAAAGCTTGAAGGTAAACAAGCAGCCATCTAGCTCAGGAGCAACAAAGTCCACATGGAGGAAGCACACCAGCCTGTGTGATCATGAGGAGTTGATGAGATCAGATATCAGGTATCAAAGAACCAGAACAAAAATTCACATCGATGTGAGTAAGTGGGAGGGCAAAGTGGAGGCCCAAAGCCCAACTGCAGACAACTGGACATCCACTCACAAAAGAGTCACAAGGAAGAGACGAGCCAGTTAGGGCACAGTATAGCACCAATGAAACATACAACTTTCCTCTAGTTCTTTAAAGCCCCTCACCCCTTTCATGATCACAATTCTACCTTATACATGTGGCTAGACCAGAGCATGTACACTGGTATAGATATGAGCTGGAAACACAGGGAATCCAGGGCAGGCAAAACCCTCAGGACCAATAATGAGAGTAGCAATACCAGGAGGGTAAGGAGAAGGTGGGGGCAGAAGGTGGGAACTGATCACAGTGATGAACATATAACCTCCTCCCAGGGTGATGAACAGCAGAAAAGTGGGTGAAGGGAGACAGTGGTCAGTGTAAGACATGAACAAGATAATAATTTATGAATTATAAAGGGTTCATGAGGGAGGGGGAAATGAACTGATACCAAGGGCTCAAGTAGAAAGAAAATGTTTTGAAAATGATGATGGCAACATTTGTACAAAATGTGCTTGACACAATGGATGTATGTATGGATTGTGGTAAGAGCTGTAAGAGCCCCTAATAAAATGATTAAATAAAAAGAGATTTGTAGCCTTAAAAACCTATGGGGAAGTTCAATTCTGTCCTATGGGTTTGCTATGAGTTGGAATTGGGATTTTGTGTATGTATGATTTGGTTCTTTTATTCTGGTGATGAGGGATGATTTCAGGTAGAGGGTTGAAAACTATGTAGATACTTTGCTTATGAGCAGGTAAATGGGTTTCCTTGTGTTCTCCTTTTTCTATTTTTTATGATTTTGAAAGGGGTGGAGGAGGGAACTGGGAGGCTGCAGGGCCGTATAGGAAAATGTCACCAGGGAAGAATGGGAAAGTGCCTTGAGTTTGCCCCCAAGAATGGAAAGTCACAATTTTTGCAGTGCCAGGTTGTGCTATTTTGTTTGCTCTCTACCACTGTCTAGAGCATTTCATAGAGGGTGCAATTACACTGGGAGGCAGGGAGGAGAGGGATGGGAAAGCAGGCAACAAAGGAAGGCAGAACAGGACCCTTAAATATGGCTCACATCTTTGGGAAGAAAATAGCGGTGCTCCCATCTTCTCCTCCCCACTCCCTTTCTCTATTTTTTCCTAGGAAGAAGGAACATGCGGAGCAGTAGGTGGTAGGAGGGCGTGTGGAATGTAGGAACCAGCAGAGGACACAGTGTATCTATCGAAGGGGAAAAAAGGGAAACAGAAGTTTGTACAAAGATAAAGAAAAGCAAGACAGCCAGCAATAGGCTCCAATTCTGAACAGTCGGCTCATTTGAAAGCTCCAGAATTAAAGTTGAAGGAGAACACCTGTCTATGTCTTTTCAAAGGACTCTCCCCACCCAAACAACTTCCTTTCGTGTTTAATCTGTGGACTTCCGGTTCTCTTGTGCCCTGTGCTCACAGGTGAGAGCTGAGAGGTCCCTCCGGATCCTGCAGACTCTGGAGGCATCTGGGAGCAGTGATGGTGTTGGGAGTGTTTCCCAGACTCCACCTGGGCTCAGAGGGAATGAAAGCTGGGATCTCTCAGGTGACCTCCCAAGCCTGGCAGGGGCACAGGGGTGTAGGGGAACGGATAGGGGGCCTCCCTGTAGGAACTCAATGCTCTCATTCCCAAAGGCAGCTCAGAGATATTAAATCAGTTGCCCAAAGCTACAGAGCTATTTAGCATTTCACAGGTTTATTTAAAAAAAATTTTTTTAAGGTTTTATTCAAAATAGGGATTCATCCTGAAATGAAAACTTCTCAGAGGTCAGGGTATTTAGGATGGAAAATAAACCACCTTGAAGTCTTTTATGAGGCATATGATCCAATTTGTTGGAAGCTCTGACTGCCCCTTTTCCAGAACCGAACCTGCACAGCAGCCTGGGGACCTTCTCACTGACTTCAGAGGAGTTTCTAAGTCTATACTGCTGCAGACTGATTATGTCTTGCAGGGACAATTTTTCTTAGTGCTTAGATGAAGGGATTAAAAAGTATGAAGGAGTTCTAAGTGATATTTGCCTTGGGTGAGTGAGCATTCGAATTTAACTTTAGAATTTTAAAAATGATGGCTCACTTAATATCAAATTTTTTTGAATGAAAGTCCTCTGTGGTATGCATATTGAACAGGAATCCTAGATGAGATTTGGACATGGTTTTACTAACTGTGGCAGCAGGCAGTAATCTCAGTTCTAGCATAAATTGCATATTCTATCAGATCTAAGTAAAACAGTTAAGTGCTTCATCAGTGCCAAGCTGTGGTGACAGGCTCTGAGGGCAGTCTAGTCCCCAAACTTCTCTCTTCCTTGCTGGAAATTTTATGATTAAGCATGTAGTTCTTTTTGAGAATACCCATTTTTTTTCATGATATGCCCTTTCAGATATGTATTAGCTAATATCTCAGGTGGGAGGAAAAGCTTGGGGCGAGGTAAAGGGATTTTCTCACAGTTATGGAAACGGAGAAACAAGGGAGAGAAATAATACGTTGGTAGAGAGTAGATATTGTAGCCGCTTTTCAGCCCACACCTAGATGTTGTTGAGTCATGACTAGCATCCTCACCCAAGGATGCTGAACTGACCTTCATCTCGGTATCGGAAGACCTGGTGAGTTACACTGAATATCTCTTGAAAATGGTCCTCAAAAATGAAAACATTCAAAATGCCTTGGAAAAGAGGAAAAGAGAAAAGCAAACCAAAGTAGGAGTGCCTCGCTCTCAACATTTCTACGATGGGAGTTGAGGACCTCCAACAAAATGTCGCCTGCATCTCACTTGACTAATTTTAGTGATCTTGGTTTGTGACTATGATTCATTCCTCAAGCTGTGAATTACTGAGGAGGAAGGAGGGGGAAAATCGACTTAAATGTCAACGAAGTAGGGACATAAATAGAGTTTTCTTTTTTGGGGAACTAGAATTCCAAGATATGGGGATCTTTTTCTCGGGAGTAATTGAATGCGTCAAACTTCTAGAGAAATAATGATCTCTAGTCAAAACATCATCAAAGACTAAGCCAGAATTTATTATGAGTCATGCCACGTCTGAGTGTTTGCTTCCCTGGTGTGGATGGCTCTGGGTGTACCTCGCTAGGTGCCCATTAGGCTGAAAGTCACTGATCCGTCGTTCCCTATGAGGGAACTTTCCATGTCAACCGTAGTGAGGAAGAGAATTCATCCAGCCGGCGAAGAGGAACGCATGGACACGAGGAGGACTGGGCCAGGCACTGGGCCAGGGACCGGGAAGAAAGACATGCTTGAACAGTTGTCAGATGGCATTTTATTTGCTACAGAATAGAGCACAACAAGGATGATCTGGTGATGCTGGGTAAAGAAGCCCATTTTTTAGTCCTTAGGTGTCCCCTAGGAGCTCAGGTGTCGTGGTGACACAAGGGCTGCAAGCCACATGATGGGCAGTTTGGAACCACCAGCCGCCCTTGGGAGGAAGGCGGGGCTCTCTTCCTGCAAACAGTTGCCGTATTGGAAACCCACAGGAGGGCTATGGCTCCTATGAATCAGCATCGACTCAATGGCAGTGACGTTGGTTTGAGGCTTCCTCCAGTAAAATGGCTACAATTTGGAATGTGCTTGTTTTGAGGTAGAAAAGAGCAGTCATTAATGCTGCAATCCTTCCTGACGTTCAAGGATTGCAGCCTTCTATTATGGATTACAATTCAATTTTAAGAAAACCAAAATTCTCACAGCGGGACCCATAGGTAACATCATGATAAGCAGAGAAAAGACTGAAGTCCTCAAGGATTTTGTCTTGCCTGGATACAGAATCAAGGCTCATGGAAGCAGCAGTCAAGAGCTCAAATGACACATTGCACTGGCCTGTGATGCACAAGACCTCTTTAAAGTGTTTAAAAGCAAGGGTATTACCTTGAGGACTATGGTGTGCTTGACCCAAGCCATGGGATTTCAATCATCGTCTTATGCATATGAAAGTTGAACACTGACTACAGAAGACCAGAGAAGAATTCATACATTTGAATTCTGGTGCTGGCATAGAATACTGAAAGTGCAGTGGACTGTCAAAAGAATAAACAAACCTGTCTTGGAAGAAGTACAGCCAGAATAATCCTTAGAGGCCCAGATGGCGAGCCTTTGTCTCGTGTACTTTGAACATGTTAGGAGAGACCAGTCTCTGGAAATGGACATCATTCTCGGGGAAGTAGAGGGGCGGCCAAAAAGAGGAAGACCCTTGATGAGATGGATTGACACAGGGGCTACAACAATGGGTTCACACTTAGCAACAATTGTGAGGCTGGCGCAGCACCAGGCAGTATGCTGGGTTGGAACCAACTTGCTGGTACCTAATAATAACAACCCTTATACAAGGAGCGCTGGCTGTGCAGCGATTAAGGCACCCAGCTGCTCACCCAGAGGTCAGTGGTTTGGACCTACCCATTGCTCCATGGGAGACAGGCATGGCCGTCTGCTTCCATAAAGACTCACAGCCTTGGAAAGCCTATGGGGCAGTTCTAGTCTGACGTAGCACATCATGGAGTCAGAGTAGACTTGATGGCTGTGGATTTGGGTGATTTAACTCTTTCACTCAACTCTGTAGTTTTACTGATTGCTGTACCTGATCTTCTCCACCATCAGCTGGGTCCTTCGCTGTGCATTGGACCTGTTCTACTCTGACAACTTCAGAGCATTGAGAAATGCATGGTAGTTGTAACATTATGGTTCTAGGACATTAGGGAAGAGACGATGATGTAGAAGGTAAAAGCGTGCTCATTAACTTCAGGATTGAACGCAAGCCGAGTGTGCGTGCGTGCGAGTGGATGTCAGCACCTGTCCTCCTCCTCCTTTGGAGCGCTCCCTTTCCCCAGGTCTTTCTGAGGGCTCTGCTCTTTGTAGGTATTACTAGGAATTCTGGTGGGCAGCAGTGGCCACTTCATTGCATCACCCAGGAATGTGTCTTTCGCTAATGTAACAAATGCATCCTGATGAGAAGCTAACAGGTACTGAGAGGCTGAAAAGGACTCTTGGAGGTTATACCTGTGAGGAAACTGAACCTTGGAAGGTCCAAGTAGCTTTCTTGCCTAAGGAATTACTTCTGTTGCTTCTTCTGGGCAATGCCCGACTGGACTACTGTGATGGTTTTCAGTGCAGAGATCTTTTCGGCTCCAGGGAGGGAATCTCAGGTCCTCTAGAAGGGCTTTGGCTGCCCTCATGTCTTGGCCCACTGCTTTTATTACAATCCAGTTCCTTTCCAATTGAGTAGGTCAATTCCGGAGGCTCTGCTAAGTGTGCCAAAGAAGATGCGCTTCTTTTTTCTGTTTCCAAGTTCAACATTTCCCTTGTGTGGCAATCGTAAAGGCAAACAGGAAAGGCAGGGCATGAAACTCAATGGCAAAGAAAGAAAGAAGAGCTTCGCTTCTTGTGCTGGCCTTCCAATATCACTGGTATTAAATTAATGGAAATGATCTAGGGTGGTTCTACATAATCCATGGAAATATTGATGGAAAGACCCTCCCTGCCCACTTCTGTAAAATAAAATGGTCTGTATTCTCTGTGTAAGTTCTCAGTATTGAATGGCCAGCTTTGCTTTTTAGTGTTCTTGGTGAAATTTCCCTTACCTTGATAGACTTAATATTCTTTTTAATTTATTAATTTTGGTTTTAAATATTATATTATTATATAAAATAAATGTGTGACCAGTTGATACATGCTTGTTTAAAATATGAGATCAAATTGCTTTTAGCATACTACTTCTCTCTAGATCCACATGGTAACGTGTTCTTTATTTTTTCAATCACTTCATTGGGGGCTCGTACAACTCTTATTACAATCCATACATCCCTCCATTGTGTCAAGCACATTTGTACATATGTTGCCATCATTATTTTCTAAACATTTACTTTCTACTTGAGCCCTTGATATCAGCTCCTCATTTTTTCCCTCCCTCATGAATCCTTGATAATTTATAAATTATTATTATTTTTTCATGTCTTACACTGACCGATGTCTCCTTTCACCCACTTTTCTGCTGTCCATCCCCCTTGGAGGAGGTTATAGGTAGATTATTGTGGTGACACGTTCTAAACTCTGTCTTTCTCTTTATAAATAATATTCGATCAAACCTTGCTTATAATAATTGATTTTAGTGGTTTTATTTGTCGTACTTCTATCCATTTGAAAAACAGCACATTGGAAGTAACTACTACTTATAAGCTTGTATTTTCAAGACAAGAAGTCATTTTTGAAGACTTACAAATCATAATATGCATTCTGTGCCTGAATTTAAAAACCTATATTCCAAACCTTAACACAATATTCCATTTTCAAGTGTGAATTTTTTCCTCCAAGATAATAATACTTTACCACTTAATTATCTGAGAAAGGCAATGGCCCTTTAAAGGAGAGTTTTCCTGTGGCTTTAGGGGCTGCACAAAGGTTCAGAGCTAGTGAGACATCTCATTGACCGGACATCATAGTTCTTTGCAGGTGCTTTTCTGAATTGTCTCCAGATTTGCGTGGAGGCTGCTCGTTTTGCTTATGGTCTATGTGGGGCATTCTCGTGCGCCCATGGGCTTTGAAGGTACTTAGTTATGCAAGTCAAACTCAGTTTTACATTGATAGATCATTCAGCACAGCACGGGGTGTTAGTTAGGATGCGTCATCCTGCTCAGTCTATCTAAGAGTTACCCCTCGGGTAACTCTTGTTACAATGTACAATGTGCTGGGCAGTGGAGGACAGCACTGGACTACTTACTTGAGTGTGGTGAGTTCTGTAAGGGATGGCTGGGTGGCCTTGAGATAACTTTCTCTTCGTGCAGCAACTTTGGGGGAAGGCTTGGGACTTGTGTCTGAGTCACCACTGTCTTCATCGCCCATGGCCTTGATGTAGCTGCCACTCCGCATTCTCCGGCATGGAATGTCATCGTCTTTACCCCGAGGAGTGTACCCTGACCATTCATCTTGAGGAACCTGTTCAGATTGAAGACATAAAATAATCACTGTTAGTAAAACAATTTCATTTTCTTTCCATATTTTATTTGTTTGTCCCAGAATATGGGCCAAATAGATGTTTATAGAATAATTTAGACATTAACTTCTCAGCATTGTGTTGTACTAGTGTAGGTCTGAAAATATTTGTATTCACACAAATCCATCCCTTAATTTTAAAAACAAACTCTACAGAAAAAAAATGAAACCATTTGACTCTGATTCATTTATACTTTTTCTCACACTCATGGTTGTTAAGTCAGGCAGAAATATGTCATTGGAAAGGAGCAGTGTTCCTTGAGATTTTCAGTCATCTGTGTTCAATCTCCATTGAAAATTCAAGAATGCTTTCTGTGAACCTTTCATCTTTAACATCTTGTATCTCACTTCTCATCTTCCTGACCCAGTGATCTATATCCACTGCATTCACTCCCCAATTTCCTATTTTTTCTCAGTCTCTCTAAATTTGGATTCATCTCCCTTACGCTTCCTGAAAGCACTTATTAAAGGATTCCAGTGAGCTCCTCATGATAGCTGACATTTTCCTTGATCTTCATTTTTCTTGGCCTCTCTACACATACCCCAGGAAGTGCCAGTTCCTGAGGAATTCTGCTCTTTTGACTTTGGGGTTACTCAACCTACCGGCCACAGTGGGCTCAAACGTAAGGACAACTGTGCGGATGGCGAAGGACTAGGCAGTGCTCGCTCTGTTGTGCTATGGGTCGCTAGGTGTCGGAACTGACTTGATGGCACCTACCGACAACCACCACCTACCTGTGTACATTTCATATACTATTATTTCACCTTATTGCTATTCAGTCAATTCTGACTTATGCAACCCCGATATCTGCTTAGCAGAACTGCTCCATAGAGTTTTTTCACAGAGAGTGTTTAAGGCTGTGACCTTTCAGAGGAAGATCACCAGGCTTGTCCCTCAACGCTCTTCTAGAGGGGTTTGAACTCACAACCTTCTGGGTCAGGGGCAAGTGTTAACCATTTACACAACACAGAGACTCCTTATGTGAATTGTTATTTTCTCTCTTGCTTTGCTGGACCCTATGCTAAGTCCTTAACTTGGATAGCACACAAGATAATGTGGTCAGTACATTATGCCACCTCGTCTCACTACATTCCCTTCTAGATCAGCAGAGCCTTACGGTTCATCTTAGACTTTATGACTTTCTCTTCAGTTCATCTTAGATTTTCCACTTTATCATGAACTCGGCCTAGGTTCTCATTCCTACTCCACATTCCTACACACACACAACACACTTCTTTTTAATCCACCAAGGACATAACTAACAGTCAGCAGTGCACAGAACACTGAACAAAGCTTAATTTTTATTTTATTCTACAGAGATTATTACGTTTCATATGGGGGTAAGAGCATGAGGCCATAATGATGACTATTAGCCATGTGGCTGATTATAGAACATGGAAAATAAAGGCAACTGTCACAAATGAGTGATTGGTGACAGCTCAATTCACCACTGTTTCAGGTAGCACTACAGAATTGGAAAAGGAACCATGATTAAGATACATAGTTTATTGGAAATTAGAAAAGGCTACAGGATTCTGAACCAGGCTTAAGCAAGAGAGACAAAAGAAGGGGGAGGATAGCTTTTTTCTCCTATACTTATGTCTTCATAGAAAAAGACAAAGCATATATCAATTTTGGACTAGTGCCAAGTGAATATGTTAATAAGCTTAATATGTAGAGCCATACATGGCATACGAGTATGAGCGGTCCATAAGCAGTGAGCAAGGTCAGTTCAAAATATTCCGAAGTTGAATTCGTCGGTAAGTTGGAACAGGCACATATGGGACTAAGTGCAAGTGAAGGCTTGAAGCCTTCTCATGATTTAAAAGCTACACATGCAGCAAGTGGAAGCGAATGATTGCTGTTAGCTTCTGGCACTGGACGCAGGCACTTGCAGATGGACCAACTATAACTCCATGATGCTTTTGTAGCCGATCAAAGGCAACAGTCTTTCCTTTGTTAATGATGTAGAGGCGTCACTTCTTAGATTAAAAAAAAAAATTACCACAGCAACAAAAGCGATTTCCTAAGGAAACTATAAATGTTGAGAACAGTCTTGGTTTCCTTGAATTGGCAGGTGACTCATTACATAGAAGTTACCATGTGCAGAACCTCATTATTGGCTTAGTCAGTATATTTAAAAACTTAACGTGGTACCACTGTGGGTCAGAGATGGTGCTTATTCCCCTTGTCATTGGCCAGGAGGGATGTGCAGTTCATTGCACTGCTTCTGGAATATGTCAGGGACGAGTCACACACACCTCAAAATTGCTTATGAAACTAAGCGCAACAAAATTCTATTTAGCTGTTTTCTTCAAAGTTAATTTATAGATGAAACCTTGCCTCGTATTAAAAGTCGGCTTCATCTGTTGCTAAGGGAACCATTTGAAAGGTATTTAATCTGTATACTTTCCAATGAAACACAAATCTCAATGATAGCAGCTAAGACTTTATATGGAATGACTAACTTCCATTAGAATGGAATTTGAAAATTAATTCATTATTCATACACCTGGCTTGCAACAAGATTGCATAAACATAACTTAGAAATCAGTTCTGGGAAAAGCGTAAAGAACTGCTAGGATCATTAAAGTTACTCTAACTGAGCTGCAGCTTTTATTCTGAGTTTCTTAAACTCTAAAGCCAAAAAGGAGACATTGTTCAGTTATGTAATTTTCTGAGAATGCATAGAATTTGTAGGTGCCCCAAAGAGTGAAATGCTCGTCCCTTTTGATGGGAAGGAGAGGACAAAAGGTGCCAGAAGATGAGCTGCCCAAGTTGGAAGGCACTCAAAACACAACTGGGGAAGAGTTGTCTCTTCAAAGTAGAGTCCATCTATTGACTGTAAACGAGCTTACAAGACCTTCATTTGCTGATGGGGCATGATTCAAAATGAGAAGAAACAGCTGCTAACATCTATTAATAAGTGGAACTTTGAATGTATGAAGTATGAATCTAGGAAAATTGGAAGTAGTAGAAAAGGAAGTGGAATGCATAGCATTCAATGCTGACACAGACTGATATTGGCCATTGTGAATCAGAACATCATTGTCTACTATGCTGAACATGATGGATGGAAGAGGAATCATGTACAATGAAGTATAAGGCTGTCTGTGATAGGATTATATCTATACAAATATAAGAAAATCCACTCAATACAACTATTATTCAAATTTATGCATCAGCCACTAAAGCGAGAGAGGAAGCAATCAAAGAACTTTACCAATGTCTTTGGTGAGAAATTAATCAAACATGCAATTGAAATGCATTCAGAATTATTGGCAATTGGAATGCAAAGTTGGAAACAAAGGAGAAAGAACAGTAGTTGGAAAATATGGCCTTGGTGATAGAAATGAAGCAGGAGATCTCATCACAGAATCTTATGAGACCAACAATTTCTTTGTTGAATGGGGGCAAACGGGGACAATGCACATGGACTTCTCCAGATGGAATCCACAGAAACAGAATAGACTACAACTGTGGGAAGAGATCATGGAAGAGCTCATTCTCTGCAGCTGAAACCAGGCCAGGGGCTGGCTGTGGAACAGACTATCAATTGCTCATATGGAAATTCAGGTTGTATCTGAAGAAAATTAAAACAAGTCTACAAAAGCCAAAATACAACCTTGAATATATCCCATCCGAATTCCAAGAACATCTCAAGAACAGATTTGACGTTTTGATCAGTAATGACAGAAGACTAGAGGAGTTACGGAATGGCATCAAAGACATCACACATGAGGAAGCCAAAAGATCAGTAAAAAGACACAAAAACATGAGAAGACCAAAATGAATGTCAGAGGGGACTTGGACACTTGCTCTAGAACACAGAGAAGCGACAGAAAAAGGAAGAAATGATAAAGTCAAAAGAGTTGAACAGAAGCTTTCAAAGGTTGGCTCAAGAAGACAATGAAAGGCATTTCAATGGAATTTGCAAAGAACTGAAGTTGCAAAAATCACAGTTGAAGTGTCAGCTGAATATTTCTCCAAATGAAAGAACTAACGGAATATTTCAACTCCTGAGTTACAGTACTGAAGAATTCTAGAGTAAAATCTTGACAGTTGTGAGAAGCGTCAAGAGATAATGAAAGGAATCCACAGAATGACCGTATTCAGAAGACTTGGTCTCTGTGTGACGAGTTCAGAGCTGTAGGATGCCCAGGTAAGGTTTGTCAACGAAACTCTTGTAGGACAGCCCTGGCTACCTCGGCAAAGGAGCAGGGGTGCTGTTGTGATGGAAACAGGTTTAGTCAGTGCACATTTCCTGGACGTTTCCTTCGCCAATGCAGATTTCAATTTTCTTCAGACTTACAATAAGTGCCCCTGACAATCCCATGTCATTTGGGAAAAGTCTAGCAAGATTGCTCCTTTGGAGTCCCCAAACATCGTTGAGTTGCTGTGAACTTTTGGACTGGTCCGGCATAACTCCTTGGAAAGCACTTGTCTGTAGCCACCCAATGACCACAGAAGCACGTTTAAATACATTTTGTTAGAAATGGGAACTGGAACTCCAGTAGCATCACGCCCCCTTATAATAGACAAGGACACCAGTAAATGAACAGATCTCAACAAATGTAAGTGGATTCTAGAAAATGCAGTGGGATGGTGTGACAGAAAAGGGTGGTGTGGGGCTTCCATTATTATTTAGAAAAGCCATGCTGATTAAGTCACATATCCATGCAGAGCTGAAAGACCCAGGATATAGATGCGGGAAGATCTGAATGATAAGCCAGTGCAAAGTCCCTGTTGTAGGGATGAGTATGGTGTTGGGTAAGTGTTGGGCTGCTAACCACAAGGTTGCCAGTTCAAGCCTAGCATCTCCATTGGGGAAAAAGCTGATGTTTTCTGCTTCCATCAAGATTTATAGCCCCATAGCTCTATGTACGTATATTTATATGTTAAATAGTTAGGTAGCAGATGGATATTGGGCCTCTACTCAAGTACTCCCTCAGTGGAAGAACACCTTGCTCTAATAACCCGACATTTTGTGATGCTCACCTTCCCTGACACAATCGCTGAAGATAAAATGGGTGCATAAGAAAATGTGGTGAAGAAAGATGATGGCGCCCAGCAATCAAAAGATATAGCGTCTGGGGTCCTAAAGATTTGAAGATAAACAAGTGCCATCTAGCTGAGAAGCAACATAGCCCCAGCCTGTGTGATCATGAGGAGTCGATGGGATCAGGTATCAGGCATTAAAGACCCAGAACAAAAATTCATATCAATGTGAATGAAGGGAGGACAGAGTGGAGACCCAAAGCCCATCTGAAGACAATTGGACATCCCCTCACAGAAGAGTCACAAGGAAGAGATGTGCCAGTCAGGGTGCAGTATAGCACCGATGAAACATACAACTTTCCTCTAGTTTTTTAATGTTTCCTCCCCGCTACTATCATGACCCCAATTCTACCTTACAAATCCAGCCAGACTAGAGCATGTACACTGGTGCAGATAAGAACTCGCAACACAGGGAACCCAGGACAGACAAAGCCCTCAGGAACAATAGTGAGAGTAGCGATACCAGGAGGGTAAGGGGAAGGTGGGGGTTCAAAGCGGAAACCAATCACAATGATCAACATATAACCCCCTCCCTGGGGGATGTACAACAGAAAAGTGGGTGAAGGGAGACAGCGGTTGATGTAAGACATGAAAAAAAAAATTTTATAAATTATCAAGGGTTCATAAGGGAGGAGGGGAGGGGAAAATGAGCTGATACCAAGGGCTCAAGTAGAAAGAAAATGTTTGAAAATGATGATGACATCATATGTACAAATGTGCTTGACACAATGGATGGATGTATGGATTGTGATAAGAGCTGTAAGAGCCCCCAATAAAATGATTTAAAAAAAAAGATTTACAGGCTTGGAAATCCTGTAGAGGGTTGCTATGAGTCAGAATTGACTCAGTGGCAGTGGGCAGGTAGTCAAAGCATAGAATAAAATGCTAGCATAACTGGAAAGCTCTGAGTAAGAAGGAAGCAATAGAAGATGAGGCTACAGTGGGCCAGGGGCTAGATCATATAGATCTTGAAGGCTCACCAAAAGTCCTCTTTCAAGGTTGAACTCAAAAGCTCTGAAAGCTCCTTCTAATGACTCCAGCCTAAACTGGTATTCCCATTTTCTGAAATCTACAGAACGGGTCAGCCAGCTGCAGCTTGCAGTCTGAATTTGACCCACTGTGTGTTTTTATAAATAAGGCTTATTGGCAGACAGTCATACCTCTTTATTTTATATTGCCTGTGGCTTGTCTTCAGCTATGCGGGAAGACCTGTGCCAGGGACTTGGGATCCACAGGAACAGTTTGCCACGCTCTAATCTAGAACTGTGCTGAGTACTTGTTTACATGATCATGAAATAGTATTGTATGGGTACATTGATTTGAGTTGTCAGAATTTTAAGACACGAGGTGAGGGTTTACAAAGCACATCAGTTTCCATTCAGCGATTTAGAAACATATTGTTTCATACCATTTATTGCAATCCGCACAAGGCAACCTCCCTTCCCCTTTCCCTCTGTGTGCTGCCTGTCTCCATTCCTCCTCCTTCCTATCTTCTGAACTTTGTTTTTTCGGCAAATCTCAAATGGTTGACTGTTCTATAAAGAGTCTGACTCTCGTATGTCATTATTCATCCTATAAGTCTACTTATTGTTGGAGGTTCCATCAACGCTACTGAACCAGTGAGCTTTGTCTTTTTAGGATTGTAAAATAGACACTTTTTGTTTTATGTGTCTTGGTTTCATCTTTACAGCTGCTTTGTAGAATTGTGAAATTGAGGGGGTTGGGAGTAGTATTGTCAAAAGTTTCCCAACATGGGCTCTGTGAATGAACTGACTCAGCTTGAATCCCTGTGGTGCCAGTTACTGCTTACCTCCTTGACTGTGCCTCAGTTTCTTTGTCATTAATTAGAGGAGGTAATGCACACAAAACACACAAGAAGGGCTCAATAAATGTCTGTGTTGTGTGTCCTGCATCAAGCCCACCACTAACACACAGCGGCTCCTTAATGAGGGAGAAAATAGACTTTCCAAGAATACTGTTGCTTGCTGTCAACTGTCATTGATAACGAATGGGCAGGGCTAATGGAAATATATCAGGCAAAACTCTGGTTAAATTCCTAATATAGTATCTCTTCCCCCAAATTTAAAGCAAGTGTTCCCCTGAGGAATCAGGATCTAGCTTTCCAAGCTTCTGGCTCTACAGCTCCTATTCTGAAGGATTAAGATACCGAGCTACAGCCCTGTGGCCACCTGGCTTCCTTTGGGTTCACAAAGCAGAATTCTTAGGAGGAAGGAATTTCCATGGGAATGATTTTTTTCATTTGGAAAATATTTTTTTAAAGAAACTGTGCCCTTAGCCTGATGGTTGACAAATGTAGGAGTATTGTCAAAGCCACTGGCTATGATTAGGGGACCCGAGTTCCAGGAAGACACATTGGGAAGTAACGCTGTACAGCTCACAAAAGTGGGGGAGAAGCAGGTAGGAAAAGTGAAGTGGGGCAAGGCTCTATTTCTTGCTGATTTTATAGAGCACAATACAGTGCCAGCAATGGTACATGTTTCTGGGCAAATCTGCTCCTGAAGGAAGAAATGAATGACTATATGACCTTGAATACATTATGGCACCTCTTGGATTCCATTTGTCCAGCTCTCAAGTGGGAATGATATTGCAAACATAGTGAATTAGAGACACATGGCAATACAGACTGTGAATTATAAAGCACTTTAAAGCCTGAAACTCATGGTTAGAAGTTGCCCTTCCCGACATGATCGCTGAAGACAAAGCAGGTGCATAAGCAAATGTGGTGAAGAAAGCTGATGGTGCCAGTTATCAAAAGATATAGTGTCTGGGGTCTTAAAGGCTTGAAGGCAAACAAGCAGCCATCTAGCTGAGAAGCAACATAAACCACATGGAAGAAGTGCGCCAGCCTGTGTGATCACGAGGTATCATTAGGATCAGATATCAGGCATCAAAGAGCCAGAACAAAAAATCATATCGTTGTGAATGAGGGAGAGGGTAGAGTCGAGACCCAAAGCCCATCTGTAGAAACTGGCCATCCCCTTACAGAAGGGTCGCAGGGAGGAGACGAGCCAGTCAGGGTGCAATGTAGCAACGGTGAAACATACAACTTTCCTCTAGTTCCTAAATGCTTCCTCCCCACCCACTATCATGATCCCAATTCTACCTTACAAATCTGCCAAGACCAGAGCATGTACAGGGTAGAGATAAGAGCTGGAAACACAGGTAATCCAGGACAGATCAACCCTTCAGGACCAATATTGAGAGTAGCCATACCAGGAGGGGAAGGGGAAGGTGGGGGTGTGGGGAGATAGGTGGAACTGATTACAATGATCTAGCTATAATTCCCTCCCAGGGGGATGGACAACAGAAAAGTGGATGAAGGGGGACATCAGTCAGTGTAAGACATGAAAAAATAATATTAATAAATTATCAAGATTCATGAGGGAGGGAGGGTAGGGGGAAGGAGGGAAAAATGAGGAGCTAAAAAAAACAAAAACAAACAAACAAAAAAATTAGGAGCTGATACCAATGGCTCCAATAGAAAGAAAATGTTTGATAATGATGACGGCAACAAATGTACAAATGTGCTTGACACAATGGATGGAGGTATGGATTGTGATAAGAGTTGCATGAGTCCCCAATAACATGATTTAAAAAAAAGAGGAAGAAGTTTCCCTTTTATGGCTACTGTTTAAATATGTTGTTGCTGTGGTTAGTCAAGAACTGAACTGGTTCTGACTGCGTGATCTTATGCAGAACAGAATGGAACACTTCTTGGTCCTGTTCCATCCTCACAGCGTGTGAGCTCATTGCTGTAGCCACTGTGTCAAATCCTCTCATTGAGGGTATTCTTTCACACCGACTGTCTGCTCTACCGATCATGCCCTCCTTCTCCAGAGCCTGGTCACGCCGGATAACATGACTAAAGTATGTAAGACTATTTTTCACCATCCTCGCTTCTCAAGACTCTGCTGACTGTTCCTCCAAGACAGAGTTTTCCCCACATTCTTCTGGAGGTCCATGAATAGTCAACATTTTGCACAAACATCCCGATTTAAAGGCATTAGTTTCCTATTTCTTCCTTTTAAATATCAATCGACATAAATATCTTCGGGAGTAAAAATTAGAAGGGTTAAGCTAACACACTTCTATTTGTTGAAGTAGATATTGTGGTATAAAACTGACTGTGGTAGAAATTGTACAATTCTGCTTGACATGATTGAACTATAGAATGGTATGGTATATGTTAAAAAGAAAAGAATATAATGTATAGGAAATATATGTGTAATCACACATAAAAACATAAAAATTATATTCACACACATCTCCACAGGAAGAAAAATGGCTTTCCTAAATTGGCTCAAAAATAATCAGAAATAAACATCTCCATTCTAGGAACTGTGGATATGGACAATTTTCTCTTGCTGATAACTTTTGGTTTTGTTTTCCCCTCTCAATTTTTTCAGACTTGGTTGGAGAGGTAGCACTGTAGCTCTAGTAGGTCCATGAGCTTTAAGTTATAACTATTGAGTTAGAAAATGGACTGTGTATTGATCTGCAGTTAATTGCATTGAATAGAATGGGAGTGTAAGTAAAACACTCAACATTTTGTGAAATACAGCACAAAAAATGTTTAGAGGGCAATTTATAGCTTCATGTTCCTAAATTTAATAGGAGATACGAGTGAAATAAATAACTTAATAAATGATTAAAACATTACTTTATTTGCCGTATATAAGCAATCAGTGGTAGTCTAAGTTCTAGAATGTTGTTTGCCACCGAGTCAATCCCAAGTCATGACTTCAGCCAGAATTTACTTCCACAGTATAATCTGAGGGTTTGAACTACTAACCTTACCTACGGCCCCACCAAGGACTCAGAAAATGAGATAACTTTATTAAAGTCATGAAAGTCAGCTATTGGTCTGTCCTGACCCTCAGGTTTTCCTTGGTAATTGTCTATTTAAGAAATGTTATACATCTAGCTCTCCATTATTATCCAATAGGAATGAAAATCAGGATTAAATGGCATCTTGTAATCACAAAACACTTGATTAGAAAGGCAAAAGATGAGTAATATTCCAAACAAAAAGGGCATTGTCTTAGGCTGAATTCCAAACACAAGCAAAACCAGTGCGGTTTACACACCCACACAGACAAATCAATATGTGTATGTGTGTGTAAGAGAGACTTCTCTAAAGGAAATAGCTCATGTGATGGTAGAGGCTAGTAAGTCCCAAGATCATGAGTCAGAAGTCAGGTTTTGTGTAATATAGATACAGGGGCTGATGAACCTGAGACCAACAGGCAATATGGCAAGCTGCTGACTCAAGTCCAAAGGATCAGTGGTCAGATGATAATGAGCCAGCAGCAGAAGCCAGATTGAGCAAAGAGCCAGAGAGCTTTTCCAGAGCGTCCATAGATGAGGGGCTTCCAAAAGTTCATGGGGGCAATACCCATTTTCATTTTATTTCATTTCACACAATTTTTAAAGCCCTCTTATATATTAGATACAGGTCATACCTCTGAGGGTACAACCTTTCAATGGATTGACCACTTATAAGTGATTACATTCTATCAGATCTCATCTCATATAAAGACTATACATTTGCCTAACTGTCAAACTATATCATAACTGCCAAACCACTGAGAATTATAGCCCAGCCCAGCTGACACACCTAATTACCATAGCCTTAAATGTCCTAAGTACATTAATTTTGTCTGATACATGATACACTAGATTCCATATACAGGACAATAGCTAGGGCCCTTTAAAAACCTTCTGCCATAGGTAGCCCTTAGAAAACATGTAACTCCAGGTAATGTTGTCGGTTCTGAATGTCTCAGACACTGTAGATATTTTGGGTTCCTATACCTTCTTCTTAATAAAGTTCTCATTTTCAACAGACGAGTTGTCTGAGTAGCACTGTCGGGTTAGTTTGGATTGCTAACAACAAGACCAGTGGTTCAAACTCAGCAACTGCATTGCATGAGAAAGACAAGGCTAGCTGGTGCCATCAAGGGTTACAACTTCAGAAATCCTGGCCAGGGACACTGTGAGTTGCACTCGGTTCAAGGACAGCTTTTTCGTTTGTTTGTTTCAAGTTGTTACAGTTTTTCTCTAAAGTCAAAGTACCACATTTCATGGGATATGTTAAACAAAAGCAAACTTTTTGTATCATTAAGAAAAAGCTGGTGCCGATTAAAATGTTCTTGTTATTTTCATACACATGAATGTATACTTAGGGTAGTAATCATAGGACTTAACGCTCATATTTTTAGGTCCGTGGGCCAGCAGAAACAGCTTTTAACTGAGAGGTTGATAGTTCAAATCCATTGACCAGCAGCAGCACCATGGAGGAAAGCCCTATCAAACTGCGTCCAGAAACAGCTTAGCCATTGAAAACCCCGTGGAGCACCATTCTACCTGGAAGAGTGGGGGGCCCACGAGTTGAATTGACTCGGTGGCAACAGGTGTGATGTGATTTTAATATTCATAGTCTTTATGGCCAAATTAATCATAGCAGCATTCATCTGGGTCAAAACCACAGATTAATGTTTCATGATTCTTACAACTCCCCTGTGAGAACAGGAGTAAATATGATAACACTAGTGGATTAGTAACTAGTCCACGGTGACCGAGAGCCTAAGTGGAAGATATTATTTATAGTCCAGAGATGGTTCCTCCCCTCACTTTTTGCCTGTCTTTTAAGAAAACATTGTTCTTTTAGGTTATCGATGGTCTACACAACACATTTTCAGATAAGAGAACACTATTGTAGGCTTTTATGGTCTAGCTGGAGTGCCTGGGTAGTTCCCACATCTGGCTACTCCTAAAAAGTAGGGGGCGATGCACATCTGGAAAGTGAGCCATTCAACCCTCCACGGAGCTCAGGGCCAGTCTAACACACAGTGGTGGTGGTGGTGGGGGCGTGCCATGAGTTTTATTTTTAAAGGTCTTTTGGGAAGGAAAACAAACCCCCAAATAAACAATAGATTTGGCTCAAAATAAGAGAGTGCTTTTACATAAAAGCAACAAGAAATGCTGTTTCAGATACGGGAGTGCTTATTTACCCAAAGCTCTTCAAAAGTACGTGTGGTTTGAGGACTCCAATTGGTTGGACTGGGATTGGTGGAGGGTAATTATGTAATGTAGTCAGACAGCCTACACCAACGATGGCTGAGTGATGAAGGCCGGGGCATACAGCCAGGTCTGAGGGACCCTCAAGGCAAGTCATTTCATAGTGGAAAGTTGAGAGTGAGGTTTGGAGTATTGGGAATGTATGAGATTTAGGGATTTCTCACACACACACACACACACACACACACACACACACACACCCCCCAAATACCCAACACTTAGAGAGTGGAGGCAACTAAAATGGAATGTTTGTCCCAAGACCAGGGCAGGTTGGTAAACTTCTGTGTGCAGATCTGGGCTACCGAGAGTCAGAAGGAAAATAGATGCAACCTAAGGCTGAGGTGGACTCACTGGGTTTTGTAAATTAATGGTCAATACATTTGACTGCTAGCAAAAAGGTTAGAGGTTCGAACCCACCCACAGGGAGCTCAGAAGACAGACCTGACAATCTACTTCTGAGAAACCTGCCATTGAAAACCCTGCTGAACATAGATCTACCTAGACACTCATGAGTTCATCACAAGTCAAAATCAACTCAATGGCAACTGGGTTTGGAAGACTGAGCTAGGGCTTAGACCAAGCTCGACACCACCAGGAACCGGGGAAGCTGCAAGAAATAAATAACATCGACATTTGATTGGTGGGGTAGAACCAAAGACATGGAAGAGCCGTGATTAAAATAGTGTCGACCACAAGTTGGTTTATATTTGCCAACCTGCCTTTCAGCAGCTTTTTCTCCCCCCCCCCAACCTCCACTGTTTACATGAAAGCAACCAGGTAAATGAGAGGGTTTGGTTGAGTGTGAGAGGAAGAGGAAATAAAACACAGGAGGAGGAAAGCCTGCAGTTATGAAAGGAAAGCTAGGGACCTGAGCTTGTGGAATACTTTCCAAAGGCTCAGAGTTATTTGTAGGCTACCTTATAATTCAACCATCACAGCCGTCCGAGAATGTAGGCCTTATTATCTTCATCTCAGTCTTATCAAAATAGAGACTCAAAACGGTGGAATGACTTGTCGAATGTCTTAATAACACGGTAAGAATGTGCCTTTGCTTTGGGCCAAAGCTTTTCCCAACATCACCCTTGTTCTGAGAAACGTGGTTGGGTGAGTGCATCCACACATTGCATAAATACTGAACTAAGCACGAACACAGTCTCATCACTCATCTGATAGTGGCATTAGAAGAGGGTCAAAGTCATAAATACCTAAAATAATTCTGAAATAAAAGTGTCGCTCTTTCAGGGTTTGGTGGCTCTCTTCCCAGGTCTCATGGGTTACACAGCCCCTCTGGACAGTGCGGCTTTTTTTGAGGGGGGAAGGGGAGTGGGGACTAGAAGACTTGTAGGTCAACCTTGCAAAGATGGCTTTGCAACAACTTTTGACCATTTGTCATTAGGTTTCACCCTTGAATTTAACTTCTGAATTGCTTGCAACTTCTCTCAGGAATGGCTGCCATGCGGAGCCTCCTAGACCTTGTAGAGAATGCTCATCGTCCAACCACTCAGCTCCTTTGCATCTTCTTGGCAGCCGGTAGGCAGGAGAGGCTTCCTATTTCTGCAGAGTGACAGCCTCAGAAACCCACAGGGAGAGTTATGTGCTATAGCATCGTTATGCGTCAAAATGGACTTAATGGCACTCAGGTGTTTCTTTTTATTTATTTATTTGTTTGTAGCCGAGAAAACTACTTCGCCATTCCACACAGCTTTCAATTTCACCCTGAGACCTAAGAGAAATGTCCCTTCAGCCTTTTAGCTCGCTCTTCTCAAAGCAAAAGCAGGAGACAAGGAGCAAGAACAGGAGAATTACAATAAAAAGTGCAGGTCCCCAGATGCCACGGCCATTTTCCAGTCATGTGGCCTATTTTTCTGGTAACTGTCCTTCCTGACCTCCTGCAAGCCCAGAGCACGTGTGTCAGCCATAACTTTCTTCAGCTTACTTACAAAATGGTAATGACTTTTTAAGGACAACAGTAAGTACCCACCTCTTTGGAAACAGGGCTTAAGTCCTTTGACAAACCTCCCACCAAATAACTTTGTCCCTCCCAAACAGCACTCTGAAAATGCTCTTGAATCTGGCTAGACCAGAGGATGTACCCTGGTACAGATAGGAACTGGAAATACAGGGAATCCAGGGCGGCGGATGAGCCCTACAGGACCAGTGGAGTGAGTGGCGATACTGGGAGGGTAGAGGGAGAGTGGGTGGGAAAGAGGGAACCGATTACAAGGAACTATATGTGACCTCCTCCTTGGGGGATGGACAACCGAAAAGTGGGTGAAGGGAGTTGTCGGACAGGGCAAGATATGACAAAATGATAATTTATAAATTATCAAGGGCTCATGAGGGAGGGAGGAGCGGGGAGGGAGGGGGAAAATGAGGACCTAATGATGGGGGCTTACGTGGAGAGGAAATGTTTTGAGAATGATGAGGGCAATGAATGCACAAATGCGCTTTACACAATTGATGTGTGTATGGATTGTGATAAGAGTTGTATGAGCCCCTAATAAGATGATTTTTAAAAATGCTCTTGAATTCGTGACATGCAATGGCGGTTTTCTCACTGTGATTCTCAGCCACAGACATTTAGAGGCATCTACAGTGTACCTATCACCATAGTGGGTGCCGGGTAAGCCAGAAACATTTCACAAAGCAGTCTCTGGCCTCAAAGGGGTTTCCAAGTTCTAAGTTGCTCAGGCAAATCTGAGAGATGGATGAAGGAAAAGAGTAAAAATAGCTTTAAAGCAACTCAAGCTGAGTTGGATATTAAATCGCAGTACCTCTGAATTACCCACTGGCTGTGAAGTCTCTTCCCATGGACCTTCTGCCCTGCAGTCAAATTGCCCTGGTGGACCATTGAATGGATGTGTGTGAAAGGCCGCTGAGAACTGGCACCACAGGAGAAAGGCAAGGCAGCATCCGTGATGCTTAGAGGAGGAGAACTCAGCAGCCTTCAAATGCTGCTAGCAGTTTTCCTGAGGGGACAGCAGATAGTATGTGGGACATTATTGGCTAGGTAAATGCCCTGTGAGACCACACCACACAAGAGTAGCTAAGATCCTGGGCCCCAAGGTGATATGGGGATCAGGATGGGAGATGCATTTTATTTCAGCATCCACCTTGTGCTTGCACGGAGTGGACACTGGTGGGTTTTCTTGGCCGCTGACTTTAGTATGGGGACATCTTCCTCCCTTGTGAAGGTGATTCATGACCAGGCAATGTTTCCTTATATTATACAAAAGGTTGTCATCAGTTGGAGCAGATGAACAGCTGACAACATGTAATATGAAACTGCTAAATGAGCCATTGTATTTTTCCATTAATGTTATAATAATTAATTGGATACCCAAGTGGTTTGGTGATGATTTCTAGTTCCCAAAATGGGATCCCCTGAGGTAACCAGAATTTTGAAGCCAATATAATCCTGAGTCTGGTTCACAGTAGCCAATATTGGAATAGAAGTTCAGTGATCTTCCTGAGATCAACAGAAATCCAGATATAGAAATAGCATTCATCAGCACAAAACTTGGCTGCTGACTAAAATGATTTACATCTCTCAGCACATCCATCTATTAGTTAAAAAAATAAAGTAAAACAAAACCAAACAACAAAACCCCAAATCTCAACCCATTTCTATCAAATCAATTCTGACTCACGTGCTACATACAGAGTTGAACTGCTCCATAGGTTTTCTAAACTGCAAACTTAACACATACTGATTGCCAGGCCTTTCTTCCATGGGCCCACTGAGTAGGTTTTGAATTGCTAACCTTTAAGTTTGTAGTTGGGTACAAACCATTTGTACCACTCAGAGAACTATAACTTCAACCCAAACCCACTGGCATTGTGTTTATTTTGACTCATAGTGACCCTATAGGACAAAGTAGAACTGCTCTATAGGGTCTCTGATTCTGTGTATCTTTATTGAAGCAAGCAGATGGCTTCATCAGTCCTCCATGGAGCCTTTGATGGGATTGAACTGCTGAACTTTTGATTAACAGACCAATACTTAGTCATCTGCACCCCCCACCCTCCCAATTCCATTGAGTTAATTCAGTGGTTGATTTTTCAGAAGCAGATCACCAAGCCTTTATTCCAAGGAAATTTTGAGTAGGCTTGCACCACTGATCTTTTGATTATTTGACAAGAGTCAACTTTTTAGGTCTTCTAGGCACTCCATACACATCTATACCCTGACCCACCCATTGCTAGCAAGTTCATTCTTACTCCTAGAGGCTCTGTGGGGCAGAGTAGGACTGCTCCTGGAGGCATCCTCGACTAAAGCTTTACAGGAGCAAACAGCTTCACCTCTCTCCAATGGAGTAGCTAGTGGGGTTTGAAATGACCACCTTGGGATTAGCAGCCCATAGCATAACCCATGGTGTCAACAGGCCTCATTTACACAGTCCCTAATCTTTCATCTGTCAAACACTTATGTGTGTGGATTTTCTTTTTACTGTAGAGGTTAAAGTGGCACCACCATCTTTGTTGTTGTTAGGTACTGTTGAGTCAATTCTGACGCATTGCATAACAGAAGGAAACACTGCACCATCCTCACAGTTGTTCTGTTTGAGGCCATAATGTAGCCATTGTGTTGTCTCATCTTGTTGAAGGTCTTCCTCTTTTTCACTGCTCCTCTATTTTACCAAGAATGATGTCTTTGTCCAGGGACTGAGTTCTCCTCAGAACATGCACAAAACATGCAAGACAAAGTTTCTCTATCTTTGTTTCCAAGATGGCACATTCTGGCCATACTTCTTCCAAGACAGACCTGTTCATTCTCTTGTCAGTCCACAGTACTGCCAGCAGTTTTTACTGGCATGATTGTTCAAATGTGTCAATTATTCTCTGGTCTTCCTTATTCAATGTCCAACGTTTACATGCGTATGATGCAATGGAGAATACCAGGGCTTGGGTCAGGCACACCTTAGTGCTCAAAGTAGCATCCATGCTCTTCAATACTTTAAAGAAGTCTTATGCAACAGATTTACCCACTACAATGTGTTGTTTGATTTCTTGACAGCTGCTTCCACGAGCATTGATTTTGAATCCAAGCATGATAAAATCTGTGACAATGCCAAACTTTCCCCCATTTATCTTGAGAATAATAATATTGGTCCAGTTGTGAGGATTCTGGTTTTCCTTACATTGATTTGTAATCCATCCTGAAGGCTGCAATCCTTATCTTCATCAACCTGTGCTTCTTCCTTACTTCCAGCAAGCGAGGCTGTGTCATCTGCTTCTCACAGGTTGTTGATAAGCCTTTCTTCAATCCTGTGATGTCAAATTCTTCTTCATATAGTCCAGCCTTTCAGATTCTTTGGTCAGCACATAGATTGAATAAGTGTGATGAGAGGCTAGAACCTTGACACACACCTTTCCAGGTTTTTAAGCCTTTGTCCCTTGTTGTGTTGGAATCACTGCCTCTTGACCCTTGTACCAGCTCCATATGAACACAATGAACGGTCCCAGAATTGCCCTTCTTCTCACAGACATCTATAGTTAGTTATGACCCACACAGGTGAGTGCCTTTGCATAGTCGACAAAACACCAGTAAATATCTCTATAATATTCTTGTTACTAATTTAGAATCTGTAAAATTTCAAATAAATTCAGTCCTGGGTACCAATAATTCATTTAAAAATGTCTACTTTTGAAACACATTGTGTTTCACATTTGAAACACAATAATTCATTTAAAAATGTCTACTTTTGAAACACATTCAAGAAGATACTTATTTTATTTTCTATATCTATATAAGACAGATAAGTCAATACAAGCTATATATGAAAAACCAACAGCCAATGTGGTAGTTGATGGAGAAAAGACTAACACAACCCCACTGAAAAAGGGGACCAGACAAGGATGCCCCTTGTCTCCACTCTTATTTAATATCACACTGGAGGTTTTAGCTAACAGCACAAGGCAAAGAAAAGACAAGGAAGAGGTGAAACTATCATTATTCGCAGATGATATGATTTTATATATGGAAAATCCCAAAAGTTCCACAAGGGGAGTGCTGGAAGCAATAGAGGATTATGGCAAAGTAGCAGGAAAGAAGATCAACAAGCACAAGTCTATTGGACTGCTATATACATCAGATAAGACCACAGGAGATCAAAAAGGTGGTACCCTTCACAATAACCAAGCACAAATTGAAATATCTAAGGATAACCTGACTAAAAGAACAAAAGATGTATATGAGGAAAACTACAGAACACTATTACAAGAAACCAAGAGTGACCTCAACAAATGGAAGAATATTCCATGCTCATGGATTGGAAGACTCAATATAGTAAAGATGTCAGTTCTGCCCAAGGCACTATATAGGTGTAATGCAATCCCAATACAATTACCCTCATCTTTCTTCAAAGAATTGGAAAAACTGATTACCAACTTCATTTGGAGAGGGAAGAAGCCAAGAATTAGCAGATAATTTCTCAAGAAGAAGGACACAGTGGGAGGGCTTGCTTTACCTGACTTTAGCACATACTATATAGCCACAGTTGTCAAAACCGCATGGTATTGGTACAATGACAGATACTCAGACCAATAGAAAAGAACTGAAAACCCAGAAATAAAATCATCAGCACACAGACAACTGATCTTTGATAAGGGCCAAAAAAATATCCAGTGGGAAGCAAATATCCCTGTTCAACAAGTGGTGCTGGAAAAAATGGATATCTACCTGCAGAAATATAAAGCAAGACCCTTATCCGACTCCATGCACAAGAATAAACTCAAGGTGGATCACAGACCTTGAGGTAAAACTCTAAACTATTAGGGCCATCAATGAGGGAATTGGGACTGACCTGAGGACTTTTGCACAGGGAATACATAGGCTGTCAGAAATAGGGAAGGACACATATACAGAGGAGTCACAAATTGACAAGTGGGACATACTGAAGATAAAACACTTGTGTACATCAAAAGAATTCACCAAGAGAGTAATAAGAGAGCCCACGGACTGGGAATACATCTTTAGCAATGACACATCAGACAAAGGCCTTATTACTAAAATCTGCAATACTCTGATAGTTTCCAAAAAGAAAAAAAAAACTAATTGCCCACTGAGGAGGTGGGCAAAGGACCTGAACAGAATTTTCACAAGGGCAGAAATCTGAATGGCCAATAAACATATGAGAAAATGTTCCCGATCATTAGCCATAAGAGAAATAAATGCAAACAAAAACAACAATAAGATACCACCTAACACCCTCAAAGATAGCCCAATTAGCTGAAGACAAATGGGTGCATAAGCAAATGTGGTGAAGAAAGCTGATGGTGCCCGGCTATAGAAAGATATAGCATCTGGGGTCTTAAGGCTTGAAGGTAAACAAGTGGCCATCTAGCTCAGAGGCAACAAAGCCCACATAGAAGAAGCACATCAGCCTGTGTGATTATGCGTGTCAAAAGGATCAGGTATCAGGCATCAAAGAACAAAAAAATCCTATCATTGTGAACAAGGGGAGTGCACACTGGGGACCCCAAACCCATCTGTAGGCAACTGAACATCCCCTTACAGAAGGGTCACAGGGAGGAGATGAGTGAGTCGGGGTGCAGTGTAGTAAGGACGAAACATATAACTTTCCTCTAGTTCTTAATGCTTCCTCCCTAACCCACTATCATGATGCCAATTCTACTTTACAAATCTGGCTAGACCAGAGGATGTACACTGGTACAGATAGGAACTCGAAACACAGGGAATCCAGGACAGATGGTCGCTTCAGGACCAATGCCGAGAGTGGTGATACCGGGAGCGGGGAGGGAGGGTGGGGTGGAAAGGGGGATATAACCTCCTCCCTGGAGGATGGACAACAGAAAAGTGGGTGAAGGGAGACGTTGGACAGTGTAAGATATGACAAAAATAATTTATAAATTATCAAGGGTTCATGAGGGAGGGGGGAAATGAGGATCTGATGCCAAGGGCTTAAGTGGAGAGTAAATATTTTGAGAATGATGAGGGCAATTAATGTACAAATGTGCTTTATACAATGGATAGATGAATGGACTGTGATGAGAGTTGTATAGCCCCCAATAAAATGATTTTTTAAAAAGATGGCCCAATTCAAAAAATCAGAAAACAACAAGTGTTGGAGGGGCTGTGGTGAGATAGGAACTCTCATCCACTGCTGGTGGACCTGTGGGTATGTACAGCCATTATGGAAATCAATTTGGTAATATCTAAAACATATGGAAATTGAGCTTTCATATGACCCAACAACCCCCCTACTAGGTATATAACCAGAAGAGGCAAGAAACAAACCATGGCCAGATATCTGTGCTCCAGTGTTCATTGCAGCACAGTTCACAATTGCAAGGAGTTGGAAACAACCCAAATGTCTATCAACAAACAAATGGATTAAAAAACTGTGTTACATACATACAATATAGAGTACCACACATCGCTAAAAAGCAGTGATGAACGTATGAAGCACATCGCCACATGGGAAGAACTGGAGAAAATTATGCTAAGTGAAGTAAGCCAAGCAGAAGAGGACAAGTACAACATGAGTCCGCTGAGGTAAGCTTAAAAAAACAAACGTAAAAGTGGCGTACGGGAAAAGCTACTGTATACAAACATTCCTGAGGTGACACCCAGGTAGTATGGCAGGGGCCAGACCAAATCCAGTGATACATACGGTAGCCAACTAAAATGGAGGGAGGAAAAAGACAAAAAAAAATGGGTAGTGGGGAGAACAGGTTACCAACCCACCCAAGGTTGGTTATTGTTTATATCTCCACAGGGAAGAGGGACCAGATTTCAACCTGGTGCTCCAAGATGTGAATGCAACAAACCAGCATGAAGCAAGGAACCAATAGAGAGGTCTGAGGGGCCGACCCCAATTCCAACTACATGGACAGCCTCGCTTTCCCCTGGAAAAATTTACTTCAGAGGACAGCACCGAAGCTACATCTCAGGGAAAGGGACATGTCTGCTCAGTGCACATAGGAGCAAATGAAGGGGGAGGAAGAGAGAGTGGAACACATCCTGGCCCACCAAGCCTTGAGGATGATATCTCTGCTCAGAGCAGCCAATGCACAGAGAGGACCATATGGCCATCCCCACTATGAGACATGACATTCCTCACTGACCCATAGCTCTACAAGGGTCAACACTGGAGACACAGTGCAGGAATTGGGCACGATCTGGCCCCACCACATGGAGACAAAACACTAAAAGTGTGCAGCAGAACAGCAAGGGGAGGAGATCAAGGAAGTCCCGAGGGAATACCAAAAATAGACTTTGGAACCAGGGCACGGCACCCCTTCAGACTTGACTGGAAAACACTTGTAAAGGTCAACAAACAGAAATTGAACTATTCACAGGCTTTTCTTTTTTTTTTTGTCATTGGTTTTTGTTGTTGTTTGGTTTTCTTTTGTTGCTTCGTTTTGCTCTGTCTTGTCTTTTGTGCATATTATAGTCTCTGCAGGTCAATCTAGATAAGATAGGTGGGATAAACAATCTGGAGGAGAAAACAACAGACCGACATTTCCAGGAGGAACATGGGAGAGAGGGAAGCAGGGGAAAGTAAGTGGGTGTTAACAAACCCAGGGACAAGGGAACAACAAGTGATCAAAAATCGGTGGCGAGGAGGGTGTAGGAGGCCTGGTAGGGCTTGATCAAAGGCAA
>NW_022111300.1:2322622-2328619 GCF_000313985.2 Echinops telfairi | reverse complement strand
TGCCCTGTCCGACATCTCCCTTCACCCACTTTTCTGTTGCCTATCCCCCAGGGAAGAGGTTATATGTAGATCCTTGTAATCAGTTCCCCCGTTCTAGCCCACTTTCCCTCCATCCTCCCAGTATGGCCACTCTCACGACTGGTCCAGGAGGGATCATCTGTCCTGGATTTCCTGGTGTTTCCAGTTCCTATCTGTACCAGTGTACATCCTCTGGTCTAGCCAGATTTTTAAGGTAGAATTGGGATCATTATAGGGAGGGGGTGAGGAAGCATTTAGGAACTCGCGGAAAGTTGTATGTTTCATCATTGCTACACTGCACCCTGACTTGCTTGTCTCCTCCTCGCAACCCTTCTGTAATGGGATGTCCAGTTGCAGACAGATTTTGGGTCTCCAATCTTCACTCCTCATTCACAATGATATGATTGTTTGTTCTTTGATGCCTGATACCTGATTCCTTTGACACCTCATGATCACACAGGCCAGTGTGCTTCTTCCATGTGGGCTTTCAACTCACCCTTTGGAATCCCAGTAATGTTCCATCTCTTCTCCCACTTCCTCCATAGGTTTAGTGTTTCCATTCCTCCCTCATGACCAATGCTGTGAACTTTTTCCTTGGGGAAATGGGGCCCTTTTCATCATAAATGATTAATTATCCCAATACTAGAGTGAGTTCATGTCCAGACATGAAGAGGGACTAAGAGCCACAGTCTTGGGGGGCCCACCAGTCTCTGATTGACCAGTAAGCTTGGTCTCCTTTATGGCTTTAGTTTCTGTTCTGTGGTTTTCTCCCACTCTATTCAGGACCTTCAAATGCGATCCTTTTCAAAGTACTTGGTAGTAGTAACTTGGCTCCATGTAGTTCTGGTCTCAGGTTGTTTGCCTAGTCGTTAGTCCTTAAGCCTAATTATTTCCACATGTCTTTCAGTTTTCATTTACCTCCTTTCCTCAGGATGGGGAGACACCAGAACTGCACTGTAGATGGATGCTCTCGAGTTTTTCAGACCCTGGTTACCAAAGCAGGCTGTGGAGCACTGTGAATTAGTTTGCCAAATGACTGTGGTGGCATCTGAGACTATGGTCTTGCTCCTCTACACCCAGAGGCTCATTCCCTCAAGGTGTTTGGTTATGTCTAATAAGTCCTCATACTTTGTCCCCTATAGACTGCACCACATTTATGGGCATTTTTTCACCAAAGGTAAATACACATATGCAAACCTCCTCTGTCAAACGGATATATGTTGGTGGGTATACTCTCACTCTTCTTCCCACATCTGCTCACCCCATGTGTCCACTCAAGCATCCGTCCATAGATCTCCACTATTGCAAGGTTGAATAAAACTCATTATTTGCCTCCATGTCTTTAATGCTCGCCACACTCTGAATTGGATTCTTCTTCTTCTCCTCCTTTTAAAACATTTCATAATTTATCAATTCTCTGGGGAAAAATCCTCACAGTCATCACAGCCTAAGCCACTGGAGATTCTTTGTTCTTCCTTTTTGCCAGAATCAACATTGGCCTTCGCAGTCCTGCTGACTGTCTTCATTATGTTCATGTGTTCCTTAGTCTCTTTTCTTTAGGTCTCTTTCTTCTCATACAGATCATGTCTTGTTTGTCTGTGTTTAGGGTCATTTTTCTTTGCATAATCCAAAGAATCATAATTCAGGCCAAAGCCAAGAGTCTTGCTATCACCAAAATGGATTCTAAATCCAAACACCAAAATGACATATGGTGTGGTCGTATACATTTGTTGGCTAGTTCTTCATGAATTTCTGTCTTAGGCACTGCTGCTTTCCCAGGGTGAAGGCCAACACTGACCATTTGTTTTTGCTGAAGGAGGAGGCTGGTCATGAACTTCCTGGTCCAGGCAGTTACTGTGTCATTCACAATGGCACAGGGACTCAAGCAGCATGGCAAGAACAGTGCCAGTTGTATTCTTAATGATGATTTCACATGGTGATGGAGGAGAGGAGTCAAGGATGACTGCAAGGTTGTTTCTCCTTGATCAATTGGACAGGACAGGACACCTCAAGGATCCATCTCTAACCACTGTCTGTTCCTCCTTTTCTCCCTATCCTTTGTGTTAGCAGTAATGTTGGCTAAAGTGCTGATGGAATTATCATTAGTCAACAAAGGAGCGTAAGGAAGGGGCAGTTTTCAGGACAAAAATTAAGAGTATGAGTTGGGGTGTTTTCAGTTTGAATATGTCCCCCATAGAACATCCCAGGAGAACCGTCCCACAGAGAGCTGAATGTACAAGTCCAGGTGATCTGGGCTGCGTGCACAGAGGTGGGCATGCATCTGGCTGGTAAAGCTTGGTGAGGCTGGATGAGCTGGCATGAGGAAAGGATGTAGGTAGAAGAGGGAAGAGACCCAAGAGCTATGACCAGCGTAACTGTACATAGGAAGGATAGGGAGATAAGGGGAACAAGCAAGGTGGCTAGAGAAGGCTCAGTGAGGTGTCCTGACCTGAAAGCTGAGTGAAGAACATTTTTTTCCCAAGAGGAAGGCATGGTTAACGGTTTCATTGATTTTTTTCTCTCCTGGTTTTAATTCCATTAGACTGTTCAATCAGAAACATTTAGTTTATCTTTTAGTCATTTGCTGCTTTACAGCAAGGGCTGTGCTGTTCATTAATTACCTTTATCTTTTCAGCAAGACTGCAAATTTCTTGAGAAGAGAACTTTTGTTTTCTTCCCCCACCCTCTTCCACCCTTCTGCCATCTCTATGTTTTAACTTTCTTTCTAGAACAGTGGCTTTTAAATGTTTTTGACTATGTCTCTAAGTAAAACATACACTTCTCTTTGGAAACTAGCAAATACAAGGCAAGTAAACATTACTGCTAGTGGGATTCTATGCATGGGTTTATTCCAAACATTTTCCCAAAGGTTTAAAATGCCTCTGTGGTCAGTGGGTGGTTGCAGATAAGTCCTTCAGTAATACATTTTTAGGGTGCCTTAAAAAAGTCCAATACTATACAGTTATTTCTAGGGGGATCTGGTAGGTCAGTTCAATGAAAGGTGAGAAGTCAGCTCAGCAGGTTGCGCCCACAGTCTTGGGGGCTCCTGGCAAAGGAGATCACGCTTGGTGAAATAGAGAGGCAGTGAAAACGAGAAAGACCCTCGACATGATGGGTTGACCCAGTAGCTGCCACAATGGGATGAAACATAACAATAATGGTGAGGATGGCGTGGGGCCAGGCAGGGTTCCCTTCTGCTGTACATGGGATCGCTGTGACGGGCAACTGGCTGGCTCGCACCTTACAACCACAGCACAGATATGATCTTGATAACGTTTCTCAACGGACATACATAGGATGATCATGGGGCTTATTGGAAAGTGGCTTTAACTAAAGTAAAAACTGCATTGGTGAGAAAAATGCCAGGAAGGTTGTGCTGAGAATTTCCCCCCATCACAATAATGCATCTGCTCGTTCTTTGAGGGCACCAGAGCTGCACTATGAGAAATTCACTGGGAAAACTTACTTCATCCACCCGACAGCCCTGATCGTACTCTTCCAAACTCAAAGAACATTGAAAAGGAACCACTTGGGTCCCTTCAGGAGATCCCAAAGGCTTTGTTGACCTGGTATCAATCGAGAAGGGCACAATTCTTTGGGGAAGGACTAGCGAGATGGAAACATCGCCTTCAGAAGTGTGTCGATCTAGGTGATCAATATGTCAAGAAACAACAGCTTCCCATTTTTATATTTTTGTTGAATTAAATTGTCCATAATTTTGTAGCAATACTTTTTGACACACAGTTGTATATATTAACAATTGAAAGGAAGGTTTTATAAAACTGTCCTTAACTTTAGTGCATGTCAAACAATCAATTTCCCTTCTGGTACCTTATATTGCATTCTCCTTAATTAGAAATAATGATGTCTGTGAACCAGTAAATGGATTTCACTAACAACTAATTCGGTGTGAACACTGGTTTGAAAAACATCGCTTTTAGAGCTTCCAGCTCAGAGCGGCACCACATTCATTACTAATCAGATGGCATGTTGCTCGGCTGTTTTCCCCACAGCACCTTCCATGGAGTAACTGCTTAGCGCGTGCGTGTGAGATGAAGAACTTTGAGACTTTAGATGAATACTTCTTAAATTGGGCTCTCAGGCCTCTACTCATCTTCATTTTACTGTGTATGAGAAATACTAAAAAATCTCTTAAATGCTGTCTTCAAAATGAATGACAACAGTCCTGCGTCTTTGAAAATAGGCCCTGTGTGATTGAGAGTCAGAGGAAGCACCCTTCTGCTGGGGATGACCAGACATAACAGGAGGCAGACTGTGAAGTCATGACCTCATGTGCAAAGCAAGAGCTGTCCAAGGTAGCCAACTTGTCATGTTTTTCCATGTACCAATATCCTGGGGCCACAGGGTAGCATCCAAAAAATATATATTTTAATCATTTTATCGGGAGCTTATACAACTCTTATCACAATCCATCCATTCATCCATTGTATGTCAAACACATCTGTGCATTTGTTGCCCTCATCATTCTCAAAACATTTGCTTTCAACTTGAGCCCTTGGTATCAGCTCCTCATTTTTTCCCTCCCTCCCCCTTCCCCACCTCCCTCATGAACCCTTGATAATTCATAAATTCTTATTATTTTGTCATATCTTATACTGGCCGATGTCTCCCTTCACCCACTTCCCTGTTGTCTGCCCCCCGGGGAGGAGGTTATATGTAGATCCTTGTAATGGGTCCCCCCTTTCTGCCCCACCTTCCCTCCACCCTCTGGTGTCGGCACTCTCACCACTGGTCCTGAAGGGATCGTCTGTCCTGGATTCCCTGTGTTTCTGGTTCCTATTTGCACCTGTGTACATCCTCTGGTCTAGCTGGATTTGTAAGGTAGAATTGGGAACATGATAGTGAGGTGGGGGTGGGGATGAGGAAGCATTTAAGAACTAGAGGAAAGTTGTATGTTTCATCGTTGCTATACTGCTCCCTCACTGACTCGTTTCCTCCGTTTCCTCCCTGTGATCACTCTGTAAGGGGTTGTCCCATTATCTATAGATGGGCTTTGGGTCCTCAATCTGCACTCCCCCTCATTTATAATGATATGATTTTTTTGTTCTTTGATGCCTGATACCTGACCCCTTTGACACCTCGTGGTCACACAGGCTGGTGTGCTTCTTGTATGTGGGCTTTCTTGCTTCTCAGATAGATTGCTACTTGTTTACCTTCAAGCCTTTAAGACCCCAGATGCTATATCTTTTGATAGCTGGGCACCATCAGCTTTCTTCACCACATTTGCATACATTTGTCTTCAGTGATGGTGTCAGGAAGGTGTGCATCATGGAATGCCAATTTAATAGAACAAAGTGATCCATAATATTGTTAAAATATTTTCATTCATCTTAGAACACCCCTGTTTTTAATACTAAATCATATGACATTTTATGTCAATATGGAACATTAAAGGGTAATGTAACCAAGAAGAATTACTGAAACCCAAATGAAGACTGAGCATGATAGTGGGACAAGAGGAAAGTCAAAGAAAATAGAGGAAAGAGCTAGGAGGCAAAGGGCATTTATAGAAGTCTAAATATAGGCATGTACATATGCAAATATATTTATATATGAGGGTGGGGAAATAGATCTATGTGCCTATATTTATAGGTTTAGTATTAAGGTAGCAGAAGGACATTGGGCCTCCATTCAAGTACTCACTCAATGCAAGAATACTTTGTTCTCTTAAATTGGCATCCTATGATGCTCACCTTCCCAACACAACTGCTGAAGACAAAGCGGCTGAATAAGCAAATGTGGTGAAGGGACCTGATGGTGCCCGGCTATCAAAAGATGTAACATCTGAGGTCTTAAAAGCTTGAAGGTAAACAAGCAGCCATCTAGCTCAGAAGCAACAAAGCCCACATGGACGAAGCACATCAGCCTGTGTGATCACGGGGTGCCGAAGGGATCAGTTATCAGGCATCAAAGAACAAAAAAATCATATCATTGTGTGCTCACCACCCTGATATGATC
>NW_022111300.1:2286005-2321724 GCF_000313985.2 Echinops telfairi | reverse complement strand
GGGAGGGGGGAGGGGGGAGGGAGGAGAAAAATTAGCTGATGTCAGGGGCTTAGGTGGAGAGCAAATGTTTTGAGAATGATGAGGGCAATGAATATACAAATGTGCTTTACACAATTGATGTATGTATGGATTGTGATAAGAGCTGTAAGATCCCCTAATAAAACGATTAATAAACAAAACAGAAAGAAATAGAAAAAAATTTACAGAACTCCGTTAAATATCCATGACTCTGAAAAGGATGGATCGAGGATGAAAATCATTACTAAAGCATCAAGGCAAGTGGGAAGGAATTAAATTTTCAAAATATCCAACTACTGAGATGATGTATAATTCAAACTAAAGGAATCGTTTATGGGGAAGCCTCTCTGGATTGTGTCCAGGTAGAATCACCTGTTGTAGTAGAATCATTAACAATAATGCTCCTGTCATTGGATACGGAAAATTAAGAGGTAAGGAGGCCAATATTGGAAGGCCAGGTACTAGAAATAGAATCCCAGTGTACTAGGGTTTGTTGTTCAGACCTCCGGTTATAGTTTTCATTCATGGAGCAATTCGAGTTCTGTGAGCTTGAGTGACACTCTAAGTTTTTCGTGTCTGCTCACAGACTCTCCACATCCCTCACTAGGTCCAGTGGGATGGCATCTGTCACCCATTCCTGCTTCCAGATCCCCAGACTGCTGTCTAAGGTGGTCATAAACGCAGGCCCAGGGGGAGCCTCAGAAAACTGGCCACAAGAGATCACTTGGGTGCTCACCCCTCTACTCCTCTCTCCACTTGTGCACTCATGGGCATTGCATCCTGCCTCCTCGCCGAGAAACAGAACAGCCACATCAGCCATCCCCTTTCCCCTCTCCCCAGCTTCCCATGCAGACTGCCAGCATGGGTAATTAGACACTAATTTACTACAATCAGAGAGCGCCTGGGCTATTTATCCTCAGGAGATCGGAGTGGCACAGGAGTTAGCCAGTAGGGCAGCCAGGAGAACTTAGACCCAGTGAGTCTTAGCCAACCTAATCCCCTTTTCCTGGGGAACAGCAAAGCACAGCCTGATACCAGGATACCATAAAAGCCCCATAACACGCCCCGCCCCCTTCAAAAACAAAACAAAACAAAACAAAACAAAACAAAAACAACTTTTAAAATGTGGTCATTGTGAGACTGTGCTCATTTTCTTCATTTTGAATCTAAGCCACCTGGTTCATTAATAAAACATTAATATAACAAAACAGGAAAATCCACCAGGAGGTAAAGTCCATGACCTCAGACCTAAAACAGGTTTTAGCAGAAGAATCTTTGAAACAGTGTTCAAAGACCACACAATCATAAGTCAAGAAAACAAGCCTTCCACATAAGACACTGGCCTGCTGAGTAAGACATTGCAATACTCAATCCCTCCAGGCTACTTAAGTAGGCGACAGGAATAGACCTCAGCCACCCACCCCCACTTGGCCACTTCCATTATCCCCATCCCCTCTGACCGATTCCCCAGATGTACATTGTTTCAAGATAATTAACTCAATCATAAGAATACAGATCTTGCAGCCACACCAGACACCAAATCATCCCTCTTATCCTGAATCTCACCCCCTCTCTGACACCCTACAACATCGCAAAGCAGTAAACATCAGACCACCAAACACTGTCCCCACATAATATGCAGGGTCGATAAGGGACCTTGGTGGATTCACTGTGCTCCTCTTTTACCCCAACCATGATAACCTCTGGAACCTGCTCCCTTCACATCAGCAACACACACCTCACCAAATAAAATTTCAGCTTTCTAGGGAGAAAGCCAGCCCCCAGTGAGAGAGAAAGAGAGAGACAACTTGAACTCGTGGCAAAGCCAGTTCCAGATAGTGGTTAGACCTGTTCTCAATTAGCTTCTGAGTAAGAAACTACAGGCTCCTTTCCTCGCCATAGGAATTGGGACGCATCACATCAGGGTTACTTAGTGACCTCCCCGTCCCTTGCAAGGTAGCCAGTGAACATGGGGTCCCACTGACCCTACCCTGACCACCTTCTGAACAGAAGCACCACATCTCAAATGCACCCACAATAATAGCCTATATATCTACTTGGGGTTGCACGTAAGGAGAGGAGAACTTGGAGTTGTGCAGCAACCTACTATAAAGGGGCCTTCTGTTATAAACACAAAGGATTACAGGTCTGAACTCTCCCTATCACAATTTACAGGGTCAGCAAGGGACCCTGATAGATTTAATATACCCATCATGCACCCCAACTACCACATCTAGAACCTGCTTTCTATGCCTCAATAATACCTATTCTCCACCAACTTACTAACTAAATACGTATACCCCACAACCCTCTGTGTCCATGTCCCTGTGAATGCTGGTCCTCCTGCATGTGATCTTCCTTCCCAGTGCCACCTTCCTGCTCATGACAGATCTGGAACTGCTGCAAGCAATTGTAGCCTCCTTGCGACTGGTCTGTGCATAAGTCCCTTGAGTAGTTCCCTCCCCCTGCTATGGCCTGTGAGTGCCGGGCCCACACTGTGAGTGAACTGCCTGCCTAGCACCACCCTTGCTCCCTGTGATCATCCCACCCACCCTGTATGAGAGAGCCATCCATGTCACCCACCAAATAGATATCTCCTGCTGGCTTGGGAGAGAGTTAACACAGTGAGATAGAGAGGCAGCCTGTGTTAGTCTGGGTAAACTAGGGAAACAAATCCACAGAAACTCATATATATGAGAGAGTTTTATATAAAAGGTAAGTGTACATTAAGAAAACATCCCAACCCAGTGCTGCCCAAACCCATAAGTCCAACATTAGCCCATATGTCCGACACCAATCCACAAAGTCCTCCTCAATCTCACAACACTCACACAATGATGCCGCCTACAAGAGGAAAGCCAAATCAGTGAATGTGTAAGCATCTCAGCACTGGCAGGGGTCTCCACATGGCTGCTTCAGCACCCAGGGCTGCATCAGGGTAGGTCCATGTGGCTTCTCGTCAGGGATGTCTTGCAGGAAATGAGCCTTGCCAGCTGAAGCAGGGAACTAGCTAAGGCAGCTGCACTGGTCCAACCATCAGAAAGCAAGAGACCCGAGAACTAGAAAGGTGAGGCTCACCAAGCCATTGATTTCTCTGCCCTTCAATTAATCCCACATGTGTTTATCGGTCAGGTTGGCACAATAAACCTTAAATATCTCACAGCCCAAACCCACAGTGCAACTGACTCCAGGTAGTCATTAGCATCATCCCTACTAGCCTCTGAGTAAGAAATTACAGGGCTCCTGGATGCCCAGGAAAATGGTGCTGAGCTCTACCAAAACACCACACAGATAACAACCCACATTAGCAGCGCCTACAAGAAAGCAAGAGAAATAAAACACAATGTTTGAGGAGTACCTGAACCTAGTGACATACATAGAAGAAGCATATTTTGAACCTTCACAGAAAGAAATCTTTAGTATATGGTTGAGAGTCACACAGGATATGAGGGAATCAATACAGAAAAATGATGAAAAAAATTGAGAGGATAGAGTCCACTTACTGAAGAGAAATACAAGAGTTAAGGGAAAACACAGCAGATACAATACAAATGGTAAAAGACCTTCCGACCAGGTTGAAGAGGTGGAGAATTGTATCAGTGACCTTGAAGTTAGTTAAGTAGAATTCAATGAACATGGAAGACAATCAAACAAGATAATCAAAGAAGCTGAAGAAAACCTGAGAACAATTAGTGATGCTATGAAGAGAAACAATATTCTAAATATGGGGTTACCAGAGCAAGACACAAATTCAAAAATTCAACAGCCAAGATAGCAAGGGAACTTCTGAAAGAAAACTCTCCAAATTTAATGAAGGAAAATCACACAATCATCCAGAAGCAGAGAGGACACCAATTAGACTGAACCCCAAGAGGAGCATGCCAAGGCATGTAGTAGTCAAATAATCCAGTTTTGAGGAAAAGGAGAAAGTCATAAAAGCAGTTAAGGAAGACAGATGCAGGCACCTATCAGAGTAATTACATAAGAATATGCTCAGGCTCCTCAGAAGAAACCATGAAGGAATAAGCCAAGAATGCTCTATCCTGCCAAACTCTCCATGAAATAGATGGAGAAGTAAGGGTTTTCCCAGGTCAGGAAAAATTGAGAGGATATATAAAACAAAAACAAAAAAACAAAACCCCCAGCACCACAAAAATTACTTTCCAACTCACTTTGGTAAAAAGAACAACATCCAAAGAGCACAAACACGAGACCACTGCATAGAGTAACACTCACCAGAAGTCAGAGCACTGAAAGTAATGCCAAAGAGATCTTTGACCAAATGGTGAAAAGAAAGCAAGAATGAATCACCCCACACATATATAACAAAAAGTACAAGATGACAGCAAGGAATCCACAGATGGATGTAATAACTCTGAACACCAGTGGTCTGAAATCCCCCATGAAAAGACAAAGGCTAGCATCCTGTGGCTTATCCTCAGGGATGTCTTGCAGGAAGTGAGCCTTGCCATCTGACGCAGGGAACTGGCTATTAAGAAATTAAACCCAGCAGTCTGTTGTCTGCAAGAGACACATCTCAAGCTCACAGACAAAAGCAGGTTGAGGGTCAAGGGTTGGTGGAAGGTATATCAAGCTAATAGTAATCTAAAAAAAGCATGCGTTGCAATTCTAATCTCTGACAAAATCAATTTCAAGATGCAGGACATAACAATAAGTATGAGCATTATATAATGTCTAAAGGATCAGTAGACCAAGAGCTAGTGAGCATAATAAACATATACATGCCCAATGAGAAATCTATACATCAATCAAATCAAAAGATGAAAAAGAAATCAGGGGATTGATAATCATAGTAGGAGACTTCAATACACTGCTCTCCGAGAAAGAAATATCAGCAGGAAAGAAGCTCAACAAGGAGGCTACAGAACTAAATTTTGCAATTAGACAACTCAACCTGACAGACATATTCAGAGTTCTCCACCCAACTGCAAAAAGATTCACATTCTTTTCAAGTTCACATTGCATGTACTCAAAAATAGACCTCATGCTGGAACACAAGTCAAAGTTCAGCAAATTCAAACAGATAGAGGTCATTCATATTTCCTTCTCTTACTACTATGCCATAAAGTTGGAACTCAACAAAAGATTACAAACAAACAAACAAACAAATGGCAAATACTTGGAGGATGAATAACTTACTTCTTCAAAAGGAGTGGGTATTGGCTCAAATTATAGACGGAATTAGGAAGTTTCTAGAAACCAATGAGAATGAGACTACAAAATCTATGGGATACAGCAAAGGCAGTTATCAGAGAATGCATGATAGTGAAAAATGTGCATATAAACAAGGAACCGAGACTTATGGTGGATGCCCTATTACAAAACCTTCAGCAGTTGAGACAGAGTCAACAGAGTCAATAGAATAATCCTTCTAATAGCAAAAAAAGAGAGAGAGAGAGAGAGAGATTACAAAACTCAGGATGGAGATAAATGAGTGGGAAAAGAAAACAAAAAAAATGGAGAAATCAATTCAGTGGAAAGCTGAAATCCAGTAAAAACCCTTCTAAATGATTAACAGAAGACAAACCTTTGGTAAACCTAACAAAAGATGGGAAGGAGCAGACAATATCCAGGCTGAGGGATGAAACAGGGGAAAAGTACAATGGACTCTAAGGAAATTAAAAGACTAATTACACAGTACTAGGAAGCATTGTGCTCCAAGGAATACAACACCTTGGAAGACATGGACAGATACCTGGAAAAACAAACCCTCCCCAGATTATATCATGTAGATGCCAGGAACTTGAACAGATGCATAGTAAAAAGCAGAAATAGATAAGGTTATCAAGGAACTAGCAACCAAAGGAAAATCCTGGCCCAGATGGCTTCACAGGAGAATTCTACCATGCATTAAAGGAAGTGCTGACAAATTCTACACAAGCTCTCCCAGAACATAGACAAAGATGGTAAACTCCCAAACACATTCTATGAAGCTAATATAACACTGATACCAAAACCAGGCAAGGATCTGACAAGAACAGAGAACTACAAGCGGATATCTCTAATGAATATAGATGCAAAAATCCTTTACAAAATCTTGGCCAATAGAAAACAAAAGTATGTAAAAGAATAATTCATCATGACCAAGTGGGATTCATATCATGAAGAAACAGAATAAGAACCACATGAGAATATCAATAGACATAGAAAAAGCATTTGACAGCATTCAACACCCACTCCTAATTAAGACACTCCAGGAGGTAGGATCGGAAGGAAATTACCTCCTTTAATATAATTATAGCTATATATGAAAACCCAACAGCCAGTGTTATAATCAATAGAGAAAAGACTAAAACATTCCCACTGAAAAAGGGTTTATTCTATATAGTCCTGGAGGTCCTAGCTAATAATATAAGGCAAGGGAAGGATGTCAATGGTATATGTCTGGGGAAAGAAGAAGTGAAATATCATTATTTGCAGATGATACGATTTTATATTTTGAGAACCCCAAAGGCTCCACAATAGGAGTGCTGAAAGCGATAGATGAATACGGTACAGTGGCAGGATACAAGATCAATAAGCAGAAGTCGATTGGATTGCTATGTACAACTGATGAGATGACAGAAAAAGAGATACAAAAGGCAAAACCCTTCATAATAGCCAAGCATAAATGGAAATACCTAGGCATATATCTAACCCAAACCCCAAAGATCTGTATGAGGAAAACTACAGAACATTATTAGAAGAAAATAAAAGGTACCTTCAATATTGAAAAAATATACAACGCTCGCAGATTCGTAGACTCAATATTGTAAAGATGTCAGTCCTACCCAAGGGACTATATCTCTTTAATGCAATCACAACACAAATACCAGCATCATTTTTCAAAGAAATGGGAAAAGTGATGACCAACTTCTTATGGAAAGGGAAGAAGCCCAGAATCGTCAAAGAACTCCTTAAGAAGAAGGATCAAGTGGGCGGGCTTTTATTACCTGCCTTTAAAACTTATTTTACAGCCACAGTTGTCAAAACAGCATGGTACTGGGACAATCATAGATACTCGGACCAATGGATAAGAACAAAAGATTCACAAAAGAGGAAGTGCAACTGGCCAAAAACATATGAGAAAATGTTTCTGATCATTAGCCATCCTGGAAATGCAAATCATTAGCCATCAGCCCTCCTATTGTGGAGCCTTTGGGGTTCTCAATATATAAAATCATATCATCTGCAAATAATGATAATTTCACTTCTTTCCCGACATATGCCATTGACATCCTTCCCTTGCCTTATATTATAGCTATTTCTCAAACTACCATGAGATACCACCCACCACCACAAGGATACCCAATTCAAATAAATAGAAAGCAACCAACTTTCCAGGGGGTGTGGTGAGACAGGAGCTCTCATTCACTGCTGGTGGTCTTTTGGATACACACAGCCACCGTGGAAAGCAATTTGGCGATACCTAAAAGATGGAAATCGAGTTTCTTTACGACCCAGCAATTTCACTACTGGGTATATACCCAGAAGAAATAAGAACAGGCCACGACCAGACATCTGTGCTCAAATGTTCACCACGGCTCAGTTCGCAATCGCAAAGAATTGGGAAACAGCCTGCATTTCCATCAATAGACCAATGGATGAATAAACTCTGGTATGTAAACACAATGGAGAACAACACATCCCTGAAAACAGTGATGGAAAGATGAAGCACCTCGTCTCGTGGAAGGAGTTGGAGTACATTATGCTGAGTGAAGGTAGCCAGGCACACAAGGACAAGTACAGCACGAGTCCACTGAGGGAAGTTCAAACAGCAGAATGGGCATCGGGGAAAATGTACACATTGCAGTACCCTAGGCTGAGGACCAGATATTTTGGCAAGAGCCAGGCCAAACCCCGTGATGCATACATCATCAAAAAGTTAAAAAAAAAAAATAGATAGCACCTGTGCTGATAGGCTTTTATGGCCCACAGAGGGGTGGGGGTAGAAAAAAGAGCAATGGGGGATCAGGGCACTAATCCACCCAAGGGGAGGGTATTGTTTATATCTCCACAGGAAAGGGAGAGAGAGAGTAGACCTCAGTCGGGTGCACCAAGCCTTGAGGGTGGTGTTCCTGCTCACAACAGCTCATTCACAGAGAGGACTGCAAGGCCGGCCTCAGCTAGAGACATGACGTCCCCTCCCTAGATGACAGCACTACAGAGCACAGCACTGAAGATACAGTTTGGGGAGTGCGGCCGGTCTGACCCTCCCACATGGTGGCAAAGCCATGAAATCCCTGAGGAATCCTGATTGTAGACTTCTGACTCAGGCACAGCGCTTGACACCTCATCTGAACTGGTTGGGGGATCTTCCCAATGGGCCCACACTGAAAGTCTAAAGGTGTAACAGGGTGGGGGTGGGGCACTAGACTGCTCCCTTCTTGGCTTGCAGGAAGAGCAATGGGATCCTGAAGTAAATGCTTTCCCCTACAGGTGACTGCTCTTTGACACGAGGATCAAAACCATTAAAGGGGAAAGAGACAGTCTCTTCAATAAACAGTGCTGGAAAACTTGGGTCTCCATCTGCAGAAGAATGAAACAGTGCCCCCACCTCACACTATGGGCAAAAGGGAACTCAAAGACCTAAATGTAATTCCCAGAGCTAGAAAGAACATCAATGGAAAAATAGGGACAAACCTAAGTGCCCTATTGCGGGGCATACAAATACTCTAAAATATAATGAAGAAAACACAGAAGATGAAATAGATGTCGGGGCCCTTCTAAAAATAAGATACTTATGTTCATCAAAAGGCTTCATCAAATCAGTGAAAAAAAATCTTTAGCAACTACACAATGGACAAGGGAATAATCTTTAAAATCTATGGAATACTGCAAGACCTCAATAAGAAAATCCCCCAAATAATCCAATTAAAAAGTGGAAAAAATATATGAACAGATAGTTCACCAAAAAATGATGTTCAAAGTGAATGAGCATGCTTGGAATTTTGCCTTGTGTCTAACCTATAACAGCGACCATCCTATGTATTTTAGTCTAAAAGGCTTTCCTATATATTCATATTTTCCTTTTATCAATAGTACTTACAAATCTATACCATTAGCTAGATAAATGATACAATTGCTAGAATTACCAAATGTCTCACAGAGGTTACATAAATTATTTCTCAGCATGCTTATAATGCTGCCCCTAAATGGAATAAGGATATACCTATAGATAAACTATAGATATAGGAATGGGCTTTGAGCTCACTCTTCATTGTAGACCTTAATTTAAGAACAGTTCTTCCTATGATGTGCCCCGCTCAGTTCTTGTCCTCATGAAGAGATTGCTGAAGACATAGGTGCCATAGCAAAGTGTGGTGAAGAAATCAGATGGTGCTCGACTATCAGAGAGAATAGCATCTAGGGTCTTAAGGCTGTCTTAAAACAAGCAGGCAGCTAAGTCCACACAGAAGGAGCACACCACCTGTGTGATCCAAGGATTATAAACAATAAAACCCAAGATTGGAGGAATTATATTAGAGCTTATCTTCTGAGGACCCAGAAGATAAGGAAGACTATGCAGAAGGCTATGGAAGACAGTGAAAGTCCACAGTTCTTTGCAACGTCCCCACATGGATTAGCGTCCGTTGAACTCCCTCAGACAACTGATGAGAATGGGAACAGTGTTGCCCACAGACAGACTGTACTGAAAAGTGGATTACTGCAGATATAAAAACTAGCAATTCACTGCCATGGAGTCCATGCTGATTCATGAAGATCCTATAGAGTAGGGTAGAATTGCTCCCGTGGGTTTCCAAGACTGAGCACTTTTTTAAAAAAAAATCATTTTATTGGGAGCTCATACAACTCTTATCACAATCCATACATCCATCCATTGTGTCAAGCACATTTGTACATTTGTTGCCATCATCATTCTCAAAACATTTGCTTTCTCCTTGAGCCCTTGGTATCAGTTTATTTACAGATAATCTGATTTACAAACCCTTGATAATTCGTAAATTATTATTACTCTGTCATGTCTTACACTGCAAGGCTGAGCTTCTTATGGGGGTAGAAAGACCCCTCCTCTTTCTCCCACGGAGTGGCTGGCACTCTCTAACTGCTGACCTTGCAGTTAGAGCCCACTGTTAGCCTACTACCCCACCAGGGTTCACTGTGGATATAGTCAGGTTAAAATTTAACATGTTACCATCAATTGGTTTTCCCTTTCACCCATTTTTAGTGTTGCAGTTGCTAATTTCTTTCTACTTTCTTTTGGATTGAGGCGTTTCTGCGTTTTATTTTGTTGCCATTGTTGGAGTTTCTTTATATGGAATTCTGGACTGTATGGAATTGATACGAAACCAATCTGAAATCCATAGAGACAGTAACTGGATTAATAGTTCCTTAGCGTTATGGCAGGAGAGGTTGAGAGTAATGTGGACGTAATAATATTGGGTACAGAATGAAGAAATGTTCTAATATTGATTTTGGTGATGACTGCAAAACTCTCTTTAATATATTTAAATCATTGAATTGTATAGTACATAAATTATAGGCCAAGAAAATTGTTAAAAATAAAATAAAGTCTATTTAACCCCTGCTATGATGTGGCAGAGCCATAATGAATATGCAACATTTCTAGAGCTTTGGAGCTTGAGGTGCGATGGGAGGAGGTGGGAAGATCTGTGTTTGGGGGACTAACCCTTAGAGACCTATGTCTAAGGGACAGGGATTTGGGATAGAAGCTTCTGGAACAGTGGTGGGGAAACCACAAAGGTAGAAAGAGGTGACCTTAGTGCCTATTTATATGCAAGGGTCTGGGTTGAGATCTGGGTGCTTCTCCCCTCCCCCCACCAAAGAGTTAGTGTCCAAGTCATAAGCGTAAAGGCCAGTTCCCTATGCAAGTGGTCCTGGTGAGGAGTACTGAAGCCATCATGGATTGGAAGAGGAGTGGACACGTCTGTCTAGGACCAAGTACACCCAGAATGCTCCTGAGAGGGTGAGAGGGCTAATCACCGCAGAAAGACACCAGGCTTGGTAGCCAGTGAAATGTTGACAGTCACAGGGACTGTCAAGAGCACAAACAAACCTGACTGGAAGAAGGGCCCCCGGGCTACTTCTTAGAGGTGAAGCGATCAGGATTCCTCACACAAACTTTGCTGTCAGGAGAGACCAGTCCCTGGCAAAGGACCCCACGGGCAGGCTCTCAATGAGGGGGACTGACACAGTGGCTGCAACAATGGGCGCAAGCAGAGCCACCCTGGGAAGCATGGCGCAGGAGCAGGTAACACTATCTTCTGTGATTCACGGGGTCACTGTGTTTGGCACTGACTCCATGACACCCAGAACAGCAACCTGTTTCTTAGAAGGACCACTGAGCCACTCAATGCAGAATGAAGCTTTACTGCGCTCTTTCAACCCCCGCATCTAGAAAAGACAGCCTGGCACTAGGTGAGCACAAAAGAATGTTACATATATTACTTTAACCAATGTTTAAAGAAGGGCAAGGGAATCTCTGCGGAATTTGTTTTCTGTTATTAAAAAACTAGGAAAATGTATAGTTACCTAAGACCTTGCACCATATGAAAGAAATAAGAATCTCATAGACTAATGTTTTATTGAAGCCCTTCTGCCTTCTACGAGATTAAGAATTTCATAATGGCCTGCTTGAATAAAACTACCACATGGCCAGCCTTCAAAAGAGGTATTTATTCTTTGCACAATACTGCAGGTATCATTAATGTAAATGGTCCCTACATTGTTTCAAACCCATTTGTTTACAAATATACCTCACATACAAATCTGTAAGATCCTTAGTGGGATGCAGGATGTCATTTGTCTGGCAAGGAATATGTTTTATTTATTCCTATATTCCAAGTTCCAAGCAGAGTGCAACATAAAATTTAAAAAACAAAATAAGAAACCAATCAGTGCTCATGAATGTTTTATTGAATTATCTAGGGTCCTGACTAAGAGGCTTGGTGATGCAAGCAGATTGATTGTTAGAAGATTGGCTACTCTCACCCACCCAGCAGCACCGTGCAAGAACAGCCTAGTGTTCTGCTTTTGCCAAGGTTAGAGCCAAGAAAGCCCCCTGGAGCAATCATACTCTGTAAGATATGGCTTGTCAGGGTCTGAATGGATGGTGGCTGAGGACAACAGAGTAATAATTCGTCTACGAATTAATTAGTTTCTTATTAGAAACTTATAGCCCTGGATTTTCCTTCACTAAAGACAGGAAAAGTAGCAGGGCAGTGAAAAAGTGGAAGATCCTCTACAAGGTAGATCAAAATAGTGACTGCCACAAGGGGCCCAAACGTAACAATGATTGTGAGGATGACGCATCACCAGGCGGAGTTTGGCTCTGTTGTACATAGAGTTGCTATCAGTTGGAATTGATTCAACTCACAACCAAATACTGGGAGGAAAGGGAAGCTGGTGGGTGCGCATTGGACTGCTATCTGAAAAGCTGGGTTCAAAGCCACCAGCCGCTCTGGGAGAAAAAGACGAGGCTGTCACCTTTCATAAACATTTGCACAGGGTCACTGAGAGTCCGAAACAACAGGATAGCCGTGGGTTTGAATAACAGGAAAGAAAGCTGAGATCAGATGTAGGCCAGTAAGAGGGACCCATCCAAAGAGATTTCTGCTAATGACTCCAGCTGGCCAAATCAGGACTGGGTAGTGCAGGGAGGGCCTCGTGAGTGTGAGCCTGTAGGTAAGGATGGGGTCATGTGTGGTGAAGTGTGCCATTGATTATACCCTTCATGCTGTACAACCATTATTGATATCCTTTTCCAAATTATTCCACCATATTGATATAAACTCAATGCCCACTAAACCATCTTATATTTTATACCAACCAGTTAAACCCTGCAAATTGTTTGACTGTGAAGGTGTATGTAACAAGGGAGGCATATAATATTCAAGACAGCAAATGATTATCTTTCAATGTAAAAGTAATCAGAAGACTTGTTAATGATGTATACTCTCCATCACCCTCTGTCTTCAGATATTGGCTGAAATTCATTCTTTCGTATTGTACCTCTTTCACCCACAAAACACAGTTGCACACTTCATGCTCAAAGATGATGTTTTCCCATTCCAGTAGTTGTGACCCACCTTCAGATAGCAACAATGCAGATAGATTTCATCTGAAAAAGGCTTTTCTTTGTGATTTTCTCCTGATATTTGGCAACGAGTCAAGCTGACCTCATTTGACTGGTTTGAGTATGTCCCTCCTGGCAGTATTCAACTTCCTCCCCAGAACAAGGCCGCTTTCTGCACACACCTGGAGGAGGCGGCACCTGGACTCCTACTCAGATGTTGAATTGTGCAGAATAAACCTTTCTGAATTAACAGAAAAGTGTTAAATTAAACTGCACTTAAAATATCCCACCCCACTTACCAAAGCAGAATTGTTTTCTTTTTCTTTGATACAGATTTGGCAATTCAAAACAAAACAAACCAAAAAACCTGTTTTGTGTTGGAATGTTCACAGGAAACTTTTAATAGAAGAAATATTTCTTATATCAAAGAAAAAACAATGGCTCTACATGTGTGATCCAGTGCCATTGATTATACCCTTCATGCTGTACAACCATTATTGATATCCTTTTCCAAATTATTCCACCATATTGATATAAACTCAATGTCCACTAAACCATCTTATATTTTATACCAATCAGTTAAACCCTGCAAATTGTTTGACTGTGAAGGTATATGTAACAAGGGAGGCATATAATATTCAAGACAGCAAATGATTATCTTTCGATGTAAAAGAGTTCCTGAAATCCAAACAAGTTCCTGAAATCCCTAGAATATTTCTCAAACACAGGGTATACCCCGTAGAAAACCAGAGGCACCTTCTCCCGGCACCTGTCCTATCCAGTCATGAGGCAGAGTAGACAAGACTTTCCCTCTTACACAGTCCCTTGCATTTCTTCTTCTCTTCCATCCAAGGGTACTCCTAGAAGTAAAACTGGACTCCGTTTGATCTTAACAAGTATATGGGATAAGAGACTCTCAAAGCCATCCCGGATTAGGGACGGCTTTCTGAATGAGAATCCCAGAACGAGCACTTATTTTCTGTCTGTGAAACACACCTCACAGCCATTGAGTGAATTACAACTCATCAGGGCTCTGTAGACAGAAGAGCTCTCCCTGTGTGGCCTCCCAAGGCGATATCCCTGCACAGGAACAGAAAGCCTTATCTGTTTCCAGCTGAGTGGAACTGCTGACCTTGAAGTTTGAAGGCCCAACTTACAACCTCCTACACTACCAGAGCTTCCTAGCAATATTCAATTCAGATAAAATGTTAACATCTTTATTAAGGTACTTTACAATATAGATTTATAAATGCTAGAATAACTTTAAAAATTAAAAAAATTATATTGCTCTATTAAGTTACTAATTAAAATTTTACAAATAATTTCTAAAGACATTAATGCCTTAAAGTAAATGTCGACTGGAACATAAAATGTAAACACCAATTGCTGCAATCTATCCTGTGGATACATAAACATTTATGTACTAGAAGGTTGGCCTCAGCACTGTGTGCAAGGTGAAAATGTATTCCTCAACATGCACTGTTAAAATACTAGTTTTTCAGATGTGAATTAATATATTAGAATGTAATCTTCCCAGAGGAGGGGTTTTTGTTTGTTCAGTCCTACGTGTTCAGTGCCCAGCAATGTACCTGGCACCTGGTAGAGAGCTAAACAAGGAAGCCCTCCTGGATCATGAAGCATTTCTCCAGCGGCTCCTAGAGAACCCTCTGAGGCCATGCCACTCCGTCTCTGTGTCAGCGGGCTGCTATGTGCCAGAATTGAGTCTACGGCAAACAAGAACACATACATATGTGTATGAGCACACATGCATGTACACCTATGCACATTTATAGTTGTCTCTTGACTATAGGGAGGCCTTTTTGAAAACGTTAAAAAGATAGCAGCTATCTTGGGGAAATAAAAGTAGGGAAATGGTATTTGACTTTTATTTTGCTCCCACTTTCCCCCTTGACTGTTAACTCTATTGTTCTTTGCTGTTTGATTTTGTTTCACAAATAACATGTTGCTGTATTAGATGCTGTCAAGTGAGTTGCAAGTCACAGGCACCATACATGTGTAACAGAATGACACTGCCTGGTTCTGCACCATCCTTACAATTAGCATAGTCTTTACAACGACTCTCATGGATCTGTATGACTATTTTAGAATTTGTGTTGTCTTTACAGTATATACAGATAATACTCAATCACTTACCAAATACCCTAGAGGACAGCCTTTAATTGGACATTGAGAAGAGAATAAAAAATTGGAATCTTTGAAGAACCATATTGAAAGAATATATTTATGCTCTTCTACTTATTTCGTTTGGGCTAAAATTTTATATCCAAAGTTAAGAAAATGTACATGCTGCTATGCAACAAGTCATACGTCCCACGGCAGTTTGTACCACTTATTTTCTTTCGTTATTTTTTTTAAGTCATTTTACTGAGGGCTCATACAACTCTTATCACAATCCATACATACATCCATTATGTCAAGCACATTTGTACAGTTGTTGCCATCATCATTCTCAAAACATTTTCTTTTTACTTGAGCCCTTGGTATCAGCGCCTTGTCTTTTCCCTTCCCTCCCTAACCCCCTCCCTTACAAAGCCTGGATAATTCATAAATTATTATTATTTTGTCATGCCTTACACTGTCCGATGTCTCCCTTCACCCATTTTTCTGTTGTTTGTCCCCCAAGGAGGAGGTTATATGTAGATCCTTGTAATCGGTTCCCTCTTTCTACCCCACCTTCCCTCCACCCTCCCAGTATTGCCACTCTCACCACTGGTCCTGAAGGGTTTTTCTGTCCTGGATTCCCTGTGTTTCCAGTTCCTATCTGTACCAGTGTACATTCTCTGGTCTAGCCAGACTTGCAAGGTAGAAGTGGGATCATGATGGTCGGTGGGGAGGAAGCATTTAGGAACTAGAGGAAAGTTGTATGTTTCATCGTTGCTGCACTGGACCATCTCCTCCCCATGACCCTTCTGTAAGGGGAAGTCCAGTTGCCTATAGATGGGCTTTGGGTCCCCACTCCGTACCCCCCCTCATTCACAATGATATGATTTTTTGTTTTTTGATGCCTGATACCTCATCCCTTCGACACCTCGTGATCACACAGGTTGGGGTGCTTCTTCCATGTGGGCTTTGTTGCTTCCAAGCTAGACGGCCACTAGATGGGGTCTTGCTTTAAGACCCCAGATGCTATATCTTTTGATAGCCGGGCACCATCAGTTTTCTTCACCACATTTGCTTATGCGCCCCTTTGTCTTCAGTGATTGTATCAGGGAGGTGAGCACACAACGATATGATTTTTGTTCTTTGATGCCTGATAACTGATCCCTTCGGCACCTCGTGATCACACAGGCTGGTGTGTTTCTTCCATGTGGGCTTTGTTGCTTCTCAGCTCTATGGTCGCTTGTTTACCTTCAAGCCTTTAAGACCCCAGACGCTATATCTTTTGATAGCCGGGCACCATCAGTTTTCTTCACCACTTTTGCTTATGAATCCGCTTTGTCTTCAGCGATCATGTCAGGAAGGTGAGCATCATGGAATGTCAGTTTAATAGAACAAAGTATTCTTTCATTGAGGGAGTACTTGCGTGGAGGCCCAATGTCCCTCTGCTACCTTAATACTCAACCTTTAAATATATGTACATAGATCTATTTCCCCATCATCATATATGTAAATATATTTACATATGTACATGCCTGTATTTAGACCTCTATAAATGCCCTTTGCCTCCTACTTCTTTCCTCTATTTCCTTTGACTTTCCTCCTGTCCTGTGCCACTTATTTTCAATGAGATAAAATCACTTATTTAAACTTTGAATTTTACCACTGGCTTTAGATGATTCAGCTGTTTATCCAGCCGAACTCTACTTAAAAATAGATGGGATGACATTTGTGGGTGCTTTGCAGAAAAATAGTCTTTGGATAAAGAAGCAGAACTCGAACGCCATATTCACCACTTATGTAAGAATGGCAAATTCTATGGCATGAAGGCTTCATCAAAATAGTTTCCTTTCTAATCTGTACACTGTAGCTCTTTTGGGGCCAATCATGATCATTTGATGTATAATGACATCCCATCTGAATTTTACGATGTGATGATTATAATTAATTTCAGGGAAACCTCCAAAAAACTGGAAAGAGTTTTCCATTAATTGTATATGAAGGCTTTTTCCTTCTCTGCTTTCCTAAATATGTATTTTTATCCCATCTATTGTTCATCAAATATTTACTGTGTGCCTGCTATGTGGTGGATACTGTGGTAAAGAAAATGAATATGAGGATGATGTTGAGAATATTTTACCTGGCTTTATATACTGATTTAATAATGTTTATACAAACCTGCCAAAAATAAGAATATTAGCCTTACATCTGCTGTCATGTAGGATTCCACAGAGTCTAGGGAAAAAATTAAAATAGGTTGAGCCGAAAATATACAGATATGCAGGAAGGCTATTGTCAACGAAAGCATGAATTATTAAAATCAATGTTCCAATCTCAGTTTCATTGCTGATGGTGAAAGAGTATGACACTAGGAAGAAGTGAAACCAAATGCATAACTTCTCACTCCCCCCAAAGCATATTTTTTTCAGAATGACACTCATTACATTGATTCAAAAAATAGATGTTGGGAGGAAATTGTACTTCTTGTGCAACATGAAAGAGAAAAATCAGGCCCATTGAGCTATCGGTGTGTGTCATCATTGTAACACATCCATTTTCAATTGTCTGGAAGTTTCCCCTGAGAACTCAGAACAGATAATGGATGCAGATTGTTTCCTTCTGGCTTCTAAAGTGTCCCTAATCCCGAATGCCACCTGGCAGATCTCAGGCGAATGCCATTTGCCCACAGTGAAGGCCGGCACTTTCACTGCTCCTGGGGTGTGACTTGAATACCTTGACCGGGCCATGCCAGATACCCCACCTACTCCTTCTCAGAGGCAGCCTGCTGAGGAGAAGACACGGCAGGCAGGGGTCAAGTTACCAGAGCGGCAAAGGAGCCCAATCTTGCATTCATCTTTCTGCCCCTCGGGAACTACTTCTAAGGGGCCGTCCCTTGCAGGAGAACCATTGCGTTGCCACTACGGTATCTTCCTTTTCCATAGATTCTGTGGATGCTTTTAGTGGTCTGTGTGCCCCCACCTCCCAAGAGCTAGAGTTTTGTGTTTTCCTTTTTCAACCTTGCTAGACCCGGGGGCATTCAACATATGTGATAAAAACGAACGAACAAAGAAGCAAGTTCTGGAGTCTCCGGGGCTGGCTACGGAAGAACTCAGACTGAGGGACGGAAATGATTCTGACACAAAGGCAGAATTTAGCCTCTCACTCCATCCAACAGCTGCCTGTGAAAGCGTGTCTTCATTAATGGCACAGGGACTTTATAAGGTGCAGCCGTGGGTGTGGATGGCTTTGCGGATGTGCGTTCCATCAATTTTTCAATTTTGAAAGGTGTGAGGTCCGAGGAATTTAGAATCCAGACATCGCCTATCTTCTTCCTCTTCTTGTACATGGAACAGTTGCCATTGCATTGAGCTGGTCTCATGGCGACTCCATGTGGGTCTGAGTAGAATGTGCTCAACAAGGTTTTCAATGGCTGAGGTTTGAGGAGTAGCTTCCCAACCTCTTCCTGCATGGTCTCCAGGTGAACTTGGTCTCTACCTTTTCTGTTAGCAGTTGAGTAATGTGACCACGTGCACTACCCAGGGAGTGCCTTGAGTACTTATGCCTCCATCCTAATGAATGATGTCTTCCTAATCAATTACGTAGAGGGCTTAATTCTTTTCTATCAAAGTGAAACATTTAGACCTATGATGATACTCAAGTGCATTCCCTCTCATGACTCTTTCCAGCTCCGTTTGTATTCTTGACTCAGGCATAGATATAAAATTTTGGCCAGCAAGTAACATTATTAATATTATACAAGATAGAAATGTATGCTTTATGCTCATAATTATGTATTTTACATACATCTTAAAAAATGATAAAAAGTGAGACCCCAGATCATAGAAATCATGAGCAGGGGCCAATGCAGATGCTCAGCATTTTCCTTGCCTTGGATTTTGGGGTTGTTGTCGGGTGCGGTGACGTGAGATCTGAGTCACGGGGACACTAGAGACCACAGAATGAAGCACTGCCTAGTCCTGGGCCACAGAGTTCATGGTCTTTTGGAAAAAGATTGTTTTTGTAGTTGATGACATTTACTTTTGTAGTGATTTCAAAATAATGTCAAGTGAATGGGGCCGTAGATTGAAAACATTGGAGAAAGTACAGAGAGGTGCAGAAACTGTCTAAGATAGGCAACCATAGCAGGTATGCTTCAGATAGTGAGCAAAAGGCCAACTGAGTTTTGAGTTCTTTTAGGCCAACAGGATAATTCTAACACCACAAGCAGATGACTTGCCTATAGAGTAATCTGTACTCATAAAAATATAACTAGTCTGCTTCATATAAGGAAACATTACACTGCCAATTGCTCCCATTACAAGGCAACACTTTGAGCAAGTCAATACTTTCAATTCTACTAATCAGATCTTTGGGGTCCCCCGTGGACCACTGGTTAAGCACTTGGCTGCAAACCAAAAGGTTGGTGGTTCACATCCACCAGCTACTTCATGGGAGACAAATATGTCCACGTGCTTCGGTAAAGATTTAAAGACTTGGAGCCCCTATGAGGCAGGCCTATTATGTCATACAGGATTGCCATGGGTCAGAATAGACTTGACTACAATAAGTAATCAGGGCTTTCAGTTATTAAGAAACACTTCATTGTAGGTTTACAAGAAAGCATGATGCTAAACTATCAGCCATTGTAAGGTGTTTCCGTCCTAGTGACTGCATGGTGATGATGTGCGTACTTTTATCCCCAAAAGCGCCTTGTATCATGCATGCCTTGAATATATAAAAAGTGTTAGAAGCTCCAGGTCCAATTATAAGGTAATCTGTGAATATGATGTGTTTTAGTACTGCTATTATTATTAATCGTATATAAGAAGATAGCAGTAATATCCATTTGTAGATTTTGCATGGAACATGGTAACTTAATTTTTAAAGGAAATAATTATGAATTTTACACTGTGGTCCCACAAATGTGACATGCAACAGATAAAAACCAGCCTGTGGTTTTACATGTGAAAATGAATGTGTGCAAGTAACATGGCGTTTTCCTGTTATCCTTTTATAGGTTGCCTTGGCTTCTCTGTTTTCTACAAAAGGAAAAAATATATAGAAGATCTGTCAAGGAAGACCTGGAAATGAAAAATCAATAACACAGAAACAAAAATCCAACTTGACCTTAAATTTGAGTCGTATGTTGAACTATAAAACAGATAAACCCCGAAGCAAACCCAATGTCATCGAGTCAACTCTAACAATGACCTAGGTAGGTTTTCACTGACTACAAATCGTCTTGGACTTGACAGTCTCATTTTCTTCCAACAATAATAAACTCTCAAACTCCTACTGCCACAGAGTCAAGGTTGACTCGTAGTAGCCCCCTGTGGGTTTCCGAGACTGTCCTTGTTTATGGGAGTAGAAAGCCCAGTTTCTACCATGGAGCTGCTGCTGGTGGTTTTGAACTGTCGATCGTGAGGATCACAGCCCAAAACATAAGCACTATACCACAAGGGCTCCCCACCAGAATGATAATTCATACCTGCTGCAAGCATAAAGCAATTCTGGTGGTCTCCTCCTTGTACTTTCTTGCTTTTGAGAGGATAGGGTGAAAATATTTCTTTTTAAAATATATTGATCCTAGGAATTATGAACTTTAATATACAAGGGGGTACCCCCCAAAACCGGACTCTTTTTTTTCTTCAAAATTACCTTATCACCTTCAAAATACTCTCAATTATACTTAATACATTTGCCCAATCTGCGATTCCATTCTTGGAAACCTTTTGCAAATTCATCTGCTTGGATGGCTGACAGCATCTCCCTCATTTTTTTCTTTACCTCTTCCACATCGTCAAATTACTGTCCTAGGGGAGGAGAAAACATACTACAAAACTCCACTCTACCCAGTGCACTGCCGTTTTTTTTTAGATGGGGGCACCTTCTCATATTATTTGTTCTCTGATAGCTCTGCTTATAGGGTACAATTAGTTAATCAATTTATTCATTCACTCACTAACATTTATTGAGCATTTCCTATATGCCAAGAACTGTGGAACCAAAGCTACGGTGGCCTAGTGAGTGATTTATCAGGCTGCTCGCTGTAGGACAGCAGTTGGAAATCACCAGCTGCCTTGTGGAAGAAAGAAGAGGCTTTCGACTCCCATAAAGAGTTACAGTTTCATAAGCTTACAGGGGCAATTCTACCTTGTCCTATAGGGTTGCTATGACTCAGAATCAATTGAAGAGCAGTGCATTTGGGGGAATCAGAAGGCAATCATGTACCTGGACTTGTCTTTGCTCTCAGGGGTTGGTTCTGTCGACTGGAGGAAGGGGCACCATTAGCAGTGATGGGAGAGTGAACGCACCACATGCAGGTACTATACATTGTGGAATTAACTAGAACATACAGAAGTAGACAGTACAATTAGTATGAGTCTGGTTCAAGAATGCCTGTAATAGTTTGGTTTTGTGTCCACTTGGCTGGGCCAGTGGACTGTCATTTGGCAGTCATCACCCATGATGTAAACTAACACAACGTAATCAACTTCATGATGGGATCTAGCATAATGCAGTCAACTTTGAGCAGTCAGGAATTGTGGAGTGCTGCCCCTCGATCAGGTCACAGCCTGGAAGCAATTGGAAAAAGACTCCCCGCGGATGTGGGCTGCTTTTTTTTTTTAAACAAAAGTTTGTCAGTTTGCTGGAACTGGATCCTCCATCTGGCTCATTGACTTCCTGTCATACTGCTTAGTGATCCCAGATCCCAGAGATCGGTGGTCCACTGGGGTTGTTCTGCTTCTTGGTTCTTCGTCTTCCTTGTTACCTGAGTCAAGAGAAGGTGTCAAGGTAACCTCTCGCCCAGGAACTTGACCCAAACTAGACTTACAACTGTGGGAGCCATACATTTCTTTCTATACACCCACACACATACAAGTGCCACTGGTTTTGTTGCTTTAGAGTAACGGTGCGATGTAACAACGATGAGAAATACAACTTTCCTCTAGTTCCTAAATGTTTCCTCCCCGCTCCCACTACCATGACTTGAATTCGACCTTGCAAGTCTGGCTAGACCAGAGTATGTACACTGGTACAGATGGGAACTGAAAATACAGGGAATCCAGGGCGGATGAGCCCTGCAGGACCAGTGGTGTGAGTGGCGAAACAGGGAGGGTAAAGGGAGAATGGGTAGGAAAGAGGGAACCGATTACAGGGAACTGTGTGTGACCTCCTCCCTGGGGGACAGACAACTGAAAAGTGGGTGAAGGGAGACGTTGGACAGGGCAAGATATGACAAAATACCAATTTATAAACTATCAAGGGCTCATGAGGGAGGGAGGAGTGGGGAGGGAGGGGAAAAATGAGGACCTAATGTCGGGGCTTTAAGTGGAGAGAAAATGTTTTGAGAATGATGTACAAATGCGCTTCACACAATTGATGTGTGTATGGATTGCGATAACAGTTGTATGAGCCCCTAATAAAATGTTTAAAAAAAAAAAAAGAGAACACAGTCTAACCTAAGGTCATACGTGATTTGAATCTTGAGTAATGAGCAAGCTGGGCAAAGGAGAACAAAAGAGGAAATAACATATGTGGAAACACGGAAGAGGCACAGCATGTTCTGTCAGAAATAACAAATTTACATATAACATGCCGAGTATCAAAGTAAACATCTTTTACTTCAGATTTAGATCTTTCAGGGAACTCCTCGAAATAGATTAAGCTAAAGCAACTCAGTCTTGTGTTGAGAATCTTGACTTGGTTCAAAGTTCAAGAACTCATTTTCCGCATTGCTTTTCTAATGTTCTATCAATGTTAATACAAGTTGGCACCAGGAACAATAAAACAATATAAGTCCTCTTTTCTGAGATTTTTCCAAGCATCCTTGCTGCCCAGCACACCTGGCTTCCAGGGAAATCCCCCAAACCAGCCTTTCTTCTGACTTGATTATTCTTTCCTGAACAGGACATGCCACCATTTTCTCAGTCAGCCTAAGCTATGTCCCAGCCTCAACCACCATCCACCACCTCCTTTATCTGATAAAAATTCACTTCTGTTTATGTCTAAAGCCCCACCAATAACTCCACCCAATGACCCGCTCCTTCTGAACTTCCTAGAACTGCAGGCACTGTGATAGCTCCAGCCATGTAGTCTAAGCATGCATTTAATACTTAGAGTATTTCTCCACCCCGTACTATCAGCCTTTGCAATATCCTTTTTCTTATAATAATATTTTCTTTCCTTTCATCAGTTCATTTGGAGTCATCGTTCATTTCCCAAAATATCCACCACTGTATTGGTTTCCTCTGACTGCTATAACAAATTATGACAAACTCAGTGGTTTAAAACAACGTGGAATTATTCTCATACAGATTTGGGAACTACACATCCAAAATAGTTCCACTGGGCTGAAACGAAGATCTGGGCAGGGCCACCGTCCCTCTGGAAGCGCTAGGGGAGAATCTTTTTCATCTTTTAATATAAGACCAAGTTTACAAAACATTTTTTGGTTTTGTTTTCACTCTTTGTGTTTGTAATCCCATTAGCACCAGGACTTTGGCAGCAGGTGGGAGTGAAGGGCAGCCTGGGCGTGGCTTCACTGACGCGCGCAGGAATACTTGGCTGCTGGTCAGCCACACCACACACACAGCACAGACGCAGGTGGCTACCCAGCGTCAACCACAGCCCAGGAGAGGGGTGTTCTACTCTGTCATCATTCAGAGTTGTCCTCCTTGCGTTCCTTGGCTCTGTTACCTTATCTAGTCAAAGAGTATATTAAATATGTCCTTGCTTCCGAAGTCAAGTTATTTCCCCCTGCTTCCTTTCATCAGGAGCCTGTAGTTACATTGGCCCGACTTGGATAACCTCCCCATTTTGAGATCCTTAATGGAATCTCACCTGGAAGGTCCTTTTTGCCGCCTAAGGTACTGCTATCATTAGCAAGTGCTGCCATGACAGCACCACCACCCCCGGGTGGCTTTAACCCAGACATTATCCTCTCACTGTTTACTACTACCACTGTCACTGAGCCAGTCAAATGCATCGTGACCCACGGAGGGCTACTGAGGCTGTCAATCTTGATAGGAGCAGATAGCCTCAACGTTCTCCCTGGGAGCAGGCTGGTGGATTTGAACCTGGTAGCCTGTCTCCTTTCAGCATCTCTGGACCTGGTGTTCTTTGGAGATTTCCAACCTAGGTCCATTTCTAATTCGAATGCCTTTGCTTCCTCACATAGTGCTATATGGCCATGATGGCGAGCCTCTGTGTATAGGTGTATGTATACGTATATGTGTATATGTTGGTTTGGATCACAAAGACTTCAAAGATGATCACAGGTAACACAAAATGGAAAACATCATAGAAATTGTCCAAGGCCCTTCTCTAACTCTTCTAGATATTTCTTCCATAGAGAGCCCTGTAAATAAAAGGGCTGGGTGGTAACAGGCAGCAATTTGCTTCTCCTGTGAAAGACTTTTGGAGGCTGCCTGAGAAGTCTGACATCAGGCTACGGCAGAGGGAAACCAAGGACCCACTGAGCCTGGGCAAAGACACCCTGGAAAGGGTAATCACAGAGCAGGGCCAAGAGAAAGTGCCTGGTGACAAGGACAATGGGAGAGAAACAGAAATGGAAGGCCCAGCTACTTTCACTCTGAAAAGGCAGAACCTCCTTGCAGGCAGAGGGAGCACAGAAGGAAGCGGAAAACAAAGAATACAGCACAAAGAAAAGTACTTTCAGATTAACAATAAGGGAGAAATACACTTGGGGCAGAGCACTGCAAGTCAGAACATAAACAACAACAGGTAGTCAGTGGAAATCAAGGTTTTCTCTACGGTTCCTATTCATTTTTTAAGATTAAAAAACCATCTCATTCTAATGAAGCAGTGGGCTATGGGAACATCAGGAGGTTGCACTCAAATGGACCAGAGGGGCTCATCCCTTAAGCTCAACGCCACTTAGGAGACCCAAACTTCATTAATAAAGTGGTAATAACAAAACAAAGATTAAAGAATTTATGGGAACACTTTAGCATGTTCCTTTGCAGGGATTGAGTAAAATACAGACCTATTGCATTCAGTTCTTTCAAGCTCAAGAACACAAAAACAATAACATCAGAGATTTGCTCATTCTGATAGATGACTCTGTGCCAGGCCATGTGCTTTTGCACCGTTCCCAGTTGTGGGAAGAGAGACCTGATCTCTCTGTTCACGGGGCTGCCACGCTGGGGGAAGATCTACCCAGTAAGCCTACAATCCTGCATAGAACTACAAATGATGCCAAACACATAACGGATGCTTGCGAGTCTATGGAGAAAGGACATCTGAATTTCATGGCCAGTCAGGGAGAGCTTCTTGGGGGAAGTGTTATCTTAGAAGAGACTAGAAGTTTGGGAAGGGGTTAACTACGGAAGAGAGAAGATTGGAGTGGGTGGATAGAAAAAAAACAACAAAAGAGAACAGCTCGTGCAAAGGCTCTGAGGCCAGAGAACTTGGCATATAAGAGGAAGTTCAAAGTCGACCCTAAAGCAAGCTCACTGCCATCCAGTGGGTTCTGATTCATAGCAACCCATGGCAGGGCCCTGTGGGCTTCTGAGGCTGCAGAGCTTCACAGGAGGAGCAGAAAATCTTGTTTTTCTCTTGCTGACCATGTAGTTAGAAGCCCAACCCACAATCCAATGCCACCAGGGGTAATCAGGAGGGCTGAAATGGAAAATGTGAAGAAAAATGATCAAGATTACTGCTATCAAGTCACTGTAGACTCAGAGTAAGCCCCATCCCCCCACCCTGCCTCCAGGATAAAACTATTTAGGAGCAGCAGGTGGTTTCAAACTGGCGATCCTGGGTCCAACACATAACCATGACACCACCAGGGCTCCCGATATCGACAGCCTCCACGGATTGCCAAAAGAACAAGTCAATCCATCTTGGAAAAATGGCCAGAATGCTCTTTAGAGGCAAAATGAGGAGACATCATCTTATATCCTTTAGACGAAATGTCAGTCTTATGCTTGGTCAAGTAGAGGCACCGTGGAAAAGAGGAAGGCCCTCAACAAGACGGATTGACATAGTGGGCTCAAGCATCGGAACAATTAGGATGCTGTGGACCGGACCGGACAGTGTTTTGTTCTGTGGTGCCTAGTATCGCTGTGGGTCGATGGCACTGAACAACAATGACATTGTGTCGTGCCCTTTAAGATTTGGACTTTGAGAGTCAAGGAATCCACTGCAGGATTTTTCTGGGGAACATTTAATGCTGGTATTTGAGGGGAATCGCTAGGGTGCAGAAGAAATTGGATGAAGGGAAACTAGGGGCAAGAAAGCCACTTAGTCTGTTTACAATAGTCTGTTTACAATAGTCTGTTTACAATAGTCTTTACAATAGTCTATTTGAGAAATGACCACGATTCAACGAGGCCTGTGACAGACCGAGGGAATGGTTAGAAATGAACAGGAAAAACGTTTTTAAACAGAATTTGGTGATTGCCCTCCCCTCTCCCCCCATTCAGTCATTCAATCAACATTTATGAGTTTACCTTGGAGATGAGATGGTATGAGAATGAGGGTAAGGGAAAGTACCCAGGTAGTACCCCATGTTTGGGGGCTAAAAATGTGGGCAGATAGCAATGCTATTTACAGAACTAGGAAACACAGGATAAGAAGATGTGGGGAAGTGCTGGGTGCAGTTTGGGACAGAGTAGGCTTTGAGTAATGCCTTTATTTTTGTAACCCAGATATCCTTAGGTCTCCCAGCCTGTGAGCATAAATGAGGTCACATTAGCAATAATAAATACAGCTAGTGATATTTTCATCCTGTCTCATCTTGCACCTCCTCCAGTTAACTCTGATTACCCGCAAGAATGGGTTTTGCATGCATTTAAGACCCAATCTGCTTGCTTCCTCCTGCTCAGACCTCCTGGCTGTGGTGCCAAGAACTTCTTGTGGTGGCGGACCATCTGTGATAATGCTGCTGCCTGCGTTGCCACTGTCCTCAGTGGGTGGTGGCTCTGTGGTCTTCAGTGTGTGCATGTGTGTAAGTGGCATTGCTTTCTCCAGCTAGCTCTTCTTCATTAATTAACAAAATCCAGAGCATTAGTGTGCGATTGCACATGCCACACCTGTCTGGCACTTGGCATCTCTAAGAATACCTACAAGGACTAACCACTATGTACCTCATCTTGAAGTAAGAGGGGGCCAACCCCACTGGAGATCCCCTTGCAGAGGGGTCTCGGGGAGGAGACGAGCCAGTTAGGAGGCGATGTAGCAACGATGAAAAATACAACTTTCCTCTAGTTCCTAAATGTTTCCTCCCCGCTCCCACTATCATGATATGAATTCTACCTTGCAAGTTTGGCTAGACCAGAGGATGTACACTGGTACAGATAGGAACTGGAAATACAGGGAATCCAGGGTGGATGATCCCTACAGGACCCGTGGTGTGAGTGGCGATACTGGGAGGGTAGAGGGAGAGTGGGTTGGAAAGAGGGAACCGATTACAAGGAACTATATGTGACCTCCTCCCTGAGAGATGGACAACAGAAAAGTGGGTAAAGGGAGACGTCGGACAGGGCAAGATATGACAAAATAATAATTTATAAATTATCAAGGGCTCATGAGGAAGGGGGGAGCAGGGAGGGAGGGGAAAAATGAGGACCTAATGCCAGGGGCTTAAGTGGAGAGGAAATGTTTTGAGAATGATGAGGGCAATGAATGTACAAATGTGCTTTACACAATTAGTGTATGTATGGATTTTGATAAGAGTTGTATGAGCCCCTAATAAAATGATTTAAAAAAAAAGAGGGGGCCAACCAATGCCCCAAACACAACACAACACAACACAACACAACACAACACAACATCATGAAAAGAATGCAAGCCCAATAGCCGTGCATGTTTTTCACATCGGTTTGGCCTTAGGCAGCCACAGTGGTTAAAAGCCGCCCTGGTACACGAGTCATCTTCCTGTAAGTGTGGCAGGAAATTGAAGACAGCATCTCAGTGGTTACAAATGCTTGTTTTCTAGTTTGTCAGTTTCTGCCAATTCTGGAATATCCATATCATCCAAAATCGAAGGAGGGACCAGTTTTATCAGAAGCTAAATTGTAAGAATTTGGTGTGCAGAATGCGATGGAGGACAGTGGGAGCCCAAGATTCCTTTGAGGAACTACATAGGAACTAATTCTCCGGAGAACTCCCCCTATTTAAAATTGAGGGATGGAAGGAAAGTGGTCACTAAACAGGGTGCTTGGGATAGAAGAATATAGAAGGTCAAAGGCAGAAGTCTGGCTTGAATAGTTACAACTTTTCAGTTGATCTATCCTATGATGCAGGCTGGATCTGATCTGGTTTCCAAAATGTTCTGTATTTTGGTTTTTGGTTTTGTTTTTTTTCTGGTTTGGTTTTGTTCTTTCATAAGAGAGTGTCTCTCAGAGGTGTTATGTCAATGGAGGTCACCCTCTTGAAGCTGTGTTATATACTTTTCTGTTTTCCGGTGTATGAAACCCGAGATTGATGAACCTCTAGGGACAGCAAGTAGAATAAGGAGCTTGGAGGCAAGGGGTACAGTGGTGGAGGTGGGGTAAAAGGGAGATGATGTCCAGGAGATGATGTAGACAAAGAATAGTTTAAAACTGATTCTGGTAGCAATTGTATAATTCTACGTGATGTGATTAAATATGGAATGATATGTTACATGTATTATATCCAAATCATTAAAAAAGGATAAGCAAAATCAGATTTTAAAGTTGGTACTATCATCAATTTGGAGACTTTCCCTGTGGTGGGAGTGGCCGTGGCTCAGAGAGTTGAAGGATGGGAGGAAGAGAAGGAAGCAAAAGAAAAGAGGAAGAAAAGGAGAAAAAATATATAAAAGAATACAGAAGGAAGAGATCGAAGGATGAAGGGAAAGGAAAAAGTCTTTTAAATGGGATTAAAAATCAATTAATGATGCTTAGGGGAAAAAGGAACTCGATGCAACCCCAACATGCTGGGTGAGGGGTGTTGGGGGGCAAGAGATGGGGACGGTCAGCACTTGCTTTCTTGGAAGCAAGACGTGGAGGGGCAGCCAAGGATGGTCTAGAGGGAGGACGTGTTGAGAGTTCAGGGAGAACAGAGAAAAAGAAACTGAGCACCTTTAACCCAAACAATCCGCCAGGTTGGAACTTCCAATAGAGTCCTGTAGACAGAATGGCTGAAGGATGGAACATATTTTAAAAATCTTGAAGTATGAATAGATAACATATGTCTGTCTTGGTGCTCTTAAAAACTAGCTATGATAGACTAAAACAACAACCTCCTACTTCCTACAGGGTTGTTATCAAGTAAAGGCATTTCATGAAAAGCCTAAAATTTGTAGGTGGACCATTGGTGAGAATCGGAAGGAACTAAAAGGCACTAGTGGTACCTAAGATGTCAGTTAGCATATCGTTTACACCTCTTGAAAATAAAAACAGTTAATGGGAATAAGTTCAAAGGAAGGAATAAATGTTCTTTCCAAAGGAAGGAATAAATGTTCTTTCTTTTTTTCTAGAAGAGTCTGTGAAATGTACAGATTTAAATGAAACAGATACATCTGGTATGCACAGCTTATGTCTGCTGCATGAACACAGAATAGGAATAAGTAAAAAATAGTCCTCTCCATTTCTCTGAAATTTCCCGTATCCTGAGACATTCTGAAATATCTTTTAGGTCACCTACTTTGAAGGAACAGGGTCTCTGATTTTCAGGTGACACAGCAATGAACCGAGAATGCCTGAAAATATAAACCTGAATTCTATCTTTCTGGTTTTGATCATTCCTATAGAAAAGATGATCATTGCTTCCCCATTTTGCTAAGACTTTGTTAGATTAGGAATGTGTGCTATGATCTGATAAGAGTGAAAATTCGCTGTTTTAAACACTGAAAAACTTTATCACAAAAAGCATTACCAACTTAATAACTATCTCATCGCTTCTTGTTTTAACAAGTAGTAGCCAAGATAGTGATGAAAGTCTAAGAGAGATTGGATGGTTTCTCATTCTATGAACCTCAGTGGACAAATATATTTGTCACATGAACTGGAATCATTGCAAATTAGGATAAATCAATAAAGTAATAATGAAAATTCACACGACCAGCTTGCTACTAGCTTTAAAGCACAATTTTACAAAATAAGACTCACCTCAATTGGAGTCGTGGGATAATTTTAGCAATTAAAAAATTACTACCTTCTAGAATAACATGTACTTAGAAATGAAATGATTCAGAAACCAAGATGATTTATGTATTCTGCCTTCTGCAGATTATATTCAGCATCAGTTTATATCATGCTAAATATATTCAATAACCAATGCTTAAATAATTTTTTCTGTCTTCCCCACATCTAATTGTTGTGCTGTTCTACTAAATTTGTTACTAAAATGACACAAATATTACTATATAGCTGCCATTATTATTAAAAACCTCACTTTCTTCTAGTATCACAAACAACCTAATCAAAGAAAAAGGGTACACTGGGGGTATTCTTTTAAACTGTGCATCCCAAATCCACAGACATCATGAAACATGAAATTAACTCCATTATGTTAAAAGAGAAATTATGGATTAGCACAAAAATCAAACACAAAGAGACTATTTCTTTTCCTTTCCAGAGCCCCAAATGGCTGTTAGCTTACCTTATTAGATGAAATGCCAAACAGAAGGTCTTTATGGAAAATCAAGTTCATTATTCATCTCAGCTTTGATTTGGTGTAGTGCAGCTGAGAGCACGTAGCTTCTCTCTATGATTTGCCAATGCAAAGTGGCGAGTAAGGCAGGGAACACAAGGGCGGGGGGGAGTGGTTGGCTATCACTCACAACTCCAGCCTGGCAAGTTTACATTTTCATTCAGATGAGGTGACTTAATGGAATTACGTTATAGAACTGAATAACAACAAGGAGAGCAGAGTTCTGTGTGTGTGCAGTTTGTCTTAGCCGTTTCAATTTTAGTGTATTGCATGCTAACTGCTCCTATAAAATTCCAATGCTCACTTGCATTCCTTTGGTGGGTTTTGAAGGGATTGGTTCACTCTGGAGCTCAGGTCGGGGCCATATCTGTTCTGCCAAGGAGAAAGCCACTTTGGGTGAGTGAGTGAGGCCCATGATTTGTTTTGGTAGTGAGGGAAAGATGGGTACACTTCTACAATTTTGAAAGTAAATGTACAAAGATATGCAAACTGGATTCAGCATCCAAATAGTTTTTAAAGATATGAGACTTTAAAGTTTAGGGAATCAAACAGCAATAGAGGGTGTGCCTCTGGAAAAAAAGTTATCTTCTAGAAAAAAGCCATATTAATAATTCATTAAATTTCTTCAAAAGAATTAAACCAGTTTTAGAAAACTTAGGGCAAGTACATTTTTAATTTGGCTTTCATGGAGAAATGTGGCAGAAAATCTTGTTTACTTTTATTTTCAGATAGGGCAAACGGACTATTGTAACACTTTCTGCTGGGTGATTTATTGTCAGAAATTTGAGCATGCAGTATTTATTAAAATCCACCTTTCCCAAGTGAAAAGTACAACCACAAGAGCAAGACAATTCCTAGTCCTGTCCCTGTGCATTACAATTTTGTCCCCAGAAAAATGGTCAATTTTAGTGTATGGAGAGCTTTCAAACCTTTCTTGTCTCTGTCGCCATGCAAAAGTAAACCTTGAAACTCTCCTCTCCTGGAGTCACAATGTCTAATGAGAAACAATGAAGACAAAAGACAATTAAATGATGAAATCATTAAACATAGAATTTATACGTGACATAGCGAATCCACTCCTAGGCCTAACTGTGTGTTGGAGAGGAATGGACACAAAGAGCCACAGAAGAACTCATACAGAAACATTCATGGTTGCTTTGTAGTACAGAATACCTAAAGTAGAAAGCTTCCAAATGCCCACCAGCTGAAAAAGGGATAAGCAAAGCGTGGTATGTTCATAAGAGGGAATATTATTCGACATTAAACATTAGGGAGATTTTCTGTGGACAAAATTTCAGTGTACAAGAACATGCTCATATACATGACCTATAAACATGATATGGATGGACACTAAAAACATTGTGCTATTTGAAAAAGTAGTCGCCAAAGGTCAAGTTACATGATTCTGCTGACATGAAATGTCCAAAATAGACACATTTATAGAGGTAGAAATTTGGAAACTCTTCATATACCCAAACCACTGATTGATACACTTCATATGGGTGAGTTTTATGGCCTGTGATTTGCATTTCAATAAAGATGTCAGTAAATTTAATAAGCGGTGACAGAGAGATTGGCATATGTGTACACCGACAAAGGGCAGATTTCAAAAACAGAGGAGGAGGACGAGGAAGAACAGCATAGGTCGTGAGGGCTGCGGGTCTGTTTGTCCTGGCGTTTCATTGCAGCTAATATTCTGGAAGGGAAAAAAATCACCTCCAATCAGAGGGGAGAGAGCAAGAGGCAGAAGAGGAGGAGGAAGAGAGGGTGAGGAAGAAGAGAAAGGAGAAAGGACGGAGGGAGGAAAATAAAGAGAGGAACAGGATGGAGACTTGTTTTGATTTTGGAAACTGGAAAAGGAAAGATGCTCCCAGAAAGAGGTTCACAATATTCATTCTGATCAGATCATGTTGATGAATCAGATGAGAAGAAAACTGGAAAATTGTGAGAAAAGAATTGCAGAAGGAGGAGCTTGAGGCATTGAAAGTAAAGGGACTGCTTCATTCCTGAGAGGTGGATTCAAAATCGAGGAAGAACACAGGCAATGTGATGCATATCCGGAAGGTTAAAGCACAAAGTAAAACAACATTTGTTAATGAAACAAAAGATAAGGTGGGTGGAAAAGTCCTTTTAAACATTATAGCTTGGAGCAAAAAAGAAAGGAAAATCCCAAGGCTTGGAGCAGCTGGTCCAATGGGAACAGATGATGATGGAGGAGGGGTGGAAGGAGGAGGAAGCAGATCAAAGTCACTCTGCTCAGACTTGACTTTTGCTATCATTCTTCTCCATCAAGGTCAAGGATCTTCAAGTTGGAAAGAGTAGAGGAAGAAGCATGGTGAAGAGCCATTTGAAGCACAGGAAAGCTGGTCATGCGTAGAGGACCAATACATTTAGAGTTTTCATTCCAGATCTCTCCTCTGAGCTTGAAACCCACACATGCAAATGGGGGCTTGACCATTCCATGTGAATAATCCAAAGACACTTCATAGACCAAAGCTTGACAAACGAGCACACTGCCATTGATTTGATGCTGACTCACAGTGACCCTGAAGGACAGAGTAGAACTGCCCCTGTGGGTTTTCTGAGCCTCTCAATCTCTATGGGAGCGACTTGTGGCTGTGAACAGCCAGCCTTCTGGTGCATAGCCCAGTGTGTAGCTTACTGTGCCACCAGGGGACTTCACTTCAGAGGCAAAACAAAAAAAACCCACTGTTAAGGCATCTGTGCCAACTCATAGCAACCTTACAGGGCATAGTAGAACTGCCCTTGTGGATTTCAGAGACTGCAACTCTTTCCAGGAGTAGAAAGTCTCACTTTCCTCCCAAGGAACAGCTGGTGGTTTCAAACTGCTGACCTTGAGGATTGTAGCCTAACGCACAACCACTAGCCAGTACCTTCAAAATCAAAGTCATTTATTTTCTCACTTTCCCTTCTACCCCATCCAATTAATATACCAAACCCTTTCCCAGAGTACCCTACTCTAGGTAGAGTAACTACCATTTTAATACAAGTCAAAATCCTAGATACCATCCATGACACTACACTCTTCCTCCCATCACTAGGCACTATGGGTATGAAATCCCTGGCTTGTCCACTGGCCTCAATATCCTGCTCACCTGCCTAGTCCCCATCATCATTCCCTTTCACTGAGAATATGATATTTGTCTCCTGTTTTCCTTTCTTCTAGCTGTTTAGGGAGGTGCTAAGCAATATCAGCTCCCCCCTCCCCATGGAGAAGCTGTGGGTTCATGGTCCCATGTGTAGTTAACTGTGTTTGGCTACCATTTCTCCCACTGAAGAAAGAGAGCCCTGTTTCCAGAGAGTTCCAAGAGAACAAGGAAAAGATTCTTAACATAACTCAACAGTACTCCTCACCAAGGAGTAAATCTACCTGTATTTTAAAAAAATCATTTTATTAGGGGCTCATACAACTCTTATCACAATCCATACATGCATCAATTGTGTAAAGCACATTTGTACATTCATTGCCCTCATCATTCTCAAAACATTTCCTCTCCACTGAAGTCCCTGGCATCAGCGCCTCATTTTTGCCCCTCCCTCCTGGCTCCTCCTCCCTCATGAGCCCTTGATAATTTATAAATTATTATTTTGTCATATCTTGCCCTGTCCGACATCTCCCTTCACCCACTTTTCGGTTGTCCATCCCCCAGGGAGGAGGTCACATATAGTTCCTTCTAATTGGTTCCCTCTTTCCTACCCACTCTCCCTCTACCCTCCCAGTATCACCACTCACACCACTGGTCCTGAAGGGATCATCCACCCTGGATTTCCTGTGTTTCCAGTTCTTATCTGTACCAGTGTACATCCTCTGGTCTAGCCAGACTTGCAAGGTAATCTACCTGTATTTTTGTGACTGATTTCCCTTTGGCCAATATAGATAATACAAGTAAAAATCATATCTGTTTCTGATCATCATTGTATCAGTTTGCATCTACAGAGAGTCTGGTGATAATAGCCACGCCATGAACTCTTTGTGAATGGATGATACGTCTCTTGAGTAGCATAATTGCTACAGCAAAACAATTGTAAGCAGGTGTTTGATGTGCTGGTTTACAAAGTGTGACCAACCTTCCCCTGTTGATGTGGCTGTGAGGTCACTAGAACATGAAGAGCCATTAGTCCAACACAGACAGCATGCTTAGAACATTAGCAAGCAAGAGATTTATCTAAAATATTGTAGATGTATCAGACTAATGATTTAATGTTCCCAATTAAGATATTTTCCTTTCATTTAATTTAACTTTTTGTTGTGATTTGAGTGAATGTTTCCAGAGCAAATTGGTTTTCAGCTAACAATTCATTCACTGTTTGGATGTTTCCTCCTAAAAAAAAAGGTGTGAAAATATTCACAAACCTCTGACTAGACTCACCAAGGACGACGCTCTATAAATATGACTAGGAATGAGAAATACAAACCCCAAATGCACTGCTATTGAGTAGATGCCAACCCATCGTGACCTTCTAGGACAGGGCAGACCTGCCCCTGTAGGTTGCTGAGACCGAAACTCTTTACTGGAGTAGAAAGCCCTGTTTTTCTCTTGAGGAGTGGCTGGTGGCTTCAAACTACTGACCTTGCAGATCAAAGTCAAACACACAACCACTACGCAACCAGGGCTCAGATATATAAATATATAAAAGGTATTAAATCTATCGTGCAAAAAGAACAGACACAGACGTCATACTAATACATTGAACACTTTAACATGTAGAATACCAAGTTTATGTTTTTGTGCCCAGGCAAATTTCTTGGTGTAATTTGCTTTCCAGAAGGACGTCAAAATCAAGGTGGGACCCAAGGGGAGGGTATTGTTTATATCTTCACAGGGAAAGAGGGACCTGACTTCAACCCAGTACTCCAAG
>NW_022111300.1:2279914-2283890 GCF_000313985.2 Echinops telfairi | reverse complement strand
GGGCTTAAGTGGAGAGGAAATGTTTTGAGAATGATGAGGGCAATGAATGTACAAATGTGCTTTACACAATGTATGTATGTATGGATTTTGATAAGAGTTGTATGAGCCCCTAATAAAATGATTTAAAAAAGTCCAGGTGGGAAATGGCAAAGATAGTTGAAAGAAATGGCGGTGCCAAAAGCTTGCTAAATCTTTTCAGAGAGAGGTTCTGGCTTGGCTTTACAACTCAGCACCAGCCAAACGCACAGGCTGTTAAACAGAAGGGCTCTGAGCACAAAAAAAGTCCCTGGGCTAACTAAGGAAGAGGATGCTAAACAGTCTGGGCTTTACTTTTGGTTTTGAAGAGTCACTTGCGTGATAGTTAAAAACATACACTGAGCTTTTTTATGAAAAACTGTCTTTATAGATAGAACCAGGAGAGGAATATTTTTAAGTGGTAGCAAGACTTCTAGTTTTGGCAGGCAAATAATTGTCTCACTTCTCTTGGAATTCATTGTGAACAATAAAAAGAATAAAGAAGCAAAATGAAAAGAAGAATGCACCAGACACATTTCCATTAAAACCAACAGGAGTCCACACGCTCCAGAGTCCGAGCCAGGTGGATGCTGAGGAGGGACGTTCCCTCCATTTGGCAGGTGAATGGGAAGTGGGAAGCGGGACTGGATAAAGCATCGCTCAGAAATCTCTCTCAATTATTCACTAGACAAAAGAGTAGGCCTCTGTCTAAGAGGAAAATGTCATGTCAAACATTGGGATGGATCGGGATAGTGCCGAGAGTTGGTAAAGGGACAGAACAATTCTATTTCTAACAGTGCCTGTATCACTTGTTGTCTCATGACAGGCCTTCTAGGAGGTACTCCATGAAGAAATTTGGGAGGCTATGGGTACAGAGACACCTGCGTTGTAAGGAAAGCACTGAACCCTGTCGATGCAGCAAAGGCAGGCCTCGCTTATAAATGCTTGGATAATTAGAGCCCACCATTCTCTCCACAGAAACCCCCCTTTTTCTGATGCTCCAGAAAAATCTAACTCATTTAAACAGAAATAACTAAAAGGGATAGGCATGCAGATATTGTTTGAAATATGAACATAAATCCTCGGTACATAAGGATGACTCACCAGAAACAGTATTTCCACAAAACAGATGCAAAACATAATCCAAATGTCCAGTGTGGGTTAAACATAATTACGAAAGCAACGATAGCTATTAAGGTAGCTACTGATGCCAATTAAGTGAGGCTGCACAATCGTTGTCCTCTGGTGACTGCCTCACTTCCTGCTGCACAATGCTCTGAGAGTTTACACCTGCTGTCGCATGTATCAGCATTTCATTTTGTTAATGACTGAGTAGTAAGTATTCCATTGTCTATGCATGTCACATCTTGTTTATCCGTTCAAGTGCTGGGGGCTTTCGGTGTGGTTGCATTTGGCTATTATGGACAGTGCTACCATGCAGAAGTATCTGTTTGTGCATCTGCGTTCAATTCTTTTGGGCATATATCTCAGAGTGGAATTGATGGATCATATGGTGATTCTATGTTTAGCTTTTTGAGGAACGACGCCACTGTTACCCACAGTGACTGTACCATTTTACAAACCCACCACCAATGGACGACAGTTCCAATTTCTCCAAATACTCACCAACATCTGTTGTTTTCCTTCTTTGAAAGTAATAGCCATCTTAGTAGATCTGAAGTGAGATCTCACTGTAGTTTTGATTCACATCTCTCTAACTGATTAATGAGGTTGAGCATCCTTTGTATTTCTCTAGAAAAAAACTTTATCCTTACAGGCTTTTAAAAACGATTTGGGTCTATGTGTTGTTTCACTTTTGAGTCAATTTTAAACTAATGTACCAATTTCTTAAACTGTTTTGGGTACAGTAGAGTTTTCCATCTTCCAAATGCATTGTGAATAATTCATTCTCCTAGAAAAATTGTCTCCTGAGCATTTTCAATGTACTGGTAGGAATTTGTTTCTGTTCGTTCTGTATGACAGATCTAACACCTTGTGCACATGTATTTATCCAATTCCCTTTTTTCTTCCCTGCACTGTTCAAAGAGTGTTCCTTTTCTCTCTCCCTGGTGAATTTAGTCAGAGGTTTGTCAGTATTCTCAAAGAACAACAACACAAAAATGCTAACAGTTATTATTTCTATGTGGTTTTTATATCTTTTTTAGGTCCTGATATGTTTTTACAAAATTTCTACATTAAATGTATATTACTTTTACAAACTCCCTTTCAACAATACTTGTCCTAAAATTCTACATTTTAAAACAAAATACCAAAATGTGAACTAGATATGCAATTTATAACAGGTTAAATGACTTTATCAGGAGAAGCTATAAATAATCCTTGATGAATCTAAGAGAATTGTCATTAGTGGTACACACAAGCCTTTCTTTTTGACCTTATTCTAAGCATTAAAAAAATCAACCTTGATGTCATAGTGGACATAATTATAAGATTTAAGGTCTAGCACATTTGTGGAAGATATCTAAAATATCATATTTCATGTTTAGTAGGCCAAAGCATTTCAAAAGAGAGGAGAATAATTCTTTTGGATATTGAAATGACACTTTAGGTGCAATAGAAATAAGCTGTGTGTTCCTTAAGATTTTCTTTCCAAAATGTTTTGAAAATGATGATGGCAATAAATGTACAAATATGCTTGACACAATGGATGGATGGATGGATGGATTGTGTTAAGAGTTGTATGAGTGCCCAATAAAATGGTTAAAAAATATATTTTCTTTCCACTTGCTGGAAAGTTATAGTAATAGATAAATAACACTAATAAAATGGTACTCCCTAGAGCTGGACCATGTACAATGTGCATAGCATGAAACAACGACCTTGGGTTAGAAAGATGCACTATAAGAAGACATTTTATCAAGAGAAATGCAGTATGACACATTAGGTTAAACCCTCCAGCTGCACAAGGATAGGGTGGGAAAAACATATCCATATGAGTTCCCATGAGAAAGATGGCTCGAAAAATTATACTCAAGTGCAATTTAGGTTGACATAGTTGCCAGACAAGGTAGCACACTGACACATTACCTCATCCAATGATCTTCCTTAAAGGCGGAGAAATCTGAACCCAACAGAAACAGGGCTCACTTAATGATAACATAATAGAAGAGAATTGTTTTCTTGGACAAGACGTAGTTTGTCAGTCAGAATGCTGAAGAGTCCTGAAAGTCCAGTCCTATTCTTAAAGAACTGCTGAATGAATCAGGTCTGTTGAAATTTGAGTGATGAAGACTTAGGGGGCACATACTGGTATTCTTTAAAGACTTGTGGGAAATTCTTTACTGTGGTTCTTTACTGTCATTTGGGAAAGTAAAGAGAATTGCTTTGCAAATTTCTCCATCCATGCAAAAGGGAGATAATTTAGAGTCACAACAAAGAAGAGGCTGCTAAAAAGCGTGTCACAATTGGAAACCACTATTGAAAATTCAGAAAATCTTTCCAGAGGTCATTTTGCAACATGTGTAAATTTGTAGTGTTTTGCAGACCAAATTGGCTTCCAGGAATTTATCCTAAATAACTGGATGCTTAGTGAGGTTTTAATAAAAGTAAGTGGTTTGGATGTATTACTAAGCCAATAAGTAAGAGGAAAAGGAAAAGGAAGCAAGCAAACAACAACCAAAAATTAGAACGGGGGCAAATAAAACTGGGGAAAGAGCGAAACCTCAGTGCAACAGAAACCGCCATGGCAGGTGCCGGGGTGCAAAAGTGAGAGCGAGACATTATTAGAAAATTGCCAGTCAAAATAAGGTTGAATGCAGGCCACTAAAGCAATGGCCCACTTTTTTTGTTAATTAGATGAGAGAATTGTGATTGCTAAAATAAAACGGAGATGGAGGAACTCAAGTGCAGTGAGGTCAACAAAAATAGCTAATAGGTAGGAAATGAAACAGTGGAGAGTAAAGGCACCTATAACTACTGGGCTTTAAGTTTTTTTTTTTTT
>NW_022111300.1:2267421-2271104 GCF_000313985.2 Echinops telfairi | reverse complement strand
CGCTCCGGCAGCGACAGTAGCTGGGCCAAGGTCAGGCCCCAGCCGGCTTCCACTGAGGTAAGCCAAAAGCCCCAAGCCCCTCAAAACCCCGTGGGTCTGTGCCTACTTATCTTTATGATGCTCCTCCTGTGTTCTAGTTGTGTTAAAGTTCCCTCTAAGCAGCTCTCCTGGGCTGGATTCTCGGGCTTTAAGTTTTTTATATGAGACAAGGAAAGGATACTGATTGCTGGAAGAAGATTATTGTAGTTTATAGTGCTAGATGTGAAAGTTGGACATTGAATGAAGAAGACCAAAGAAAAATTGATGCAATTGAAATATGGTGTTGGCGAAGAATATTGAAAGAGGACCATGGGCTACCAAAAGAACAAACAGCTCTCTCTTGGAAGAAGTACAGTCAGAATGCTCCTAAAAGGCAAGGATGACAAGACTGTGTTACATGTTTTGGACATGTTATCAGAAGTGACCAGTTCTTGGAGAAGGACATCATGCTTGGAAAAGTGAAAGGGCAGCACAAAAGAGGAAATCCTTAGCAAGATGGATTGATACAGCGACTGCAACAAAGGGCTCAAACATAAGAACAATTGTACAGATGACACGGGACCCCAGGGGGTGCTTTGTTCTGTTGTACATAGGGTTGCTATGAGACAGAACAAACCTGACAGCACCGAACAACAACATCAGTGCTACATGGAGAGAGAGCTCCCGGATATCGTTGGATAAGAAAATGCTTGCTTTACAAGTGTAAACTCTTTGTCAGACAATAGCTTGTGCTAGTTTACTTTCTTCAATGGAAAGTAATCGAACAAAAAAGTTTGTGCAGCATAATTATTCAAAATTAGAACCTTTAAATGATTTAAAAATGCTAATATTTACTAATATCTGTTTTGGAAATAGTATAGTCAGAATGCTCCTTAGAAGCATTACTAGTGAGACTTTGTCTAATATACTTTGAACTTATACCAGGAGGGACCAATTTCTTGAGAAGGACCTATCATACTTGGTAAAGGAAAGGATTAGCAAACAAGAGGCAGACCATCAATTTTATAGGCAAATTCGGCTAGGTTATGACTTCCAATAGTTTGGCTATATGATGGTCTAGTTGCTGTTATAGAGTAGTTACATGTGATTAATCTGTTGGCCTTGAGTAGAACCGATTAACGTCTATATAAAGCACAACACAATGATAAATATAATGCAACTCTTTTTCATAACGTAATACCATGTAATGTGATCAACCAATCAGCGGAGAAAAGTATGTTCTGCCTCCAGACTATAATTGTTTTCATAACTCTCATTGAGCCTTTGTTCTCTTTCTATCTCTTGACATACAGATCTTGGACTGTCCAATCCCCACAATCATATGAGCAAGTTCCTTGAAGTAAAGTTCTCTCTTTGTCTCTAGAGAACTGTATTGACCAATATCTTCCTCCAGTTCTGACATTTCCTGAACTTCATAATCATAAATTCAGCTACCATGATTTTTTTCCTGTTCCTCACTCATCCATCCCATTCAATTTGTGACCAACTTGACACCTTTAAAATATGCTAGAAAAACCTCTATACATTTCTGCATCTTTATTGCTTTCACCCTTATCTGAACCACAATGATCTCTTCTCTGGATAGATCATCCAAATAGCACGTGAATGATTGAATGCCTGCCTATGAAATGTCTTCAACTGGATGCACTACAGACACAAAGGTTCATTGTCCACAGTGAAGCGGTTTTCTTCATTCAAATAGATTATTTTTCCCATTGTATCTATCTCAGTTAGAGGTACCAATGTCCACCTAATTTTTCAAATTTAAGCTAATAATTCTTAACATCACTCCCTCCCCCCATTAGAGTAAGAGCATCGTGACAATTGTTGTCTTTTCAATTTTGTATTACCAAGGTTTATCAGAAAACTGGGATTCCCAAATGTTTGTTGAGTTAAAAGTAATGCTATATTCGAGGGGTAACCCACCCCCCGTCCCCACCAGAAAATAGCTCGGCTGGGCAGAGCTTTGTGGTACGCATGCTAGGCAAGAATCAAGCAACTCACTCTGAGTTAGTGCACCTAGGGGCAACACCTGAGAAGGTTCTCTCTGATCACAGTGAATTTTTCATTAAAGCAGATTTGCGTGCATCTCGTTTTTCTGTGATGGCTGATTTAAGAAAATAGCGTGCAGCTGTGAAATTTGGTGGGAAATATGCTACAGAAATGGTTGTGATGTTGAACACAGCTTACAAGGACAGCACAATGTAAAAACCTCAAGTGTACGAGTGGTTTTCTCATTTCAAAAAGAAGATGAAAGGTAGACTGGTGACAAACCTTGTTCTGGACGTCCGTCAACTTCCCCAATAGATGGGAATGTTGGCAAAATTTGTGCACTTGTGTTCGAAGACCAGCAATGGACCAATAAAGAGATGGGGAGGTTATCTGGACTGTCTTGGAGCTCGGTTCAGCAAATTTTAATGGGAAGATTTGGGAATGAGAAGGGTTGCTGGTACATTTGTGCCTCGGGTTCAGACTGACCAAGAAAAAGAGCATCAAAGAAGGGAAACATTTCTGCTTTGAAAGAACAGCTCCAAAGCGACCCAAACTTCTTCCCTCCCCCACCCCCCACCCCCCAAGGTGGCATTCTCACAACCCTGAAAGCAAACATCACTCAAGCCAGTGGAAGACGCCATTGTCACCTCCTACCCCCAACATGAAATCAAAGATCAAGATGATGCTCTTTTTTTTTTTTTTTAATGTGAGGGGGCTAATGCATTCTACCAGGTCAGACTGTTAATCAAGCGTTCTATTTAGAGGTTCTGAAAAGATTGCATAACAGTGTGTGACAAAAGAAGGCCTGATTTGTGGCAGATATGGGGACTGGTTTTGCCACCACAACAAAGCACCTGCTCGCAGCGATCTCAGTGCACCAGTACGGGGCAAAAAAAACAGTATGCCTCTCTTGCCCCATGCACCTGACTCACCTGACCTTGCTCTGTGCAACTTTTATTTGTTTCCGCAAATGAAGCAGATCATGAAAGGACAACAATTTGACAATGTAGATGAGGTGAAGCAAAAAACGAGGGAGGTGCTGTCAGCCATCCAAACAGATGAGTTTAAAAAATGTTTGCAAGAATGGAATCACAGATTTGACAAATTTATTAAGTGTAATAGAGATGATTTTGAAGGTAATAAAAGTTGTTTTGTAAAAAAATTTAAATGCTTTAAAACATTGAAAAATATTCTACTTTTTTAGGGGGGTACCCCCTTGTATAGCAATAGGTGAAAAATATACAAGCACTTTCATTACAAATGAAGGGGATTTCAAGTGATATAAAGAGTTGATAAAAAAAGAGTTGATGTGTTCAGTAAACTTAAGTGGATCGTATAACATTTTCATAAAATGGAAGTAGAAAATATGTAACTCATAAGCATAAAGGACTCTATCTAATAAAGGCAGTGTTGCTTATAGTAAGATCACAGCTCTAAAAATCTCACTGAATGAGTTTTCCATGATAAACATTGGGGTACATGGCATAGCATAAGAAAGGCTTATTGGAGACTTCCGGGAAGATGGCGACGGAGTGACACGTACCAGAGGGACTCCGCAGAATCCAGCCCAGGAGAGCTGCTTAGAGGGAACTTTAACACAACTAGAACACAGGAGGAGCATCATAAAGATAAGTAGGCACAGACCCACGGGG
>NW_022111300.1:2204969-2253988 GCF_000313985.2 Echinops telfairi | reverse complement strand
GCCACATTTGCTTATGTACCCATTTGTCTTCAGTGATCCGTTCGACAACTCGTGATCACACAGGCTGATATGGTGTTCCATGTGCGCTTTGTTGCTTCTGAGCTAGATGGCCGCTTGTTTACCTTGTTTACCTTCAAGCCTTTAAGACCCCAGACGCTATATCTTTTGATAGCCGGGCACCATCAGCTTTCTTAGTGATAATATATAATACCAACTAAAATTACTTGAAAGTCAATCAAATGGTTCCTAATTAATGATATCTAATAGTGAGTAGAGTTGATAGGGTAGTTGATTGACTACATGTTGGGCTGTTAACCACAAAGGTCGATAGTTTGAAACCACTAGTCCCTTTGTGGGAAAAAGATGATTCTTTCTACTACATTAAAGAAATCCACAGGGGCAGTTTTACCCTGTGCTATAGGATTTCTAGGAGTTGGGATCAACTCAATGGCAGTGAGTTTGGAATTTTTGGAATAGTGAATTAATAATATCTAAGGGTGAATGCTTTGATAGAGATGTGGAATTATCACTGGGCTAAGGCTGCCACGAGTCAGAAGAGATTTAATGGCAGTGGGCTAAACAAAAGGTCAGTGGTTCAAACCCACTTATTAACAACCTAAGATATGCAGAGGACACAACTTTGATTTTTGAAAGCAAGGAGGCCTTGAATCACTTGCTGATGCAGATCGAGGACTGCAGCCTACAGTATGGATTTCTAGTCAAGGTAAAGAAGACCAACTCCTCATGATTGAACTAATAAGTAAGATCATGATAAATGGAGAAAAGATTGCAGTTGTCAAATATTTCATCTTGCTTGTATCCACAACCAATGCTAATGGGAGCAGCAATCAAGAGATCACACATGTATTTGAGCAAATCTGCTGCACAAGACCTCTTTCATGTGTAAGAGCAAGGATGTCACTTTGAAGACTGAAGTGGGCCTGGCACAAGTCACGGCATTTTCCATTGCCTCATATGCATGTGAGAGATGGACAATGAATAACAAAGATTACAGAAGAGTTGATTAGTTTGAATTGAATTATAGTGTTGGCAAGGAATATTGCAAGGACTGAAGACAATCAGAAGAACACACAAAACGGTCTTGGAAGGAGTACAGCTAGGATATTCCTTGTAACAGAGGACCATGAGGCTCAGTGTCACATATTTTGGACATGTTATCAGAGAGGCCACTTCCTGGAAAAGCACATTATGCTTGGTTAAGTGAAGGTCAGAGAAAAAGAGGAAGACTGTCAAGGAGATGGACTGACATAGTGGCTACAACCATGAGGTAAAATATAACAAGGATTATGACTTGGGGCAGGCCTGGTCAGTGTTTCATTGAGTTGTACATCAGGTCTGTATGCATGGAAACTGGCTCTCCAGTACCTAACAACAACAAACAATCTCTACAAAATAGATGTTTCTGGAAACCACTGGATATATATTCCTTTCAGTAGACATACACTGAATGGATGATTTCACATACCAAGCTTTAAAAATGATGTTAGTTTAAACACATATGCTTTCTTAGGTAGTAGATGATTTGGCAGTCGGGATGGTACCCCCTCTCAATAATGTTCAATGTCTAATACCGAGGACTTGCAATACAAAGGGGCAGTGCAAAGAGGTAGGCCCTCCACCAGATGGACTGACAGAGCGGCTGCAACAATGCGCTCAGGCATAGGAACCATTGTGAGGATGGTGGGGCCCATGAAGTGTTTCCTTCTATGGTGCAGAGGGTCACTGTAGGTCGGAACCGACTCGACAGCACCTAAGGACGACAGTAAACTGACATGGCAAAATAAACTTTGCAGATGTGATTTGGTTAAGTATGACATAAGGAAGCTATTCTAGATCATGCAGGTGGGTTCAATGTCATCACAATGGACCTTATAAATGAAAGAGGGAAGCAGAGGATCATAGGAGAAATCGGGATCAGCATGATGTGATTGTTGGCTTTAAAGGTGGTTAGAGGCCATGGGCCAAAGGATACAGTCAGTTGTATAATCTGGGAATGGTAAGGAAACAGATTCTTCCCAGAAGCCTCCAGTGAGATGGGAGGACTGCTCATTTGACAACCTGCAATATGCAGATGACCCCACCTTGTTTGCTGAAAGCCAAGAGGACTTGATGCACTTACTGATAAAGAACACAGACTATACAGCCTCTACTATGGACTGCACCTCAATGGAAAGAAAAAAAAAATACAACTACACAGTAAACAATAAGATAAGCAGAGAAAGACTAGAGTTGTTAAGGATTGATTTTATTTAACTTGAATTGACCATCCAGGCCCAAGGAAGCAGCAGTCAAGAAATCAAATGATGGGCAACTTTACTTCAAAAGACCACTTTAAAGTCTTAAAAAGCAAAGAAGTCAGTCACCTGGCGATGAAAGGTGCACCTGACCAAATTCATGGCGTTTTCACTTGCCTCACCTGCTTATGACAACGAGAATGAACAAAGAATAAGAGGAGAAGAGATGCTTTTGAATGATGACATTGGTGAAGAATATTGAACAAATCGTGGACTGCCAGAAGATGGAACAAACCTGTATTGGCAGGAGAACAGCCAGAATGACCTATGGAAGCAAGGATAGCAAGATGCTGTCTCATACAATGTAGACATGTTATCAGGAGGAACCAGTCCCTGAAAAAGGACCTAACACTGAGCTAGTGGCAATATTTTACAGCAGTGATAGGAAACTAATGCAGATGTTTAGAATTCCATTTGGTCAAGAGTCTGAATGTATAAATTTGTCATCTCTAACAGTAACTTCTGTGATATCTCTTAAATCGGTTCTTTTATGGTAATCTGCATTGCCATAATTTTATTTCTAGGCTGAGCAATAATGACATTTATTGAGGTGTTTTATAATGCCTCCCTTGAAGCACTGATCTAATACCTTTCACATGTATTAACTTATTAAATTCTCACTATTGTTATTGTCTCCATATTTCAGATAAAAGGATTATGGCAGAGGTTAAGTAACTTGATCAAAGTGGCAAAGTTGGTAAAATGTAGGATTTGAACAAAACTTTCTGGCTCTAAAACTGTCTTTCTTCTTCTCAGAATTAACTTCGTGGTCTTTGAACTGCACAAATCTGGTAGAGGTACTTTCCTGACTAGTTTGCTGTATATCTATAGATTTAAAGACTCACAAGCATATGATTGGTTGGTAATTATTATGGTACACACACGATCTGGTGGTATAATGGCTACGCGTTGGGCTGTGATCCACATGGCTGGCAGTTTGAGACCAGCAGCAGCTCCGCAGGAGAAAGACTGGGCTTTTTACTCCCATCCATAGTTACAGTCTCAGACTCTCACAGGGGGTCGCTGTGAGTCAGCATTGACTCAATGGCAGGGAGGGATTTTAAAAAAAAAATAATTTTATTGGGGACTCATACAACTCTTATAATCCATACATACATTCGTTGTGTCAAGCACATTTGTACATTCGTTGCCCTCATCATTCTCAAAACATTTTCTTTGTACTTGAGCCCTTGATATCAGCTCATTTTCCCCTCCTTTCCTGACGCCCTCCCTCATGAACCCTAGATAATTTATAAATTATTATTATTTTTTCATGTCCAACATCTCCCTTCACCCACTTTTCTGTTGTCTGTCCCCCAGGAGGGGGTTATATGTAAATCCTTGTGATCCATTCGCTCTTTCTATCCCACCTTACCCTTACCCTCCTGTATTGGGCTACTCTCATTATTGGTTGAGGGGTTTATCTGTCCTGGATTCCCTGTGTTTCCAGTTCCTATCTGTACCAGTGTACATCCTCTGGTCTAGCACGATTTGTAAGGTAGAATTGGGATCATGATAGTGGGGGAGGAAGCAGTAAAGAAAAAAGGAAAGTTGTTTGTTTCATCATTGCTATACTGCACCCTGACTGGCTCGTCTTCTCCCTGTGACCCTTCTGTAACAGGATGTCCAGTTGTCTACAGATGGGCTTTGGGTCTCCACTCTGCTCTCCCACTCATTCACAATGATATGACTTTTTGTTCTTTGATGTCTGATACCTGGTCCCTTCGACACCTTGTGATCACACAGGCAGGTGTGCTTCTTCCACGTGGGCTTTCTTGCTTCACAGCTAGATGGCTGCATGTTTATCTTCAAGCCTTTAAGACCCCAGACACTGTATCTTTTGTTAGCCGGGCACCATCAACTTTCTTCGCTATTTTTGCTTATGCACCCGCTTTGTCTTCAGTGATTGTGTCTGGAAGGTGAGCATTATGGAATGCCATTTTAATAGAACAAAGTGTTCTTGCATTGAGGGAGTACTTGAGTGGAGGCCCAATGTCCATCTGCTACCTTAATACTAAACCTATACATATATGCACATAGATCTATTTCCTCATCATCACATATAAATATATTTACATATGTACATGCCTGTACTTAGATCTCTGTAAATTCCCTTTGCCTCTTAGTTCTTTCCTCTACTTCCTTTTACTTTCCTCTTGTCCCACTACCATGTTCAACCTTCATTTGGGTTTCAGTAATTCCTCTCAGTTACATTGCTCTTGATCAAGCCATACCAGGCCTCCTACACCCTCCTCACCACCAATTTGGATCACTTGTTGTTCCCTTGTCTCTGGGTTTGTTAACACCGCTTAACCCCACCCCCAATGCACTCCCCTCCACCAGAACCGTCAGTCTCATTGTTTTCTCCTCTAGATTGTTTATCCTGCCTATCTTATCTAGGTAGACCTGCAGAGCTAATAATACGCACAAAAAACAAGACAGAAAAACAAAGCATCAAAAGAAAACAAAACAATAACAACAACAACAAAAACCAAGGACAAGAAAAAAGAAAAGCCTGTGAACAGTTCGAGGTCTGTTTGTTGACCTTTAGGAGTGCTTTCTGGTCGAGTCTGATGGAGTGCCACACCTGTCCCCAAAGTCTATTTTTGGTATTCCCTCAGGACTTCCTTGCTCCACTCACCTTGCTGTTCTGTTGCACGCCCTTAGGGTTTTGCCTCGGTGTGGTATGATCAGATTGGGTGCAATTTCTGCACTGCATCTTCAGTATTGTCTCCATAGGGCTATGGGTCAGTGAGGGATGTAGTGTCTCATAGTGGGGCCGGCTATATGGTCCTCTCTGTGTATTGGCTGCTCTGAGCAGGGATACCATCCTCTAGGCTTGGTGAGCCAGGATGTGCTCCACTCCCTTTTCCTCCCCCTTCATTTGCTCCTGTGGGCTCTGATCAGACATATCCCTCTCTCTGAGCTGAGCTTCAGTGTTGTCCTCTGAAGTAAATTCTTCTGTGGGGGAGGGGTCGCTGTCCATATATTTGGGGTTGGGTCCAGCACCTCAAACCTCTCTAGACAGGGAGATTTTTTGGTTTGGTTATTACAGTAGACAAAATTTTGGCTCCCATGATAGTCACCTCTTGTTGTTATTACATAAGAGGATTTCACAGAGTTCATGCAAAATGGAATTTTCCCACTAACTCTGAAGCCCCCTCATATGTTATGCTACTTGGCAAAGGGGACTTTGCAGATGTAACTGAAGTTTCTAATTACCGACCAGAGGAGAGGAGAATATTCTGGTTTAATCTGGGCAGACCACTACCCGAGACTTTACAAACAGAGCTTTCTCCTGGTTGAAAGCCAAAAAGGAAGTCAGAGAAAGCAGGCAGAAGCAATCAGGGTGATTCGTAGCAATGGTCAGGACCTGATGTGCAATGGTTGGTTTGGGGGTGTTTGAAGGGGTCACATGTTAAGGAAGCAGGAACCTCAGTCTTAACAACCAGAAGGACCTGAATTCTACCATCAACCTGGATATTTTTGGAAGCTGAATCTTCTTGTGCCTGTCTGAAGAGTATAACCACTGAAAACCGATTTCAGCCTTTGGAAGCTAGTGGACCCACCTGGGCCAGGTACCTAGACTTCAGACTCATGGAACTGAGATGATAAGTAAATGTTTGACACTTTGCAAGTTTACATTGCTTTGTTCGTGCAGAAATAGAAAACGCATATAATGACCTTGAATGGCTTTATAAATATCCCTTTCTCTTCAGACTCCTTCCTGGCTGTCCCCCACTGGACACATTTCTTTTAACAGTCCGCTCACCTTACTCATCTCTTCTCCAACTGCTCTCCTGCAAGTTGCTGAACTAGCTGGGTCCTGAAATAACTTCCTTGGCTCTGTGCAGTCTAGCTCTCTTCCCTCCCTCCTTTGCTTGTGCCTTCTCTCTTTCCTGCCATTCATCCCCATACAGTGTGTTGGGTACTTGGTTAGTAGCTCCAGGGGTGCAGCGGTTAAGTGAGTGGCTGTTAATGAAAATTTGGTAGTTCAACAGAACCCCCTACCATGGGGTCAATATGCTAATATATAGCAACACTATAGGGTTTCTGACACTGTCAATCTTTAGGAGCAGACAGCCTGCTCTTTCTCCCGTGGAAGGGTGGGTGCTTTGACCTGCAAATCTGTAGGCAGCAGCATTGTACTTAGGGAGCAGCTCTACTCCGTTTGACAGGGTCATGAGGTGTCAAAATCTACTTGGCAGCAGTGGGCTTGGAAGTTTTCTTTTGTGGTGGTGGTGGTGGTGGTGGGGGGGATCACTTATTAGAAGCTGGAGATACAGAACTGAAAGACCTGAGAGATAACCTCACAGTGGGATATACTGAGGACACACTCTCCCAACACACTAAAACTCACCACTATGGAGCGGATTCCAACTCACAGAGACCCTACAGGACAGAGTAGAACTGCCCCCGGGGGTTTCTGAGACTGTGAATCTTTATAGGAGTAGAAAGCCTCATTTTTGTCCTCTGGAGGGGCTTCAAATTACTGACTGTGCAGTTAGCATCCCGTCTCATAGCTCATTTCACCGCTAGGGCTCCTTCTACCAACCAGCCTCCCTAGAGATGCTGTCCATGCTTCCAAGACTCCACAATTCCCATGATGCTTCCTCCGAAGCCCTGCCTCCCCAGCCGTCCTTCCTTCCCTGAAACCCCGGCTTGACTACTCCCCACTCCATTGCCTTGGTTCAGCTCTCTTTATGCTTCTTCTCACTGCATTGTGAATTTTATTTATCTAATGATTTAAACTCTCTGAGCACAAGAACTGCTGACAAGTTCTTTGAGTCCCCTCATCTCTTGGCTACAACCTTAGTATATAGTAGATTTTCAGTTTTTGATACTTGAATTGAATCGATCATCCAAGAAGATTCTAAGGAAGATGGAAAATCATAACATTTACTGTTTAGTGGGGGGAGCTAAGCAATTTTTTAAAATCATGGTTTAAATTTCTGTGTGCCTTTTTCTCATGTGAGAACACACATAAAAAGTGAAGAAGCCCATCCCCCACCCCGCCAAGAAAAGAAAAACACAAATATACCCTTTTCCCAGTGTTTAACATAATTTCAGGAATTTACTGATTCCCTGAAGTCCATTCTTGCAGGCCTTAAGAGTATAAGCCCCCAAGGTTAACAATCTTTGCATTAGATGCATGGATGTGCCCTGTCTTTGTGCCCTGGGACCCCATCCTAACCTCCTATCTTCCCTCCCACCAAAGAGGGATTTTAAGGTAGGACTTAATAAAAAGTAAGCTGGCTATTTGGCCTGTCAAAAGGACCATCAAGTTCACTTTGCTTCTGAGCTGTTCAGCCTGATCAATAACATCCCTGACAATGCTCCTCCGAGGACCTGCATGAGGAATTCTGCCTTAGAAAGCCTTCCCATTTGGCTTGCTACAAATGGTTCTTCTTCTTCTTGGCTTGATCGGCAGAAAAAATACCATATCTTTCTTTCCAGGCCCCTCATATGCCAAAGAGTATTGGTTTCTGAGCACAACAAGAGAAAATGCAGCACTCTGAGCCCCGCCTGGGTGAGGTAGGGCAGGGCCCGGTGTATTTGAGGTACCAAGCCGCCACCCTCCTGGAGCACCAGGAGAAGGAACAGGCATCGCAGACTGGAACCAGGAAAATGGTGGACAGTTTTTCGCTTAATGATGCCTTTCTGGGGTCTGGGAACCCCAACATCAAGGATGGCCTAGCACCTGGGGAAACGAGCCTGGTAGGAGCGGGTAACCTGGGGCCAGCTATCCAGGGGCCTACCCTAGCCAGGGACCCCCAGGGGCTGCTTACCGAGGACCACCTGGTGCATATCCTGGCCCTACCACACCTGGAGCCTATCCAGGGCAGCTGAGTAGATTTGGGGCTTACCCACCTCCCAGACAACCCAGTGTTCCTGGAGCTTACCCTGAAGTTGCTGCCCCCTTTGACACTGCCACTGGACCCATGACAGTACCTTATAATCTGCCTTTGCCAGAAGGAGTCAAGCCCCGCATACTAATAACAATCCTGGGCACAGTCAAACCCAACGCCAACAGAATTACTTTAGATTTCACTAGAGGAAATGATGTCACCTTCCACTTCAACCCACGGCTCAATGAGGACAACAAGAAGGTCATTGTTTGTCACACAAAACAGGAGAACATGTGGGGGAAGGAAGAAAGACAGAGTGTGCTTCCCTTCAAAATGGGAAAACCATTTAAAATTCAAGAAGGGAGCCACTTCAAGGTTGCCATCAATGATGCTCACTTGCTGCAGTACAATCATCGGATGAGAAATCTCAATGGAATCACCCAATTGAAAATCTCTGGTGACAGACCTCACCAGTGCTTCACATGCTATGATATAATCTTAACAAGGCCTGTATATATATACATATATACATACATATATATATGAAATTTGAATGTAAACTTTATTCATTTAGAAGCTTCATGTTACACTATGAGTGGAAAAAATTAAGTTTTCCATTAGTATCCATCTTGTAACTCAACCATTTAATAAATATTCTGAACTATCTGTCTCTAAAAAAAGAGAGAGAGAGAAGATACAGCTTTTGATGAAGTGTCAGTGAACAGATACGGGGTCTAAGCAAGCTTGTGCTGAATCTAATTCCACTAAAAAAAATAAAATAAAATAAAATAAAGACTACCTCAAAAAAGCATATCCTGGCAAGCCCCAATCCCAACTATGTGGACACTTGCTCCTCCACCCAGAAGAATGTATTTCAGAGGACAGCACTGAGGCTGCAGCTCAGGGAGAGGGACATGTCTGATCTGAGCACATGGGAGCAAATCAAGAGGGTGCAGGGAGAGAGAGTGGAGCACATCCTGGCCCACCAAGCCTTGAGGATGATATTCCCACTCAGAGCAGTCAATGCACAGAGAGGACCATATGGCTGGCCCTACTATGAGACACAACATCCCTCACTGAACCATAGCCCTACAGGAGGCAACATGGGAGACACAGTGTAGGAATTGTGCCAAAACTGACCCCACCACACCGAGGCAAAACACTAACAGTATGCAACAGAACAGCAAGGGGAACAGAGCAAGAAAGTCCCCAGGGAATACCAAAATTAGATTTGGGGGCCAGACTTGGCACCCCATCAGACTCGACTGGAAAACACTCCTAAAGGCTCAGAAGCCGTCCTCGAACTAACTACAGGCTTTTCTTTTGTTGTTGTTGTGTTGTTTTATTTTTGTCATTGGGTTATTTTGTTGTTTTGTTTTCTTTTCTTTTGTTGTTTTGTTTTTGTGCATGTTATTATCTCTGCAGATCTGTCTAAATAAGATAGGCTGGATGAACAATCTGGAGGAGAAAACAACAGGACTGATGGCTTTGGGGGCACATGGGAGAGGGGAAGGTGGGGGTAAAGGAAGTGGTGTTAACAAACCCAGGGACAAGGGAACAACAAGTGATCCAAATTGGTGGTGAGGAGGGTGTGGGAGGCCTGGTAGGGCTTGATCAAGAGTAATGTAACCAAGAGGAATTACTGAAATCTAAATGAAAGCTGAGCATGATGGTGGGACAAAAGAGGAAAGTAAAAGAAAATAGAGAAAAGAGCTAGGAAGCAAAGGGCATTTATAGAGGTATAAATAAAGGCATGTATGTATGTAAATATATTTATATATGATGATGGGAAAATAGATCTATATGCATATATTTATAAATTTAGTATTAAGGTAGCAGATGGACACTGGGCCTCTACTCAAATACTCCCTCAATGTAGGAATATTTTGCTCTATTAAATTGGCATTCCTTGATGCTTACCTTCCCAACACGATCGCTGAAGACAATGCGTGTGCGTAAGCAAATGTGGTGAAGAAAGCTGATGGTGCCTGGCTATCAAAAGATATAGCATCTGGGGTCTTAAAGGCTTGAAGGTAAACAAGTGGCCATCTAGCTCAGAAGCAACAAAGCCCACATGGAAGAAGCACACCAGCCTGTGTGATCACAAGGTGTCGAAGGGCCAGGTATCAGACATCAAAGAACAAAAAATCAAATAATTGTGAAAGGACCCAAGACCCATCTGTAGGCAACTGGATATCCCCTTATGGAAGGGTCTTGGGGAGAAGATGAGCCATTCAGGGTGCAGTGTAGCAATGATGAAACATATAACTTTCCTCTAGTTCCTAAATGCTTCCTCTTCCCCCACCCCCACTCTCATGATCCCAATTCTACCTTACAAATCTGGCTAGACCAGAGGATGTACACTGGTACATATCAGAACTGGAAATACAGGGAATCCAGGACAGATGATCCCTTCAGGACCTGTGGTGAGAATGGTGATACTGGGAGGGTAGAAGGAGAGTGGTGTGGATGGAGGGAACCGATTACAAGGATCTACATGTGACCTCCTCCCTGGGGAACGGACAACAGAAAAGTGGGTGAAGGGAGACGTCGGACAATGTAGCATATGACAAAATAATAATTTATAAATTATCAAGGGTTCATGAGGGAGGGTGCAGTGGGGAGGGAGGGGGAAAATGAGGAGCTGATGCCAAGGGCTTAAGAGGAGAGCAAATGTTTTGAGAATGATGAGGGCAATGAATGTACAAATGTGCTTTACACAATTGATGTATGTATGGATTGTAATAAGAGTTGTATGAGCCCCTAATAAAATGATTTAAAAAAATAAAAAAGCATATCCTGGAGAGGTGGAGAAGATGGCATGTAGTTAAGACTTATCGACATGGAGCTCCTGCTGCCAGACCAGAAAATTTTGAGGTAAAGTGAAGGATACTGGGCAGCAGAGTCCTGAAATTAGAACTAGGGTACTAAGGTCTGTCCTAAACCCTGCTTTTTTTGCAATCTCCATTCACAAAGTGAACCAGGAAAGTACTAAATTGCTCTAGGTTCAGCATGCTGGGCTTTCAGGCTCCACCTGAAGATCTACCTCCACTCTTTCACAGCGAGTAGCGATTTCCCAAGGCTGACACCCTAAAGGAGACATAATTCTAGACACGGGAGAACCCCACACCAGACCTCTCTGCACTGTAAGTTGCCTTGAGCCCATAGCCTGGGTAGTGGGTTTGGCGGGTAGTCATAATTTGGAGTAGAAGAAAAAGCAGAAATTTACCTGAGGCAGGTCCCAGTGTGGGAGAAAATAAGCAGATTGTCATAGTCCAGGGGTCAAATTTCAGTTCCAGTTGGCCGAGAAGAAAACATCCTCCCTGATTAGCTGGATCTCCCCCTCTGGGGGTCAGCTTGACAGCCCCCAAATCAGGGCACCTCATAAGCCCAATATAAAAAAGAGAGAGAATATGCTTTCTTGGTAAAAACTGAAAATCCCAGGCTCATTATTCAACTCCAAGGAAGCACAATAGAAGGAGTCCCTTAACATAAATCAGCATAAAAAAGGGAGCCCATACTAAGGAATGCCAGAATTTTGCTACAGTGCCTGGAGGCTTTTACGATAACAAAGACCCTCTGGAGCAAGTCTAAGTTTCTAACAGAGCACAGATCTAGAGCCCTGAGCCAGGAAGCCAATTTAATTTAATTCTATTCTAGCTGGCCAGGGGGTGATAAAACAAAAAATTAAATAAATCCTCTGAGCTAGTAGGGACGCAGCAGTCTAGATAGGACAAAAAACCCAGCTTCCCTCTCAGTGATTCTACACATAGCTGGGGAGGTCCTGCCTGTCCTGGAGCCCTGCACAGGGCTGAAGGAACACCCCGGTCCCCACCTGTGCTGTAGTGCTACATACAGCCCAAGGCAGGTATACCACTGAACTCCAGTGCTCAATACTGCTGTGAGAACTGGTCCATGGCCACTGTTGTGATCTTGCCTTCAAGAGTAATCCCACCCAGCATCTGTGGGACCCTACATCAAGTGGGCACACCACCCCACTTGAGGCAGAGTTGGAACTCCTCCAGTCCCACAGACAGGTGATCAAGCCTCAGTTATCTCCTTACTTACCACTCTATTTCTTCTTTCTTTATTCTCTCGCCCTTCTATCTCTCCCACTGCAGTTTGTCTCAATAGGTTAAGGATTTTTTTTCTCTTTTTCTTTCTTTTTTCTTCTTAGTCTCTCTTTTTCCTCTTCTCTCCTTCTCTTTCCTATCATACACTACTACTGGCTTCCAGGCCACTACCCTCTGACTAGCACAATTCAACCCAAATAGCAGAGGAACTCCAGACTGCCCTCTGTGGGAGTGCTGCACACACACAAGGCAGCTGTGACAGACCTCTACAGTGCTCTCTGCTGCTGAGGAAACCTCTGTCGGACCTCTAAGGTGATCTTTGCCAACTAGGGTAATTTCTCCCAACACCGCTGGTTCCCTGCATTAAAAGGGCAAACCAACCTGCCATCTTGGGGCAGGGTGTAAACCCCTCAGGCCTCACATTCAAGCAATCAGGGTCAGCTATCTGTTTATTCTTAATTTTCCCTTCAATGTTTCTTCTCTCTTTACCATCACAGCAATCTTAGTGAGCACAGTTGTGTTTTCCCCCTTCTTTCTGTTTCTTTTGCTTTTCCTTCTTTCTTCTCTCCCTCTTTGTTCTCTTATCCTCTCTTTCTGCTTTTCTGTTTCTCTCCTCTCCCTCTCTTTTCTTCCACATGACACTTCTGGTTTCCAGACTCCTACCCTCTGCCTAGGGCAACTCCGCCCACCCAGTAGGGAGAGCTACAGCCCGCACCCTGTGACAGTGCTGCCCATGGCATGAGGCAGTGCTGCACAGAGCATGGCATGGGGCTCAGCTATCTCTTTATCTATTTTTTACCTCCTTTGCTATTTTTTCTTTCTTTGTTTTTGTTCTTCTTTCACTTTTTCTTCTTTTCTCCTCTTGTTATATCCCTTCTTTCTCTTTTGCCACAGTGTGAGCAGATTCATGTTTTCTTTTTTTTTGAATGTTTTTACTTTTGTTATGTTTTTGAACTTTTGGGGGGGGGGGTGTTAGCTTGCTTAGTATATTTTGCTCCATTTTTTTGTTTTCTTCTTTCTCTCTTTTTCGTCTCATCTCCCTCTCTTTCCTTTCACAAGGCACTATTGACCTCCAGGCCACTCCCCTCCACCTAGGGCAACTCTGCAGGCCCAATTTGGGGAACTCCCACCTGCATCTACTGGCATTACACACAGCTTGGGAAATCATGCCAGTCCTCCTCAATACCCCTTCAAACAGCTGGGGGAACTCCAACCTAAACCCCGAGGCCCTACATGTGACTGGGGGGATTCCTGCCCACCACCGGTGGTGCTTGATGCTGGGAACATCTGCCCAACCTCCATAGTGACCTCTCTGACTAGGATAATGCTGATTGCCAGCTACAGTGCTCTACACCAAGGGGTGTACACCCACATACCCTCCTCAGAACACCAGTTGCAGAGGGAAATGCCACACACCACATGAGGTGCTCCAAGCACTGTGCAGCTCACTTAGCAATCAGCCAGTGAAACAGCACCCTCATAGGCCCACAACCACATGACCAGTGTCCCATGAGATGACTATCCAACTCACATTCCAAATAATGGAATACTGGTCAGCTAGGGTAAGAGTGAAACTACAGGAAGATACAACGGTAGCCCAAACCCCCAGTACAGCTACCTGAAGGTAGTTCGTAGAAGCACTCATATGAGTCCCCCAAGAGAGAGCCCAATGCTCTTCCACTCTGGAAGATGGCTCCAGGCTCCTCTAAATCAACACGTTAAACAGCAACCAGCCCCAACAGCCTCAACGAAAAAGCAGGAGAAATAGAAGACAGTGAACCTATTGTTCATTGGAAGAAATCATGAACCTAACAATGTGCATAGAAGAAGCAGATAACCAACCTGCCACAAGAAAGAAATTTTCAGTATGATGCTTGGAGTCCTACAGGATATGAGGGAAGTAATGCAGAAAAAGGATGAAATTATAGAGGAGATAAAGGAAACGCACCAAAGGGAAATACAAGACTTAAGAGATGAAATAACAAAATCCAGCGGCAAATTGACAGACTATGCCAACAGACTTGAGGAGGTGGAGAATCACACCGGTGACCTAGCGGATAACCATGCAGACTTCAACAAATGGGAAAAGGAGTCAAATAAGATGATCAGAGAAGCTAAAGAAAACCCGAGAACCATGTCTGATGCTATGAATAAGAACAATATTAGAATAATTGGGCTACCGGAACAAGACACACCAAAGAAGTCAACAAGGAAAATAGCGAGGGAATTCATAGAGGAGACTTCTCTGGCTTAATAAATAAAAACCAGACAACCATTCAGGAAGCTGAAAGAACACCAGCCAGACTGAATCCCAAGAAGTCAACAAGACACATAACAGTTAAATTATCCAACTATGAGGAAAAGGAGAAGATCATAAAAGCAGCTAGGGAAAAGCAAATAGTCACAGACAAAAGTACCCCAATAATAGTATGTTCAGACCTATCAGTGGACACAATGAATAAGAGGAGGGAATGGAGGACAACAAAAATTGAAGGACAACAATGCGAACCCTAGAATACTATCCCCGGCCAAATTATCTATTAAGATAAAGGGAGAAGTAAGAGTCTTCCCAGACAAGGAAAAACTCAAAGAATACATAAAAAGGAACCCAGCCCTACAAAAGATCCTTGTTGATCCAGTATGGGCAGAAGATCAACACTTACTGAAGGCAAATAAGAGACCACTACATAGAACAACTCCACCTATAGGGGGACAAAGAGAAAACAGTCCCAAAGATAGCATTGGCTCAATAGTGGAAAGAAGGCAAAATTGAAACACACACACACACACACACACACACACACACACACACACACACACAACCCAAATGGATAAGATTAGTAGGCAGGAAAACACCCAACACAAAAGGTACAAGATGACACCACAGGGTCCACAGATGGATGTAATAACACTGAATATCAATGGTTTGAACTCAGGAATTAAAAGGCAGAGGCTAACAGATTGGCTCAGAAAACATAACCAATCGATCTGCTGCCTACAGGAGACACATCTCAAGCTTGCAGACAAAAACAGGTAGAGAATTAAAGGCTGGGGGAAAATATACCAAGCAAATGGCAATGAACAAAAAGCCCACATGAACATATTCAAAGATCACATGATGGGACAGAAGTCGAACTTGAGAAAATTCAAGCACATAGAGATTATATAGATGTCTCTTCGATCACTGTGCCATAAGGCTGGAAATCAACAGAAGGATGGTGAAGAAAACAAGGACAAACAATTGGAGGATGAATAATTCTCTATTGCAAAAGGAGTTGATATTGACCCAGATCACAGATGAAATCAGGAAGTTTCTAGAAACCAATGAGAATGAAAATATGATGTACCAAAACCTTTGGGATACAGCAAAGGTGTTTATTAGAGGAAAGCTGATAGCAATGAATGCACACATGAAAAAAGAAGAGAGACTTGTGGTTGATATGCTGGCACAAAACATACACCAATTAGAGCAGAGTCAACAGAATAGCAAGAGGATAGAAATAATAAAAATCAGAGCCGAGATACAGGAGAGAGTAAACAAGAAAACTATGGAAAATAATGCAGCTTAAAGTTGGTTCTTTGAAAGGATTAACAGACTTGATAGACCACTGGCAAGCCTAACAAAAAGGAAGGTACACATGTCAATTGCAAGGATGAGGGATGAAACAGGGGACATTACAACAGACCCTAATAAAATAAAAAAGATAATTTCACAGTACTATGAAGGTCTATACTCTAACGAATTCAACAACTTGGAAGACATGGACAAATACTTGAAAACACAATCCCTCCCTAGATTATCCCAGATGGATGGCAAGAACCTCAACAGACCCATAACAATGGAAGAAAGACAAGGTTATTAACGTATTACAAACAAAAAAATCCCCCATGCCAGATAGCTTCGCAGCAGAATTCTTCCAAGCATTCAGGGAAGAACTGACACCAATCCTAAACAAATTCTTCCTGAGCATAGAAAAAGACAGAAAACTCCCAAACTCTTTCTGTGAAGGTAGTATAACTCTGATACCTCAAGCGAGCATGGATCCCACAAGAATTGAGAACTACAGACTAATATCCCTAAGGAACATTGATGCAGAAATCCTTAACAAAATACTGGCCAATAGAATACAATAGCATATACAAAAATAATTCATCATGACCAAGTGGGATTCATTCCAGGGACCCAGGAATGGTTCAACATATGAAAGACCACTAGTATTCACCACATTGGCAGGAAAAATGATAAGAACCACATGATAATATCTATAGATGTGGAAAAAGCATTTGACAGCATCCAACACCCATTCCTGTTTAAGACACTCAAGAAGATAGGAAAAGAAGGAAAATTCCTCAATATTATGCAAACTATATATGAAAAAACAAAAGCTAACATGGTAGTCAATGGAGAAAAGATTAAAACAATTCCACTTACAAAAGGGACCAGACAAGGATGCTCCTTGTCCCCACTCCTATTTAACATCATACTGGAGGTCCTAGCTAACAACATAAGACAAAGAAAAGACACCAAAGGTATTCATATGATTGTATATGATTGTATACATTGAAAAGCCCTACTCAGCAAGTGGAGTGTTGAAAGCAATAGAGGAATATGGCAGAGTGGAGGGATACAAGATCAACAAACAGAAGTCTATTGGTCTGCTATACACATCAAACAAGATCACAGAAGAGACAATTAAAAAGGTAGTACCCTTTACAATAGCCAAGCACAAATTGAAATATCTAGGAATATAATTGACTGAAAAAAAGGAAAGATTTGTACGAGGAAAATTATGGAACACTATTACAAGAAACCAAGAGTGACCTCAACAAATGGAAGAATATCCCATGCACGTGGATTGGACGACTCAATATAGTAAAGATGTCAGTTCTGACCAAGGTACAATATGAGTTCAATGGTATCCCGATACGAATACCACCATCCTTCTTCAAAGAATTGGAAAAAATAATTACTAACTTCATATGGAGAGGGAAGAAGCCCAGAATTAGCAGAGAACTCCTCAAGGAGACGGACAAAGTGGGAGGGCTTGCTCTACCTGACTTTAGCATGTATTATACAGCCACAGTAGTCAAAACAGTGTGGTACTGGTATAACGACAGATATTCAGACCAATGGAAAAGAGCTGAAGACCCCCAAATAAAAACATCAGCATAAAGACAACTGATTTTTTATAAAGGCCCCCAAAATATCAAATGGGAAGCTTGAAAAAATGGACATCTACCTACAGACAAATGAAGCAAGACCCTTACCTCACTCCATACACAAGATTAAACTCAAGATGGATCACAGACCTTGAGGTAAAACCTCAAACAATTAGGACCATTAATGACGGACTTGGGACAAACCTGAGAACTTTGGCACAGGGAATACATAGACTATCGGAAATAGGGAAGGCTACAAATACAGAGGAGCCCCAAATAGACAAGTGGGATATGCTGAAGATAAATTACCTGTGTACATCGAAATAATTCACCAAGAGTATTAAGAGAACACACCGACTGGGAAAAGATCTTTAGCAATGACACATCAGGCAAAGGTCTTATTACTAAAATCTACAAAACTTTCCAAGCTTACAATAAGAGAAAAACTAACTTCCCATTGAGGAGGTGGGCAAAGGACCTGAACAGAAGTTTCACAGGGGCAGAAATTTGAATGGATACAATAAACATATGAGAAAATGTTTCTGATCATTAGCCATGAGAGAAATGCAATTAAAATAACTATGAAGAAGCAAGAAACAAACCACAGACAGACATCTGTGCTCCAATGTTCATCACGGCACAGTTCATAATTGCAAGGAGATGGAAACAACCCGAATTTCCATCAACAGACTAATGGATTAAAAAACTGGTACACACATACAATGGAGTACTATGCATCACTCAAAAGCAGTGATGAACGCATGAAGTATATCGCTGCATGGGAAGAAGTGGAGGAAATTATACTAACTGAAGTAAGCCAAGTGCAAAAGGATGAGTATAATATGAGCCGGCTGAAGTAAGTTTATATAATTTTTTTTTTTTAAGCAAAAGGGGTATAGGGAAAAAGCTACTTTATACAAACATTCCAGGGATGAGGTCCAGGTAGTATGGCAAGGACCAGACCAAATCCAGGAGTACATATGCTAACCAACTAAAAAGGAGGTGTGGGTAAAAAAAGAAATGTGTTGCAGGGGAACAGGGCACCAACCCACCCAAGGGAAGGGTATTTTTATATCTCCACAGGGAAAGAGGGACCAGACTTAAACCCATTGTTCCAAGATGTGAATGCAGCATGCCAGCACGGAGTGGGAAGCCAGTGGAGGGGTCTGAGGGCCCCGCCCCAATCCCAACTACACGAACAACTGCCCCTGCAACACCCCCCACAACCCCTGAAGAATTTACTTTAGAGGACAGTACTGAAGCTGCAGCTTGGGGAGAGAGACATGTCTGATGAGAGCACACGGGAGCAAATGAAGTGGGAAGAAGAGAGAGTGGACCACATTTTGGCCCACCAAGCCTAGAGGATGATATCCCTGCTCAGAACAGTCAACAAACAGAGTGGACTGTATGACTGGCCCTACTATGAGACAAGATGTCCCTCCCTGACCTATAGCCCTACAGTGGGTAATACTGGAGACTCAGTGTTTGAATTGGCCTGGTCTGACCACACCACACCGAAGCAAAACACTAAGGGCATGTGGCAGAGCGGGGAGGTCCCGAGGGAGTGCGAATGATAGACTTTAGGGCCAGGGTGTGGCATACCATGGGACTCGACTGGAGGACACTCCTAGAGGTCAACAAACAGAACTTGAATTATTTACAGGTTTTTCTTCTTTAAAATTTTGCTTATTTATTTATTTTTGGTCATTGGATTTTGTTGTTATCGTTGTTATGTTAGGTTTTGCTGCTTTTTTTGCTATGTCTTGTTTTTTTGTGTGTGCATATAATTATCTCTGTAGGTCTATCTAGATAAGATAGGCTTGATGAACAGTCTGGAGGAGAAAACATGGGACTGATGGTTTTGGGGAGACATGGGAGAGGGGAAGGTGGGGTAAAGGAGGTGATGTTGACCAACACAGGGACAAGAGAACAATTAGTGATCCAAAATCAGTGCCAAGGAGGGTGTGAGAGGCCTGGTAGGGATTCAGCAAGGGCAATGTAACTGAGAGGAATTAATTAAACCCAAATGAAGGTTGAGCATGATAGTGGGACAAGAGGAAAGTAAAAGGAAATAGAGAAAAGAACTAGGAAGCAAAGGGCATTTATAGAGGTCTAAATGCAGGCATGTACTTATGTAAATATATTTATATAAGAGTGTGGGGAAACAGATCTACGTGCATATATTTATAGGTTTAGTATTAAGGCAGCATATGGACATTGGGCCTCCACTGAAGTATTTCCTCAATGCAAGAACACTTTTTTCTATTAAATTAACATTCCATGATGCACACCTTCCCAACACGATCGCTGAAGACAAATATGTGCACAAACAAATGTGATGAAGAAAGCTGATGGTGCCCCGTTATCAAAAGATATATTATCTGGGGCCTTAAAGGCTTGAAGGTAAACAAGTGGCCATCTAGCTCAGAAGCAACAAAGCCATCATGGAAGATGCACACCAGCCAGTGTGGTCACAGGTGTTGAAGGGATCAGGTATCATGCATCAGAGAACAAAAAAATCATATAATTGTAAATGATGGGGAGTGCAGGTGGGGGACCCAAAGCCCATCTGTATGTAATGGGACATCCCCTTAGAGAAGGGCCATGGGGAGGAGATGAGCCATTCAGGATGCAGTGTAGCAACGATGAAACATACAACTTCCCTCTAGTTCTTAAATGCTTCCTCTCCACCACTATCATGACTCCAATTCTACCTTACAAATCTGGCTAGACCAGAAGATGTACACTGGTACAGATAGGAACTGGAAACACAGGGAATCCAGGACAGATGGTCCCTTAAAGACCAGTGGTGAGAGTAGCGATACCAGTAGGGTGGAGGAAAGGTGGGGTAAAAAGGGGGAACCAATTACAAGGATCTACATATAACCTCCTTCCTGGGGGACGGATAACAGAAAAGTGGGTGTAGGGAGACATCAGACAATGTAAGACATGACAAAATAATTTATAATTTATAAATTATCAAGGGTTCATGAAGGAGGGAGGAATGGGGAGGGAGGGAAAAATATGAGGAGCTGATACTAAGGGCTTAATTAGAAAGCAAATGTTTTGAGAATGATGAGAGCAACAGATGTACAAAGGTGCTTGGCATACAATGGATGTATTTATGGATTGTGATAAGAGTTGTAGGAGCCCCCAGTAAAATGATATTTTTAAAAAGTGCATATCCTGGTTATTATTACAGCAGATTACTACTCACCCTCTTGAGCCATCATGACTTTCTGGGACAGAGTAGAACAGCCCCACAGTGTGTAAGTCCAAGACTGTCAACATTTATGGAAACAGACTGCACATCTTTCTCCCATAGGGCAGTGGGTGGATTCAAACCACCTGGGGTGCTTAACTTTCACGTTGGTGCCCATAAATCCAAACTTTGCCTTTCATTGCGTGGTGCAAGGGCTTGAGACTCAGCCAATTTCAGTGAATAGGGTCCAGTAAAATACTACTCTGGGTAATCCATAGGGAATCCCCCAAGGGCATCTTCAGAAAGCTCCTTGTCTTTTTGATCAAAGGCTGACGAATGGGAGACAGGCAGGAATCTGTCAGGTAATATGTCAATGGTTCTTGTTGGTGGGGAGAGAGCCGTGTGAATGGAACCAGCTGTGTGATGGGTGGGAACAGACTTCCCTACGCTTCACCAGTTTTGGAATCTGTTTGCATTCAGATGCAGTGCCTAGTGGTGCCAAGGCATGGTCATTTACCAATAAATATGAGTTTTGCACACGTTTCAGACACTTGGAAGGGGTTCACACATGAGGACTAATGTCCTAGAGAGTGCTCCAGCAATTACTGCTCAAAGCCCAAGCGAATGAATGGAAATCCTGTGTTAGGTCCCCACTGGTCAGCCTGATACAAATGTGAGGTAGGGGCACGATCCCAGGCCATTCTCTTATCTCTCATGAAACGTTGGTTGTACTTATTGAAAACTGGGTTCTTCTATAAGCGAGGTCAGTGCGGACTTACTTCAGTTTATCACTAAACTAAATTTTAGTAATCAATTTACATGGATTTCAACATATCTTCTGGTTTTAAAAAGGGTGAAGTTGTTCACTGCAGATTAGTAAGTAAGCACAAGTAAACCCATGCTTACCTTGATTACTGGCTACCCTCTCCCTATCAGTATTGTAAGTTTGACAGGAGGCTTTCTGTAGGAAGGTGCTGTGGGGTTGGCATAGACACAGGTACCTGCTATACCTAGAAGCAGATTCTTTGATGTGGTGGAGACGTTATGAAATTGTTCACTACCGATTAGTGAATCCTTGCTTGCCTTGGTCTTTTGGGTAATCTGACACTGCACAAACAGCTTGGCCAGGTAAGTAATTTTGCAAACAGAAATAGAAGTGCGGTTCAATGATTGGTTGAATGCCACACAGTGAGTGTAGGTAGAGCAACAGGCACTCTGCAAGGGCAGCGCTCATCCTCGCTGTGCCCCTGCTCCCAGTGGGCCACCCAGGAAGGTCCTACTGGCTACTTTTGAAGCTACTCACAACAGTGACATCTTGAAAGAGTATTGTCTCTCAGAACAAAAACCCAAACCTACTGCAATCAAGTCGATGCCTACTCATAGCAAGTCTACAGAAGGTTTCTGAGGCTATCAATCTATGACGTAGCACACAGGTTCATCTTCTCCCACAGGGCAACTGGTGGGTCTGAACTACTGACCTTGGGGTTAGCAATCCAGTGCTTACCCAATAGTGTCACCAGGGCACCTTTGACAACGACAAAGCTATCTCAAATCTAGTAGATTTATTATCAAGATATTAACAACCACCACAACAATAAAAATCCAATAGAGCAATCATCCAATCCAAGAGGCTGTGATGATGGCAATGTTCTGTGCTTGATACTGGTCAATACAGTAGCCACTAGCCACGTGCAGCCTTGACCAGTCCCAATGTGGCTGCAGAGACCGAGAAACTGCAATTTCATTTATATTTAACTTTAACTGAAATGTACACAACCATACGTGGCATTGGGCCTGTCTGAACTAGACTACCTGATTTTAACGAGACCCTAGAGATCCCGTGCCCTCGTTTCACTAAATAGGGAGATTTCCTCTGTGCCATCCCTGGATATGATCCTCCAGCCTCCAATTACACATTTTTAAAAATAAAAAACATATTCCCTACCTTCTCTGGATTCTGGTGCAGTTAAAGGAAAACTTTCCCAATCTCGTAGGTGTATCCCTCAAGTGTTAAAATTTGGGGTTGCACCTAGGTGATATTGGTTCAGCATTGGGCTGCTATCCCCAAGGTTGCCAGTTCAAACCCACCAGCCACTACTCAGAAGAAAGATGAGGCTGTCTGGTCCAGTAAAGATTTAAGTATTGGAAACTCTGAGGTGGCCTTGACTCTGTGTTGTGACTTGGTTTGGGCTTTTATTCCTTGTGCTTGTGTCTTGACTTGCCACCTCCTCCTTTCTCATACAGTACACTAACTTCTCTGGGTGCTCACTGATGTTACTACCACCCAATGTCTCATGGGGCGTCCCCTCCTGCAGGCCTGATGTGAAGGCTGAGGGCAAAGACGTCGCATGAATCGGAGGAGGTTTTGACTGCTAACAATGCCTACATGCCCTCTCACAGGTCTCATCTGCCCGGCCCTGGGGTCACCAGCCGAGATGGACTCGAGTCTGAGCCTTCTACCCTGCTCTGAGGACTTTCCTGTCCTATTCTCACCCTCAAGCCATTGCTTCTCTTGAAATGGTGTTAAATGTCCTGAGCCTGGGATCCATGCTACAACATAGTCCCCATCTTTGGGAAATTTAAGGATGCTAGAAAAAAAATCCCGCTTATTTTATCCACTAGAGAATATACCTCGTCCTCCAATGACTTCTTCTCACCAGCAGAGTGCTCAGTTCCCCTTTCTCTCCTGCTCCCCCCCCCCCCAAACGGCTCTTTCCTTCTTCCCGCATGACCTCCATCTAGTCAATACTGACTGACTCACCGTGAAGCCCCCCCGTGGGTTTCTGAAACTGCGACTGTTTACAGGAATAGAAAAGCCTAGTCTCTCTCCCTTGGAGTGTTGGGTGTTTTTTTAAAACTGCCAACCATGTGGATCGCAGCCCAACACATTACCACTATACCACCGGAGTTCCTATTCAGTCTGGGCCAAAAGGTGCGAAACAATCCCTGGATGAATGTCACACTTGTTGAAAGTGGCACCCCATCCTTTTAAACTATTGAGCAACGTGTTTTGTTTTTTATTATTGTGTACTGGTGGACAAGATAATGCAAAAGCAGTACATCTTATGACAGGTAGGCTCACTGCGAGGTAAAGCTAAGAAACAGAAGGATCCATTTGATTCATCTATTAATCTAAAATGATCTTCAACAATATAAATGAGATTAAATTAGTATAGCTTAATTGGAGTGGATTCTTCTCCTTCTCAGTTAGTTATATGACCCTGTTAAGTGGTTAATTAGCATTTCATTAGTATGCATGGGAATAATTTTATGAAATATTGGAGCAAGAGAAAGTGGAGAATATGGAACATAATAGTACTATCCAATATTTTAAATGAACTTAAATAAAGAGTAAAGAACATCAAAGAAGGGTTTTGCAGAAACTTGGATTATCTGCAATGAGCCTTATGTACTGGAAGAAAATCCAAAACAATCTAAGAGGATAATAAAGATGATATTGACTTCCACATTCACAATTGAGTTTGGTAACTTTTGGATGGATTTCAAAAGTCCGCTCATCTGAATGATTCTCTATTACAGGGGTTTAGTTTACGCTCTACTAGCAGTCCCTGACAGCATTATTAATACATTGGACCCAGGCAGCCACCTTTAAGCTGACATCCTGATTGCTCTGTATCAATTATGATAGTAGACAGTTGACTCAATCGTCCTTTCATAGGTAATTATGAGGTCAAAGAATAGACCTTTAGAGAAAAATGTATCTTTTCCTTCAGATCTGCAATAATAATTTGTTATAATAAAGTTGGTGAACTTCCTAAATATTTCACTGTCACAGCTATGTCGAGCTCACATAACTAACGAGTGGGATTCTGGTTCAGAATATACCTGACAGGTAAATGCATGGCCTCTCCAAGGTACAAGAAGACAAAATCTGACCTCACAGTGAAGTTATAAAAGAATCAAGTTTGGGAATTCCGAGCATCCTTCCTCATCATTTCCATGAAATTGCTGTTTTGCAGAAGCAACTGCGCACTAAGGAAACCACACTAAGCGGTCCGACTGGGCTCTTTCAGCAGTAACAGCCTTGTTGTATTTCAACAACGTGATCATCTCACTGGGGCCAGTGGCCTCCCGGGGCCACGACAATTGCTCTTACTGAACCAATAAAACAATGAAATGGAACAAAAGTGTCCTTAGCAAGGGCTCACAAATTGGGTTCTTTCACAAATTTATGTTACATGAAAGAAATGTATTCCAATGTAATCTTTGGCATCTCTGACTTTGAAATGAGTCTTAGATATTGCTTGTGCTCAAACATATTCCAAGCTAGATTTAGGTTTGTACCCAATCATAGAAATCGATCCTATGTTTTAATCATGGTTTGTTATTTTTCTCATAGTTATTCAAGTAAAATCTCATTAAGAAGCCGTCCTTTGGAAAGAGCCCCAAAAGATATAGTTACAAAGCAGGGAGGCAGCTTGTTGGGGCCCACGCTTTGGGATTCGAGAGATGTGGGTTTAACTCTCAGCTCTCCTGGTTACTTGCTGTATGACTGTGATCAAATTGATGAGCTGTTTCATATAAACTGAGGATAAGAAGGGTTATTCTACTTGACGTGATTGAAATATAGAATTATATGATATATATATTAAATACCAACAAATAAAAAAGGCAAAAAAAAAGGCTTACCCTAGAAACTTCTGGAAAAGAAGGAAAATATATGCTGACTGTAGGTCTACAAACTTTCTATAGATCTACATGAATTCTAGTTCACCTCCTTCCCCTTTCTTTTTCCGATCTCTGAAAGGGCTACAGCTTGAACTGGAGGTGAGAAGATGTTCTACATGGTGCAGTGGGAAGACTGGGACTTGAGTGGCTTCGAGCTGTGAGATGGTTATTGTTGTTAGGCACCGTCAGTGGTTGCCAGCACCTAGTGGTCCTATGTATAAGAGAACGACAGTGAAACACTGCTTGGTCCTGTACCCTCCTCACAGTCATGACAATGTTTGAGTCTATTATTGCAGCCGCTGTGCCAATCCATTAAGGGTCTTCTTCTTTTTAGTCAACTCTTTACCAACTATGACACCCTTCTTCAGGGTCTGGTCCTGATCACATGTTTAAAGCATGTAAGACAAAATCTTGTTGTCCACACTTCTAAAGAACATTCTGACTATACCTCTTCCAAAACAGATTTGTTTGTTCTTCTGGTAGTACATGATACAATCACTATTGTTCATGAACATCATAAATATCCTACTGATTACAGTCTTGAAAATCCTATGAGGTGGCTCTCTTCCAGCCTCTAGGGTCACCAAGAGTTGGTATTGATAGGATGATGATGGGTTATTTATTATTTATTTTAAGCACTTGCTTCATGGGAGCAGCAGAGGAACTTCTGCCTTCCCTGTGGGAGACCTGGGCTTGATTTTCCTCTCAATGCATGTCAAGTGCAGCCACCACACAGCGGCCACTGGAGGTTTGCATCTTGTTTCGCTGCTGAGCGGGTTACAGCAGAGCTCCCAGAGTCAGACAGACTAGGCAGAAAGACCTGGCAACTTACTCCTAAAGAATAAGCCAGTGAACATTCTACAGAGCACATCAGTCTTGTCCTGTTGTGCACGGGGCTGCTATGTGCCAGGAGCTGCCATGCTGGCAGCGAGCAACAACATTCGTGTTTCAGTGCCAGTGGCTGTTTTTATATATTGTGCTTTATTTGAGCAAATAATTCTATAGTTAAGAAATGCAAAACCCCACTGAGCTAAATAGATTGTTCCACACCTGTCTTTTTATTCTTGGTGGTTCCTTGGACATTGTTATGAAGTCATGCCATCAGCATTTCCAATACCAACAGAGTATCCGTGGTAGGCAGGTTTCAATGAAGTATCCCAACCGAGACAGACTCCGAAGAAAGGCTTGCTTATCTATTGCCTAAAATTAGCCTTTGAAAATCATGACTCACAACAGAACATTGTTTGATGTGCTTGCCTCAGCCACATCACCAGGAGGGCCTGATTTTAGAAAAGGACATCATAATGGGTCCGACAGAGGGCTAACCAATACATAGGACATTCGTGGTGAAAAGTACTGACAAAGCTGCTGCCCCTTGGTGGCACCAACAGGCTGGCAGCTTGAAGACAGGGCAGGTTCAGGCAACACTTTGTCCTTTTGCTCATGAGGCCTCCACAGCTGGTGTGGACTCGACAGCAGCTCACAACCTCGATCACAGCAGATATTCTTTAAAGTCCTTTTGGCTGCCTGGTTCTATTTATTGAGTTTGTTCACTGAGAATTGGCATGGAGAAAGGTATAACAAAATGCAATCTCTAGAAATGTTATCCATGTGCTGGGTATCAGCCACCGCCAAATAAGCCCAAGGGAAATGGAAAAGGCGGGGAGAAGGACAAGTAATAGAATTCCTTAATTATACAGGACACGGAGTTCAAGGAACACCTCTTGCTACATGATGGAGGGACAACAACCTGCTGGGTACGAGGAACCAAAAGAGACTTCCCAAATGTCCCTGGTCTTCCACCACTCTCGGGAGCCATAAGAATGTCAGTCCACATCCCTGTGTCTCAACGGTCTCATCTGTTCAATGACAGCTTGAATCTGCCTTCCATCCCAAATTACACAATAAACTCGTACTCAACTCACTGCCATCGAGTCAATGCCAACTCACAGCGACCCTGTCAGACAAGGCAGAACTGCCCCGTGCGTGTCCAAGAATGTAGCTCTTTACGGGAATAGGAAGTGCCATCCCTCTCCTGAGGAGTGGGCTTTTTGACAGTTTTTAAACTGCTTACCTTGAGGATCGCAACCCAATGCATAACCAGTATACCACCAGGGCTTCTACACTACTGAGAAAATAAAGGAAGAAAGAGAGAAAGAAAGAGAGAGAGCAGGGCATGGGGGTGGGGGTGGGGGAGGAGAGAGGATTGCTGAGTCCAATGCTCTTTGGATCATGAAGGTACTGGGGATGGGGAGGTGCAGTAGGAAGGGCTGTAATGAATCTCACACGTCTGACTTCTAAGCTTCTTTAAAGACCAATGAAGAAAGGCATGGAGGGCTTGCCTACCATGGACACAATGCCCAGGGAGTTCCACTCGCTGCTATCTATGACAGGCGGAGCATAGGATATTAGAAAGAAGGCAGATCAGTTAGCAAAAGCGTGTTGTGAGCGTGGTTAGGTTGGAGGAGCATCATGGAATAGCTACAGGGATCAGCTATCTAGATTTACAACTGGGTTTGGGACTGTTTTTTAAAGCAGAGTGAAGACAAAATACATATTGTTAAAGAAGCATGAAAACGCATGAGCGGCGTCTTTGATTGATTGTTCAGTTCATGAGATCATCTGTCATGAAATACATTTTATTTTCTAAGCAATGATTACATAATTTGAATCTGGCAGAGTGGAGCCTACTCCACAATGAGAGGCCTGTGGACCTGATTTTTCATAAGCCTCACCATAAACCCTGCACAACTAGCCTCTTGTTTCTGATGGATTTCTTTCACCGCCTTTGGGAAAGCCATAGAGAGAAGGTAGCAAGCAGAAAAACCAACTATTTATAGGAAATTGGATTCAAAGTGTCAGCTCCGTGTGCCATGGAATACTTCCAAGGGGTGGGAGGACAGGAAGCTCTCTGAAATCCACTAAGAGGCTGGAGGAGTGTTGGGACTGGGGGTGGGGGAGGTTTTACTTGGGAGTCGTATTCAGACAGCTCAGACTACATTCGCAAGCACATGACAGCTACTTTCACCAACACCACTGAGTTACAGAATGGTCATAGAGAGAAAACAATCAGATGCACATTCACCTGTTGGAAATAGTTGGCATTCTTCAAGGGCCTTTTAAGGGGAAAAGTCCTATAGGGACACCTCTCGTTGTATCTTCTTTCTGGTGGCAAATCACCAGCAATTCCAAGGCCCGTCGTGCAATTTGGGCTACCATGTAGCCTCATGAGTGTGGACTGCCAGTCCCAGGGGATTGAGCAGGGGTCTTGACTTTGTCCACAGGAAGGTCTGTATTGCCGTACCCACTTATTTAGCTACAATTGGCAAGAATACCTGCTCAGTTCTTCATAATGAAGACAAGTCACTTTATCAAATGTAGCCTACTTTTCCCATGAATGCTGAGGGGTGTTTTGTTGTTGTTTTTAAAAAAAATATATTTGTGTTTTTTACAGCAATGAAGAAACAAGTGGGGTGGGCAGTCTTGAGATTACGAAAGCAAGTGCTAACTGCAGATGAAGGCATTTGAGCTTTGGAAGGTTCTACGGAGAAGAGATCCCATGAGAGGACTGGCTTTGGGACTCATTTAACACACACACACACACACACACACACACGCACATGCACACGCACACGCACACACACACACACACACACACACACACACACACACACACACACACACACACACAAACTCACTGCCATTGGGTGAATGCTGCCTGACAGGGACCCCTTGTGGGTAGCTGAGACTGTCACTGTTGATGGAGTAGCAAGCCCAGTCTTTCTCCCCAGCAGCTGCTGGTGTTTCCGACCTGTTGACCAAGAGAATCCCAGCCCAACTGGAAACCGCCGCACCCACAGGACTCCTTACTCAGGGTTAATTTAGGTAGCCTTATAAGCATGATGGAACTGGCTTCACAGAATGAAGTTGATTAGTCAGGTATTTTGCAAAGGATCCCTGCTGGCGTAGTGGTTATGCATTTGGCTGCAAACAGCAAGGTTAGCATTTCAAAACCACTTGCCACTTCTCGGGAGAAAGACAGGCTTGGTACTCCCTAAAGAGTTAGTCTCCAAAACACACCAGGGTGAGCAGAACTTCTTCCCTAGAGGGTCTCTATGAGTCAGACTCAACTCGACTGGCCGTGAATTTGAGCTTGAGTTTTGCACATAAGCAGAGACAGGATGAGCCAGGATCTATTGTCATCTCCTGGCGGTGGTTGAAGAACTCATACATGCCAAAGTTGCCAGGCTGGAAACACTTCTCAGAGAACCGGGTTAAGCCAACAGAACAACTCACTCCCACAAAGTTGGCTCCATTTTCCTCTCAAGGAGTTGCTGGGAGGTTTGAATCACTGACTTGCTTAACAGGCCGGTGTTTACCTGACAGTGACACCAGGGTTAACAGCTAGCTGAAAGGTCGGTGGTTCAAACTCATCAGCTTCTTCTAGGGAGAAAGTTGAGACTGTCTGCCCCTATAAACATTTACAGCCTTGGAAATGCTGTACGGGGTCACTATGAGCTGTAATTGACTCAAAGACAGTGGCAAAAGTCTCCTTGAAAACAGACCCCCCTGGTTGTTGCTGCTTATGAAACTTGTCCTGTTAACTTTCTTAGAATAGGCAATCCAGTCTTAATGGACTCCAGGTGTTAAAGAGCGAGAGAGGAAAAAAAGCAGGTTTGTTTGAAATAATTACAGCTTAAAGAGGCCAGGAAAATTGTCTTCCTTCAATAAATATTGAGCCATGGAAAATCCGAACCATAGTCTGAACTACAAAGGATTGACCTTGATGGAAAGCATTATGGTTACTACATACAGACATTTGTACACCCGTGTCCACGGCAGCACTGTTCACAATGAAAACAACCGAAATGTCCATCCACAGATGGATGGGTAAACAAAACATGATACCCGCAATGGGATACTCCCAGTCAAAAAGAGCAACTCCTTATACATGTTACAGAATGACTGAATCTTGAGAACTTCATGTTGAATAAAACCAATCAGGACACAAAAGGAAAAGCACTGTATGATTCCACTTTAAGACCTGTCGGTACCAGGCAACCACATAAAGACATGAGGTTATTAGTGGTGACCGGGAGCAGGCAGGAGGAGAGGGAAAAGGGAGACTCATTGCTTAGCAGACACTGAGATTCTGTGAAGGGTAATGGGAAAAGTCGGAAACAGCTAGCAGGAATGATTATGCAACACAACGAATACACTGACTATCACCACATTGTACATGTGGAGAAAGTGGAAGTGGCAAATGTCTTATATCATGCACATGGACCGTACAAACCCAACCAAACCTGTTGCCACGGAGTCTATTATAACTCACGGTGACCCTACAGGATTTCCCCTTTGGGCTTCCCAGGCTGTAAATCTTCATGGACCAGACTGCAGCGTTTCTCCTGGGGAGCAGCTGGTGGGAGTGAACTGCTGACCTTCCGTTAGCAGCTCAATGCTTAACCACTGTGTTACAGTGCTCCTCCATGTACACACACACACACACACACACACACACACACACACACACACACACACGTGGAGAGCAGCCTTTCCTGATTTTGTCACATGTAGCCCCAAACTTGATGTATTAAGCAATGGTACATTGAGATTGCAATGGATGAGTGGAACAGAATGTGTATAAATTGTTGAATGCAAAACTCACGATCCGCTCTGTAAACTTTTGCCTGAATCACAATAAAATATATAAAGGGATATATGTATGTATGTATATATATATATATACACACTCATATACATAGATAAGCTTTCCAGTATTTAGTTAGGACATGGGACATGAAAATATTTCACCCTATGATGGAATCACACAAGCTCCTCCTAGTTCTGGCTTAAAAAATACTAGATTGAGTAAAATATAAGAGAAAAAGGGTTAGGGTTCATGAACACAGGAGGAAGCAGTAAAACATGTTAACATTTGCTGAATTGTTAATGAAAACATAACCACACTATATTTTCTATTTCTCAATTTGACACTAACCTTTTTTTCTGAGATGGGAAACAAACTCAGAGTCATAATATCCTGCCCCTTTTACGCATATCAAATGGAAGCATTAAGTAAAGAAAGACCAAGTCATGCAGGGAGTGAAAGGCAGTATTCCAGCAAAGAAGTCATCTGAGCGCACTCCATGTTTCTATTTACTAGACTTTACTGCCCCCTTCAGTCAGCCAACAAATGATCATCTGAGCCCACAACTCCCTGCCATCCGACTCCTCTGATTCGGAGGAGTTGGAAAACTGAGCATAACAGTTGCCTGGAGCTGGGTGAGTTAAGTGTGGTTCTTAGATTGATCTTTCAAATCAGAACCACGCCCTCTTTGTGTGATCAATCAGAATCTCTCGAGTTGATGGCAGAAGGCCTCACTTCATGGAAACCTCTCTCTGCCTTAAATATTCTATGAAGAACAGATGGCCACACGTGTACATAAATGTTAGTCTACACATGGCTGACAACAGAGACTACCAGATAGGCGTTTACCTGCGTTTTATGGACTATGTAAAGGAATTCAACTGTGTGGATAACAAGTTATGTGTAGCATTGCACAGGAAGAGAATTCCAGAACACTTAATTGTGCTCGTGTGCATTCTGTACATAGACCCAGAGGCAGTCATTCCAACAAGACAAGTACAGTGTGGTTTAAAATTGGAAAGGCGCTTTATCCTTTCTTCACTATTTATTCAATATGGATGCTGAGCAAATAATCCGTGAAGCTAGGTTGTGTGAAGCAGAACATGACATTGGGACTGAAGGAAGGTCATGAACACAATGCTGTGCAGAAGACAGGTGTCCCAGGGGCCCAGTGGGTTGCCTGTTGGGTTGTTAATTGCAAGGTCAGCCATTTGAAGCCAGCAGCTGCATCTTGGATAAAAGATGAGGCTTCCTACTCTCATGAAGATTTATGCTCTGGGGACCTACCGGGCCCTTGTACTCGGTCCCAGAGCGTTGCTGTGAGTTGGGATGGGTTGGTTTCAAAGTGGTTTTAAAAAAAAATTTTAATGCAGATTGACACAACCTTATTTGTTGAAAACAAGGACTTTAAACACTTACTGAAGAAGATGAAAGGCTATAGCTTTCAGTATGGATGATATCTCAGCAGAAGGAAAACTAGACGAAGAAGAAACATCATGATAAATGGAGAAAGGATTGAAGTTATCAATGATTTCATTTTACATATATCCACAATCAGTCCTCACGGAAGCAGCAGCCAAGATACTAAAGAACATATCGCATTGAACAAATAAGCTGCAAGTAGCCCCTGTGAATAATTTAGTAAATAAGTAGAGTTATCCCTTTAAACACTAAGGTGGGCCTGAAATGGCATTTTCGACGGCCTCCTACACATGTGAAAGATTGGCAGTGAGTAAAGAAAAATCAAAGAAAAATTCATCCATTTGAATTGTGGTGTTGGCAAAGAATAATGAATGTACCACGCACTACCAGAAGATTGAACGCATCTGTCCTTTAGAAAGTACAGCTAAAATGCTCCCTGGAATTGAGAATGGTGAGATTTAGTGTCACATACCTTGGGCATACTATCAGGGAGTAACAGTCCCTAGAGACGGACATTGTGTTTGGTTCCATCGAGGGCCAGGGACAAAGAGTAAGACCAGCATGGGATGATGGACACGGCGGCGACCACAATGGGCTTAACCAGGACCGTGATGGTGGGGACAGAGCAGGTAAGCAGTCTTTGGTTCTGGTGTACAGAGGGTTGCTGTGAGTCAGAATCCACTTGATGGCACCTCACAACTTAGATGTGGAGCCCTGATGGTGTAATGGTCATCCACAGGAATAGGCCGTTCCAAACCACCAGCAGCCCTGCAGGAGAAAGACAGCTTTCTCTCCTGTCCACAGTTTCAGTCTTGGACACCCTCCGGGGTCGCTGGGAGCCAACAGTGACTGACTGGAGCGCAGGGAGAGTGAATTCATAACTTACATGCATGGATAGGATGACAGTCATTTTTACCCCTACTATGACACTGTATCGTATATCATGTCCCACTTCTAATTTAAAAGTGGATCTTTCTGTTTCCTTTGTTTGTCAATATAGAAAAATTATGAAAAGATCAGTCTATAGCCCATCGCATCTCCTATGTCCTATTCCTCTCAGATTCTCTGGAGGTGCCCCAATGGAATGTATCTAGTCACATTGTCTCAACACAAAATCTATTACATGTTATGCCATGTATATTAATATTAATCTAGACTTTGGCTAATATAAGCGTATGTTAATAATGCTCCTCCTACTGAACTCAGATGAGGGAGCCAGCTGCTCAAAGGGCGGAAGACACCAAAGAGCAGTTGCTTTCTTCAGAATCGCTGCCTAAGGCTGAGCACGTTGTTGGCCGGAGCTGTTTAGCCGGCGCTGACTCACAGCAACACTGCGTGGTGGTGTGCCAGCCTCACAAGGGTTCTTCCTTTTGAGCTCATTGATGTCGCCACTGTGACCATCCATCTGCTTGAGGGCCTTCCTTTTGTTCTGCTGCCTTTATACTTTGAACAGTAGTTGTCTAACTAACATGTATCCAAACACAGAGCAGCGAAGTTCTAGTTGTTCTCCTCCGGGTGATTTTACTCAAAATGAAACCATGAGGGTGCAGCAGGAATCCACCGGGTAGCAGTAGAAACACACCCATTTGCTAGTTTTAGAAACTAAAATGGTTACCCTACTATTTGTACTCACAGAATTACAAATTGAAGGTAATTATTCAGTTAGTGATTGTCTCCATCTCATGAGTTTTTCAAGCCACCAACTTGCTCCAAATCTCATTAGAAAATTGCTTCTTTTCCTCTTTCTTGTTCGTGTGCCTTGTCAAGATGGACAAGTTAGGTAGAAGTAGAGAGAAGTGCTTTAAAATTGTTCATAGCTTTGAAAGACATAAAGAGAAAATAACAGGACCAGTAGCTCGGCAGTGAGCATTCTAGTCCCTAATATGGATGAATGATCTTGTATAAGTCAAGGTATCTCTGTAGGTTTCATATTGCTCATCTTTTAAAAAGAGTGGGTAGACTAAATACTCTCAAACATTTCTTTCATAAGGTGATTAGAGGATGAGAACTAGATTGGTAGAAAGAAACCGTGTTGACGTTGTACAGAGAAGTTTATGAATGACAGGTTCTGCAGGTGACGTGTCAATACGAAGGCTCTAATAATTCTAAAAGTGCGACATGATATATGATACAGTGTCATAGTAGGGGTAAAAATGACTGTCATCTAAAAGTGCCCTTTGTTTTTTTTGCAACAAAACAACCAAATGCATGACTCTTTAATCATGTATCTTTATGTTTTAGAGTCCTGGACAGAAACCCAAGACATTAGCAATCTGGCAGGTCTATATTCAACAAGGGTTAGAAAAATAAGGGGCGCAGAAGTTTTCTTTTCCTATTGGTGGCTATTGAACCCTGGTGGTGCAGTGGTTAGGAGTTGGGCTGAAAATCACAAGGTTAGCAGTTTGAAACCACCAAATGCCCCTCAGGAGAAAGGTGGGGCTCCCACTCCTGTAAACAGTCAGTGCATTGGAAGCTCACAGGGGCAGTTCTCCTCTGTGCTGTAGGGCTGCTATGAGTTGGCAGAGACTCGGTGGCAGTGACTAGTAGATTGCTGGGTATCTCTGCATTAAGGGGACTCAAACCTGCTTTGCCCTCACATTAGGGATGCATCCCTAACAAGCTTAGACGGATGGGATCAAGGTCAATATAATCACTGTTAATGCAAGGTGATAAAATTTCAACATGTGATTTATGTAAAAAGAAATCTGTTTCCCCACATCATAGGCATTTATCTTAGGTGGGTTTTGTGAAGAAGTACATTTTAAAAGGATCAGAATCCATTGACCTGAGATACAAGCAAGCACATGTACAAATTGCACATCTTAGAGGTATGGGTGCAGGAATGCCCTTGGAGGTCATATATGTGCATGTGTGCGTGTTTGAGCGCATGTACAAAAACACACGCTTTACAGAAAATCTATACTCCACCCAATCAGCTTCCAGGAGCAACTTGCCATCTTATAGGCCTGAAACTTAGTAAAAAGTTCTTTAAGTCTGAGTAAACAGTGAGTAGAAATTTCAGTCGAGAGACAATGGTGACCTAATTATATAAAAGGAAAATACCTAGCTATAAAATGACTTTTGCCAATATATTCAGAAGTCTCTTTATGTTAGAAAAGGAAATGAAGATGAGACAGACATAGTGCTAAGCTTCAGCCAATAGAAACACAATCACAACCTTCAGAAAAGGCAGTCTCTATAGACGGAAATTTAAAAGAACAGGTGATCAGAAGAGCTCTTTCCTTGGTCAGCTGCCAGTCTTCCAAGAGACAGCATTAACAAAGCAGATAATCAAATAAATGATCGCAGGGAACAGAGGAAGTGAATGACATTCCCCATTACTTCTGCTAACTGTGAAAGGATGACTGATTAATTAAAAAACAAAATCCTTACTTTTGAGTAACAACCAGAGAAAATAGGATTGGGGGAGAATAAATTATTCATTAAAGAATATGAAAGCACTCCTGTATCATAATATGGTAGCTTTAGAATAAGAATTTAGGAAGACACATAAGCATGCATTTCCCAAAATGCTGAAAAGGAACAAGAAATTCTCCCTGTGTAAGAGTGGACTCAAATGGTAGTTACTAGGGACCAGGGGTGCGGGCAGGGGAGCAGAAGATGCTCTTGGGAAACAGTTAAAGGGGCTCATGTTCAGGTACACGGGCACATTATTTTCATCCCGGGGAAAGACTATAAATTAAAATTTCAGAGGAGTATTATGACGCTAAGCTTTCTGCCACGGAACTACAATTTACACCAACCCTTTGCCTTTCGACCTGAAACCCAGACGTTGAAAACTGTCATCTAGCCTAAGTCAGCTTGGCACATCACACGTGCATCTCTGGGCTCCCACAAACTTCCAGCAGAAGAGGACTGCGTCCTGCCAGCCAAAAGTCACTGTGAAAACTCGGAGGACACCACGGTCGCACAAGGAGCGAGCTTTGGACCCCTCTCTCTCTCTGACACAGTAGTGAATGGCAGACCTTGGGTTACTGTTTTCAGTTTATAGTTGAGAAAAATGTCTTCTAAGGAAAATGGGGAAATAAATCCACTGGTCAGCTCAAGAGCCAAGGCCAATATTTCTCTTAGGCTCTTTGTTAATCAGAGTTTGACCTTTAATTGGTTGATGAGAACTGGATGGGATCAGAAAACATGTGTTTAGGCAGAAACATCCGACTGTGGATAACTGAGCATTTATGGTGTTGCTAAAAATAGCCTTTGAAGTCTAAGACTGTACACCAAGAATAATATTTCTTCACCAACTTCCAAGAGGTCTGTGCTATTTAGTTTGATCTTAACTATGTATAACGGAGTCTTTCAGGACCCATTTCTCATCGTGTTTTGACAACTATCCATTTCTTTTCCTCCCATTAATTGGATATGGACATGACTGAAAGCTGTATAGACGAGCAGAGAGGGAGAATTGCCAAGATTCTGCTGCTGATCACTGCCTCCATGTTCAAAGTTAAAGTCAAGATGAGTTTTTATATCAATGAAAAGGGGCATCGCTACTAAGGTCAGGGAGAAGGAAGGCGATTATGCAAAGCCACGTAGGAAATATATTATGCCTCCTGACATTCACTTACTAGGCAATTAAGGCAATTTAAATCAAGAATAGAGAAATCCATCAATTACTGTGGTTGATGAGTTTAAGAAAAAGGCAGCAAGGAAATAGTGCAGTAGCTGGAGTCATTAGTAAGATAGTTCAACACTGTCATGAGTTTTACATAAAATAGTTTAAAATGAACTAGCATCATTTGAATTGTTCTAAAACAAGGGGGAGACCAAACTCAGGCAGGGATAGGAAAGCCCAAATGACCAAAAGATTGAAATGATTTGTAACATAATTTTGAAACATAGTTGTGCCTACCGTGAAAAAACAAATCCTGGCTTCAAGATTGCTATAAATGACTCTTCAGTGATCTGCTGTGTTCTTATTTAAGCCATCAGCCAAACAAACAAAACAAAACCACCCAGAAATTTTAATATTTCCCAAAAAGGGTAAGTATAGAAGATTCTTCTCTTGGAAAATGACCGATCACATTTCAATCACTAGCATGCATCACGTCCTCTCACAGCACCTCACAATATCATCTGTGTCCATTAGGTTTTGCACAGCCTCTGTTAAAACAGGCTTGTAACTAATGTTTCAGCCTGATTTCTTTCCATTTGCAGGCGGTAGGTTCCGAGCTACTTCAGCTTTACCAGCCATTATTTCAACCAATAACAAAAACTATCCCCCACACCAGGAAAAACAAAACCAAGAACAGCAAAAACCCAATCCAACAACACACCATCACAAAACACAAAGTGAAAAAGATTTGTACCCAGACCTGGTCAGTCCTTCCATTTCTTGAAACTTGCACACAAACTGAAGAAACCCATTCAGCCTTGAAAAGGTCGATCATTTTGAGCTAAAATCTCATATCTGAGAGAGGCTTCTTCTCCGTCTCCGTCTTGCTCTCTCTCTCTCTCTCTCTCTCTCTCTCTCTCTCTCTCTCTCCTTCCACCGGAGAGCGTTTGTTTCCCTTTTCCTGCTTCTGCTGCTTGGTGAATGCAAAATCCACGGTTGCAAAGGATCTTTTTTAGGCGAACAGTTGGAAATCTAAAATCTCGCTACTCTGAACAGCTTTATCTGGCAGTCGTTGAACACAATACGCTTTACATAAAGAGACCTATACTGAATCAAGCACCCAGCGTTTAAAGCAAAACCCAAACAACCACCACCACTACCTCTTACTCTTCTGAACCCCTTCCTACTTTATTTATTTAACTCTTAGCACTTACCCTGAGGTGAGCCATAAATGCTTTATTCCAAATGTATACAAGCCAACCACATCTCAACTGAGAATTAAACAGTTTTAATGTCTTCAAATCCATGTCCCTGCTCCAAGCCCTGACAGAGTCACTGGCACCAGTACAACAGTTCTAAACAGCAGACATCTGATTCTTGACATTTAAAAATAACAATATGGGGGGTGGGGGTGGCGAAGAGGAGCCTTTTATTTTTTATTAACTACAAAGAGCTTAGGAGTGAGCGCATTAACTGGAACTTGCCATAATTTCAAACTATAGCATTCAATTCCTCACTCAATGGCTGACAAAGGCCAAGTGCCCATATCGCTATCATTTTTCTATATGACTATGCCAAAGACCTCAATTAAATTACGTCTAAGTGATAATTCCATAAAGAGAGATTATCTGATCATTATAAATTGCTAGCATTTAGATTCCCTTATTGTTGAGTATTAATTTAAACTTTGTTCAGCCATGCACCAAATTAGAGACCTAACTAGTTATTCTGTTGCTACTCTGAGAAGCCCTGGTGGGACAGAGGTTATGAATTGGGCTGTGATCCACATGGTCGGCAGTTTGAAACCACCAGAAGCTCCACGGGTGAAAGACTGGGCTTTCTTCTCCCGTAAACAGTTACAGTCTCGGAAACCCATGGGGAGAGGGGGGCGATCGCTATGAGTCGGCATTGACTCGATGGCAGGGAGTATTGCTCCTCTGCAGAGCGTCACATTTGATATCCAAGCACTCTTAACTACATGTGCATGTAGGAGTGCCAATGCGTACGTTAATGAAATGGAAAAATAGTGCGTTGATCTCTATTTCTACAGCATACTATCGTGGAAAGCATCAGATCCAGAGTCGAGTCTTAGCTCTACCCCCACATCCCCCCGCCCCCCCACTACTGAACTGTGATCTTGGGCAAGTGATTTCCTTCTTGGGACTCAACTATCCATCTGTAAAATGGGAATACATTGTACGACTCCCTTAGAAAGTGGTTTTGGGTACTCATTTCGATCTTGTTTCTGGCATAAATAGGTACTCGATAGACCATGTCTGTTCGGTGCTTGCAGGGGTCAGGAGTGGGCATGATGGAAGGACAAAAGAGAACCTTTGAAGGTGGAAAATCTCTTTCAATCTCCCCCGTTCCCACATTCTAGCTGTGTTCCTTTGGGTAAGTGATTTAATCCAAATTAACTAAATGTTACTTTCTTCAACTCTGAAACACCTCAAGGCATTTTAAAGAACAAATTAGCTACCATTTGAATCACAGCCACTGTAGTAGATATGTATTTAGTAAGGAGGGTACAGGCCTTATAACTCTCATTAGCACTCGTCAGGGGTAACTTAGAAATGTGGACCAAGACCTTAGACCTTCTAGGCCAGGGGCCAGCAAACTTTCGAGATAGAAGAGCCAATCCTGTCCCTCACAACAATTTAAAAATTATTTAAGAGCTACAGATGTATTTTTACAAACAAATTAAATCTGAATAACATCCTTTACAAATGTCCAATTTTACTTCCGAACCACAGGTCCACACCGAGAGAGCCACATCTGGGTCTCAAGCCAGTTTGCTGACCGCTAGAACCAGCCTCGTGTTTCCTAGCCGAGGAAGGAGGCCGAGAATGCTGCCAGGCTGGCTTCGGGCTCGATCACTCCTTAGTGGCACCCAGCCGTCAGAGCACAGAATCCTCTTATTAACGTTCCGTTCTTTATCCCCTAAAACTTACCATGTTGAAATCAAACCCATGTGCAAATCCAGTTTCAATGCTCGTCAGTCATTAAGGCAGTGCAACGGAGAAACAAACTAACCAAACTCTCGCTCTTTTGCACAATTTCTTCCTAAGCACGCGCCTATCCATGAAATCGCTGCACAGGGGCAGGCAATGGCGGGCCATCTCTTCCTGAGAAGAGCGTCCCCAGGATGACGGAGTCGCTGGCCCTTTCCTCTAAAGCCAGGCGAGAGCTGGAGGGCCAGCCCCGCTGTTCTCAGAAGGACTCCCGTCCTCCTCCCTCCTCTCAATAGGAACTCCTCCACTCTAGCACAGGGGTTGAAGCGAGGGAGCACACTGTTCTCCATTCACGTTTGCTAGGCCACCGCAATGGCGTCTAGGACATAATAGACTTTCTTCTCCGTCTGAAAGCCTTGCACAGAACAGGAGCTCGTTGTTGAGAATATGTGTCCATGACATACGGTGCGGCTCGGAGCTCAGTTTATGTTTAAAGGATGCAACCAGCTGGGCTCCTTCAGGGCTGGTTATTGCCCAGGGTTGTACAGAACTTATCAAATCTCTTTCGATTGCTCATTGATTTCAGGATGAAAAAACAACAGCCTTTTGGGTAACCAAGTCAGATAAGCTCCAACTCTGGGGAGGAAGGAAGGAAATGGGAGTGAGGAAGGCGTATGCGTGTTTCATGGCATCAGTGTTTTATTTCCCTAGCTGGGAAGTACCGATGTGAGTGGTTATCTATTCCTTTCGTTTCCTGGTTTCATTTTTAAAAAACTGGCTTTAATGAAGGCAAATGAATTGAAATTAGTATTTACCAATCTGTATGAGAGCTAATAACACTACAGTGTTAAATCTTTCCTTTCTAGTTCAAGATCTCTTCTCATGGTATGGATGCATTTTACTAATAATGTATTTACTCAAAAGATCTTTGTCGCCTTCCTCACCACTCCTTCCTGCCCTTGATTCCTTGATTCTGAAGCGCCCCTTAGACATCAGACCAACCCAGGTCTAAGGCTGGCCTTTGCAGTGTACTGGCCATGAGGCTCTAAATTCTAGGCATTGCTAAGCTCTAGTTTCCTCGCCTATGTAAACAGAGTTTTACTATACCTGACTTTCAGGATTATCATGAGGTTTAAATGGAATAAATGGGGAAATGTTTATTTACAGTGTCGTGTAGGTATTAGGGCTTCACCCACTGTTAGTTTCCATCTTTCGTGTCTTATCTTTACACTTCTTGGCATTTTTTTGAGGTTTTTGGCTCCAAAAAAAGGTTTAACACAAGGACGAGGAAATTAAGGTAGGGCGAACGGTATGCAAGCCCAGTCAAATCATTTTCTTATTAACACAGCCTTGTCCCACACCCATGGTCCTACATCCTAGCATTTCTTTTCTTAATATCTCTTATATAATCTCACTATAACTTAAAACCAAAACCAAACCCACTGTGACTGCGTCAATTCCGACTCATAGAGATGCAGTAGGCTAGATTGGGGTACCAGATCTTTGGGTCACTGAGGCTGTCGATCTTTAGGGAGCAGATAGCTGGTAGATGTGAATCTTCGACTTTGTGGTTAACAGTCTAATGCTTGCTCAGTGGTGCCACCAGGCCTCCCTAGACCATGACTTATCATAGGACAATGAAAAAAATTGTTTTGTGTTTGCTCCTAATCACCGAACCTCCGCAGACAGAATGTGAGAGATGCATTCTATGGCGTCTATCTACTTATTGCTCAGCCTTTCTTCAAGACACGCGTCCTTATCAGAATACTTTATGAGCTTGCAGAATTTCTGTGATCACCTCCACCCTAGCCATTTCTGTAAGCAAAGAGATGGGTTCCAGGTCTGCTCTGCCTCACAGGCTCAGAGCAACCCTTTACATCGTTTTCCTTACGCAGACTCCGGTTTTCATTAGTTAAAGAGGGAGGTCGGACTCGCTGGATCCCTCTAGCGCTACAGTTGTGGCTTACTTAATTAGCACATGTATCAGCCTTACAGTCAGGTAGGAAGTGCCCACTTCAATGGGCAATGCCCCATCATTATGTGCTGCGAGTGAAAACTTCACACAGGTTGGTGGCAGATTTTGAAGTCTAGGGAGAGGGGGTTCTAGCACTTGTTTTGAAGACTGTCCACTGGACATCTTCTCAGGACTTCTGGGTGGCACTCACAAATAAGTCAGCTCTGTCAAGAGGTGTTTTAAAGAGAGAGACAAGATAAACTTTCAGTGAAAGGATTGCTCTTGGCATTTCTTTTTAAGATGAGTGGGGGAAAGATGGCCTTGCACCTTTGTATTCCAATAACCCCCCTCACCTACTTGTTTTTAAGATGGAAAGAGCAGGGGAGAAGTGGAGGGGGGTGGAATACCCAATAAACCAAAACTATAAGGGTCATTCTTCCAGAGAGGGGGACTTTAGAATATTAGAGGGAGGAAGGACAATGCTCCCCCTCCCTTGCTTTATGTTTGTATGGTGGCCAGGAGGGGAAACACTTGGAGGCTGTGGCAGGGTAGGTGCAGTCTGCCTGAGTCTGGATGTGTGTGGGACTTACATGTTGACACTAATTATATTTTATGGCCCTGATGCTGCCTCCTTCTTTTCCATCTCCTCTCTGTCCTCCTTGGTCTCTGCAGCTGTGCTTGTCAAGTCCCCAAACTGGCTGGATCTCCACCTCCTCGGGGCCAAGGGCATGCTCCTGATTTCTGTGCTTACTTCTATATTCTAATTTCTGGCTTACTTCTATAAAAAGGTAGATTTGTCTTAAAATTCTGGTAGATGCCCCTGTCTTCTCCTGCCCATCTATGATCCCTTAAGAAGAGACAAGTAATAAAAAAAGCCCACAAGACATTAAGAACTCCTTTCCCGTAGGTGTGGAGGCCTGGTGACTCTGGGCTAGCTATGGGCCGGTAGCCTAAAGGTCAGTGGTTCAAACCCATCTTTGGCTCTTAGGGAGAAAGATGAGTCCGTTTGCTCTGGTGAAGACGTCCAGTCTCAGAAACCCAGATAGACTTGCATATGTTGGACCACATTTGATGGCATTAGGGTGGGTGCCTTTAAGTAAGGAGCCCTGTTAGTGCAGTGGTTGGAGAGCTCGGCTGCTACCTGAAAGGCCAGCAGTTCAAATTCACCAGCTACCGGCACCATCTTGGAAACTTGTGGGGTCTCACTGCATAAGAATTGACTTGTTGCCAGTGGGTTTGGTTGTGGACAGCGTTTATGCCTACTATCTCAAATGGAGTTGAAAACTAGCTTGTTTCGTGGCCTGTTTTCTGACAGGCGCACTTCATCACAGAGCTGCTAAATCGTTTGCTTACATTCACACAGACAATTCATGCTGGAAGACAACCACCCAGGAGAACAGGGCACTGCATGAGGGCCAGCACCGTTTCCCAGCATCTCTCAAGTCCCAAACGCCCTACCTGGAGGTACTGGCAGGAGCGTTCCTGCTGACTGGACTGCGCCTTTACCAGGGCCTGGTCCACGTTCACAGAGGCCTTCTGGTAAACCTCCCGGGCTCGGCTGACCGTCAGCGTGGACGACCAGGCGCTCTTCTTCAGGAGCGGGGCCTCCAGACTGACTGGCAGGTTGGCACAGGTGGAGCACTTGACGTCGTTGTTGCTGCGGGAGGTCCTCACCGCCTGCTCGCTGAGGGTGTTGTAGGCTTCCACAAAGTACTGCGAGGCCGAGCGGTCGGGGCACCTGCCCATGGTCATCACGCCCGAGGGCGTGTGGTAGAGGCACATGTCCCCGTCCAGGTTGTCGTCCGAGCTCCACCACGCGGGCGAGGCGCTGGGCCGGGCTTTGGGCTCGGCGCGCCGCTCCTTGCTCTTGCTGCGCTTGCTGTAGCGCAGGGGCTGCGTGTCGTCCGGGCTGGCCTTGCCCCCGTTGAGGCTGCCCTTGGACGGCCCCTCCAGCGAGTGCGACTTGGTGAAGAGCTTCTGCACCGAGTGCACCAGATGCCGGATGCGGCCGGGGCTGTCGCTGCGGTGCTCCAGGGCCGCGCGCTTGTACTGCAGGGTGTGGTAGCCATCGCGGCCCAGCGGCAGCTGCCTTTCGAACTGGTCCAGGAGGTTGGGCGGCAGGCGGTTGGCCTTGGCCGCCAGGGTGCGCGGCCCGAGGGCGCACTCATCGTCGTCCTTCAGCTCTTGCTGCGAGGTGTAGTGGCGCCGGGGGAAGGTGCTGCTGGCCAGCGGGTCGCTGAAGGGGCCCACGCACTCGGCCTGGAAGGAGTTGCGCTGCGTGTAGTAGGGGTGGTCGGCCGGGTGCGGGTCCACCGGGCTCAGCAGGTATGGCTTTCGGTCCGAGGGATGCGCCAGCGAATCGCAGGTGGCATCGCAGGGGACTCCGTGGTGATGGCTGCGGCTGCCCGCGAAACCTTTCATTGCTGATGGGCGGCCCCCGCCGGGGTCATGGACCCCCCTGGTCAGCGTCCCGGGCGCTCTCCGCCACGGACCTGGGGAGAGAAGAAGAGGCAAGGGCATGGTTAGCACTCCCCTGGGTACAAGCGTGGGGTGCTCTCTGCTGCTCTTCTTGCTGGGCTGACACGGTTTGGGGAGAGGGTGTTGGGGGGGGGCGGCGAAGAGAGGGGGGCTGACTCCACAGCTTGGACGGGAACATGAGAGGTGCAACAGCTATTAAACTCGAAGGAGGAAACAATAAGTTATTTGAAAGAGTAAGTCTCCTCTTTTCCCCTGTTTCCAATAACTGGATATATCTTTCCTTTGTTGGTTTTACTCTGAACTGGACGTTAACCTTGAAGATAACACACGCTAGGGGCCCCGTGTCTCTGGGACTTGGCCATACCCTTGACAGGCGGGGCAGCTGCTCCTCCTGTGGACTCCACCTGCATTGCTGGAACCTAGGGGCTTTGATGAGGCAATGGGGGGGGGGGCGGGATGAGGGGAGAGGGGGTTGCTTCGTTGGTGAATGCGCTTGGCCACTGACTGAAAAGTCCGCAGGGTGAGTTCACCAGGAAGCACAGCAGAAGACCCTAAAGACTCCTTGGGGAGTTGAAAGAATGGCTGACTTTACAGACCACTTGTCTTTCAAAGCACTTCTGAGTGAACCTGAATCAACAACTTTCTGTCAGCAGCTGGGTGTGTTTGCATCAAGCCACTGCTGTGGGTGCTAGTTGTCATGTCCCCATCATGGCGACCCCAGAGCCATGCTCCGCAGGACTTTGAAGGCGGGACTGCGCTGCCCACTTCTCAGCTAGTCATGGAGCGCTTCTCCATGGGTGCCACTCAGGGGCTCCCCAAGACTCTGGAAGGGGGTCATGCATGTTTCTAAACAAAACTGGGGCAGCAAACTAATTTAGATAGAAAAGTCCATTGCAAAAGAAAGTCTTTCTCTATAAAACAGGTCCTTTCAAATATGAATTAAAAATAAAAAAACAAATACAAAAATCCACTAGGAATATGGTAAAAAATGTCTTATGGTTATTCACGATAGCATGTCAATGTATAAAACAATATGAAATGATGCTTGAAACTTTTCTTTGGAAACCCCTGGGGCCCATGTAGGTTTTTCTTGCTAAATCAAATGTGAAACTGGCAAGAGCCATATACATAAATTAAACATATTTACTAAAACATGTACATCATTATTTTAATCATATATCGATATTTAATTATCTTCAATTTGTGAACAGCATTTCACGTAAGATGATAATTACTTGCAGAAAAGCAGAGCAAATGAAGTCTTTTTAAGGTCATTAATAATGAATCAATATCAATGATGTAACATGATAATTTCTGTAAATCTAACATAGTGTGGCTAAATTTTAAGTGGGCTCTTTCAGTAGATAAGTCCCCAGGTAACATCCAATTGTACTTTCAGGTTTTGTAAATTTACCCTTGTGGTAGTCTCCTATTCTGATGTCAATTTAAGGATTAAGAGTGTAGGAGTCCAGGCTGTCAATATGGAGTTAGCCAATGAGACTTCTGTGGGCCTGACCTTCTCTTGAGAATTCTGGGAAATCTGGTACTTCCTCCTTGGAGGCGGGAGACACTTCTCTCTCTCTGCTATTCCCTGGGAGACACTGCAGAAGACAAGCCACATGGACGCAACCAGACCTCGGAAGACAGAGAAGCCACAGAGAGACCTCTGCCAGCGCAGAGATGTTTCCAATGACACTGGATCCAAAGACTTTTTACTCACTGGCCTGTGATCTTCTGCATTTGGTGTCATTACATGTATTTCCTGAGTCTGAAGAGGACTTTATAGATTGATATCGGAAATATGGGCTAATAACGGATTTACGGACTTGATCTGGACAGGGCTGAGATGTTTTCTCAATGTTCAGTTGCTCTTGTATATAACTCTCTTTCTTATACATATATGTGTGTCCATGGATTTGTTTCTCTAGTCTACCCAGATGAAAACAACCCTCAATTTCATATAACTAAACCAACACCTACTTGTAATGGATTTTCTTCATAATCGCCCTGACTGCGTGTGCAGTCTTTAAATCAAGGGAAGGCCTTTGCTTACACTGCGGTACAGCTAACTACACCCACTGCCATCGAGTTGCTTCCCACTCACAGGCACTCTAGAGAATAGAGGATTGCTGCTTGCTGGCCTTTCTGAGGTTGCCAATGGTTCAGAGTTTCAGACAACCTGATCTCTTTCCCAAGGAGCAAGCAGTTGCTGGATTTGAACTTCTTACTCCTAACTCCTCACCCACTAAGCCACCAAGTCTCTTCAAAGCTCACTAAGAACCTAGTTATTCATTTCCAACATGCACACGGCAGTCATCCTTACTGATGACTTGACCGGGTGCCTTCTTAACGGGGAGGGTGGGTGGTGTGCTGTCTAGGACAGCAGTGGGGCAGCCGCAACCATCCAGGCTCTGGAGCCAGTCTGACCTGTCTTCCAACCCCCACTCTGCTGTGTCTTGCCATGGGATGCTGGCCTGATCAACTAGAGATTGGAGTGTTTATAGCCAAATAGATAGGGACCCTAGGAATATGGTTTCTTCTCTCTCTCAGGGACTTCCATGCGTTTTCCTCTGTGTCCTGACATGAACCTACTTACCGAGGTGGCCTCTCTGCTCGGGAGTTGCCTCAGCCTACACTCTCGGAGGGCTTGGAGAAAGAAACCACCGAAGACAGGGAGTCAAGAGGGCCAAGACTTTTTTCAGCCCTGGCATCCAGTTTTTGCTTTTTTTCAAGGACCAAAGAACACTAAATTATTGATTTTCTCTTTACAAATAAAAATTAGTACTTTTTTGGCATTAGAAAAAGGAGAGAATTATATGCCCTTGTTCCTATTACTGAAAAACATCAGACTTAAAGACACACAGAATAAATTTCTTTCGAAGTCCAGGGACTGCTTGTATAGGATGTGAGCACGTGTGTGTTTTCTTAAGAGGGCAAAAAACTGTGTCTTAACGTAAACTTTGTAAAAGGCTTCTAAGATCTTTCATGCTCTAAAATGAGGTCAAATTAGCTCACGTAAAAATGGCAGCACACAGTCCCAGTCATTTCTATGTGCTCAACCTATTTTTCTGGTCAAGGTCAAATAAATGACTAAACACCCAGGTCCTTTCTACAGAAAATTATCCACTCTCTTCTACCCTCTGATCATTTTAAAATGAAAAGATGCCAGTTTTTATTTACCATAAAATAAAGCAACACACTTGGTGAATTCCTGAAGAGTAGAGATAGATATTCTAAAACCCTAATTGTGCTGACAAACCAAAACGCATTGCCGTTGAGTCAATGCTGACTCATAGAGACCCCTGTGGGTTTCTGAGACTGTAACTCTTTACAGGAGTAGAAAGCCCAGTTTTTCTTCTGCAGAGCTGCTGGTGGTTTTGAACTGCCAACCATATGGATCTCAGTTCAGTTAGTAACCACTATACCACCAGGGCTCAGTGGGCCTATTTCTGTCGTTTTTTGTTTCTCATTCTCTCGACTCTTAAATCCTCATTTGGGCTATTTTCTTAAGTCATTCTTTAATTCTTTTTTATAAGTAGCCTCAGGAACACCATTTCCTCCCACCTGTGATGTGATCCAGACCATCTCTACAGACATGAACTGAGCCTCCATCATGGGAAGGGGCTGAGGAATGCTTTGGGACCTGATGTCGGGGGCTTAAGTGGAGAGGAAATGTTTTGAGAATGATGAGGGCAATGAATGTACAAATGTGCTTTACACAATTGATGTATGTATGGATTGTGATGAGTCACATGAGCCCCTAATAAAATGATTAAAAAAATAAAATAAAATTTTTAAAAAAGAAGAAAAAGATGACCACATGCCGACAACACCATCCCCTGTCACCACCCACCCCCAAGAGCATAACTTAGCCATAGAAGAGATGAACAACTACTTTTGTCTTTTATGCCTTTTTGGATAAGGCAGCCCTTAGCTGCCCTTGAATTAGATTTTAAGTGACTATAAAACATTTCTGAAAATAGTAAGGGAAATTGCCTTTGACACCTCGCTTTTTGAGCAGGCCTGGAAGTGTGGGTCAACATGCCTTCACAGGGGTTTCTATGACTACCGTGATAATCGCTTGTTATTTCTTTATTCAATATGATTTCAAAATTATTTTTTGTTGTCCTTCTAAATTCAGTTCTACCATCAGATCATATGTCTTAAATTTTGGCTTGGCAAATTTGATGACTATAATGTTGTCTGTGAGATTCGTTCAGCGAGTGAAATGCACCTGGAGCAGTGCATTGCTATGGAGTTGATGACAACAGCAAGAGTAATCAAGCACAGAGGAGGAAATTTTCAAGGTAGGTAATTTCCTAGACCCAAGGAAAAAACAAACCGCACATTAGAAGATGCTGACAAGGAGGAAAATAACCTTGCAAAGCTGACAAGTCCTTATTTCATTTTTTATTTCTGCATCTATCTTTATTTAGAGCTGCTGTTCTTGATTTTTCTTCACACACAGAGAATGGAGCCAACGGAAGGCCCTGAACGATCCTCCTCAAAGAGGACTGTAACCGGAGGAGAATCAAGGGAAATAGAGGAAAGAGCTGGGAGGAAAAGGGCATTTATAGAGGACTAGATAAAGACATGTACATATACAAATATATTTATATGAGGATGGGGAAATAGATCTATGAGCCTATATTTATAGCTTTAGTATTAAGGTAGCAGAAGGACATTGGGCCTCCACTCAA
>NW_022111300.1:2160137-2204116 GCF_000313985.2 Echinops telfairi | reverse complement strand
AGGGAGAGTGGGTAGGAAAGAGGGAACCGATTACAAGGAACTATATGTGACCTCCTCCCTGGGAGACAGACAACTGAAAAGTGGGTGAAGGTAGAGGTCAGACAGGGCAAGATATGACAAAATACCAATTTATAAACTATCAAGGGCTCATGAGGGAGAGGGGAACGGGGAGGGAGGGGAAAAATGAGGACCTAATGTCGGGGGCTTAAGTGGAGAGAAAATGTTTTGAGAATGATGTACAAATGCGCTTTACACAATTGATGTGTGTGTGGATTGAAATAACAGTTGTATGAGACCCTAATAAAATGTTTTAAAAAAAAAAGAGGACTAACCGTGCAGCCAAGACTTGCTTTAGGTAGAACACGGTGGTTAGACAACTGGAAGCATTGTGCTCTCGTGTAGGGATACACTGTCCTTCCGATCGGTCTTCAACATGTCCAGGTGATAACATTCTATAGAAGTGAATGAAAGGAATCTCTCTTTGTTTTTAAACTTGTATTTTTATTTAATGTTAAATGTAGTGCTCTTTAATTTTTTTATTAGTTGGTGATTCATCCATGTCATCTCATTCCATAGTTCAATCATGTCCAGCAGAATTGTACATCTGCTGCCACAATCAATTTCCAAACATTCCTTTTCAACATGGACTCCTTGACATCGTCTCTCCATCATCCCGCCACCACCCCTGGACCCTCTTCCCCGTGAGACCCTTATTCTACTTGCTATCTCTCCAGGTTTATCAATCCTGGATTTCATATACTGAAAAATGAACAAACAAACAAACTATATAACACAGCTTCAAGAGGGTGACCCCCAATGATCTGACACCTCTGAAATATATTCTAATAAGTACAACCAAAAACCAAATAAAACAACACAAACCCCAAACACAGAAAATGTTGGAGATTAGATCAGGTCCAGCGGGAACAGGGGGCATCTGCTCACAAGATTTGAGCTATTCAAGTCAAATTTATGCCTTTGATCTTCTATACCCAACTCTCTAACGCATTCTGTTTAGTGACCACTTTCCCCCCATCCCTCAATTGTGGATAGAGGGAGTTCATGGGAGGCTCAGTTCCTATGTAGTCCCACAAATGGATCGTGGGCTTCTACTGCCATCCATGGCCTTCTGCAAACCAGAGTCTCACACTTCAGCTCTGATACTAATCCCTCCTTCGATTTTGGATTATGTGCTTCACAATCCTTTGGTGACTGGTGATGGTGTGCTGCTTTCCATGTGGACTTAGTTGACATCTCACTTAGATGGCTGCTTGTTTGCAGACAAACCTTTTAGACCCCAGACACTATTTTATGTAATAGCCGGGCACCATCTAATTTCTTCACCATATTTTGCTATAGCACCCATCTCCTCTGTGTTCCCTTCCTGAGGGTGAGTATTGAGCAGACCAAGATATAAGAACTTCACTGGGTGAATTAGACTCTACCTCAGACACACTGAGAACTTGAGGACGTAAGTAAAAAAAATTACATGGTGTCTGAGGAGGCGGAAGAAAGCTGTACCATGATTGGTGAGCTCTTGGTAGGCGGACAAATAAGGCCTTGCTACATCAATGCCCTAGATGTTGTATTAAGATAGGTATTCTTTTAGCAAGCCTGTGAGGGTCACTCTGTTTTATTTGGTCTTAATTTGTGTATATTAGGGTGTAACTCAGAAGTGCTGTGCCATTGGGGGTTACCCCCTTGAAGTTGTGATATTTTTTCCCCTGTTTTTCAGTAAATGAAAGGATTCTCCTTTGAAAAATATGAAGTAATCCCAGAGTAATGAATAACTACACCCCACCCCCCTCACACTCTTCCAAGATGTGGGCAAGTGACTAAGTCTGGTCAAGGAAATAGAAATGGAAATGTGGTTGCTAGGTGCTGCTGAGGTGGTCCCAGGCTGTTGGGACCCTCTGTCAACAGAACAAAACACTGTCCGGTCTTGCACCAGTCTCACAATTAATCTTATGTTTGAACCCATTGTTGCAGCCCCTGTGTCGGACCCCCTTGTTAAGGGTCTTCTCTGTTTTGGTGCCTCTCTACCTTACCGAGCATGTCGTCTTTTTCTAGGGACTAGTCTTTCCTGAGAAAATGTCCAACATCCCACCACCCTTGATTCCAAGGTGCATTCTGACTGTACTTTTTACAAGAGAGATTTTTTATTTTAGTAGTCCATGCAATTTTCGGTATTCTTCACCAGCTCTGAATTTAAGCACCTTGATTCTTCTTTAGACTTCCTTATTCAAAATGTCTGACTTTCAAAGGCAAATGGGGGATTGAAAATATCACGGCGTGTAGATAAATGAATGGATTTGGGCCTCATTGTTAATTCTAGCCCCAATCTAAGAATGATTAGTTCTTATGACATGACCCTGCTTGGTGCTGGCCCTCATGAAGAGATCATTAAAAATATGGGTGCTATAGCAAAGTGTGGTGAAGGAACTAGATGTACCTGGCTACCAAATAGACTACTGTGTGGGGTCTTAAAAGCTTTCCTTAAAAAAAGCAGCCATCTAAAGTGAGGCATCACTTAAGTCTACCCAGAAGAAGCCTAGCAGCTTGTGCGATCTAAGAATTGTAAGTAATGAATCCCAAATCTGGAGGAGGAAAAATATCAGAGCTTAAATTGCGAACTCCTATTTTGTAGAAGGCTATGGCTGACAGTGGAAGCTCAAAATCAATTTGCAAGGTTCATAGACCTGGATGTGAAGAGCCTTGATATCATTCAAAGTGCAGTGGAAAGAAAATTACTGCAATGCAATTAGGCTGAAAAATCAACACTTTATCATATGAGCTTTCCTTTGGATCCTTTAAAAAAATTTTTAAACTCATTTTATTGGGGGCTCCTACAACTCTTATCACAATCCATCCATCCATACATACATACATTGTATCAAGCATGTTTGTACATTTGTCGCCATCATCATTCTTAAAACATTTTCTTTCTACTTGAGCCCTTGTTCTCAGCTCTTCATTTTTCCCCCTCCCTCTTCCACTCTCTCTTCCTCACGAACCCTTGATAATTTATAAATTATTATTTTGTCAGATCTTACACTGTCCAATGTCTCCCTTCACCCACGTTTATGTTGCTCCTCCCCCAGGGAGTTTATATGTAGATCATTGTGATTGGTTCCCCCTTTCTCCCTTACCTTCCCCTACCACTCCTGGTATCTCTACTCTCATTATTGGCCTTGAGGGGTTTATGTGTCCTGGATTCCCTGTGTTTCCAGCTCTTATCTGTACCAGTGTACATGCTCTGGTCTAGCCGGATTTGTAAGGCAGAATTGGGATCATGATAGTGGGGCGAGGGAGGGGGGAGGAAGCATTAAAGAACTAGAGGAAAGTTGCATATTTCATAGCTGCTATATACTGCACTCTGACTGGCTTGTCTCCTCTCCGCAACCCTTCTGTAAGGGGATGTCCAGTTGCCTACAGATAGGCTTTGGGTCTCCACTCTGCACTGCCCCTCATTCACAAGGTTATGATTTTTTTTCATTCATTGAACAATATTTATGGAGCCAGCATACATATGTAGGTAGTTTCTGGATGCATAGAAAACACGAAACACTTATTTTATTTCACATTGGTGGGTATGGCCGTGCAGGAGTGTCCCAACCTTCAAAGATAATGTTAATACTTTTGGGATGCTGTAAAGACTAAATGAGTTTAATGTATGGCAATTGAATATTCACTGAGTAAAAATAATTGTTATTAATTTCCTTTGGTTCTTTACATGTCAGCTGCATGGATCTTTCCACTTTTCAAATGGATTGTATACTTTTCATCCTCAGGGTGATTTACTTTAAGCAGTTCCATCCCCCTCCCTCCTAGCTAGTTTGTACCCTTTCTTATTTTATTATTTATTTGATTTGGGGGCACTTTTCCTTATTCCAAGGTGGTTACAATCTCATGTGGATATTGCAGCATTAATCTGGCCATTGCCATATGTGAGGGAACTTCAAAATGCTCCTGGAAATACAAGATACTGAGGTTTTTAAAAAGTCCTTTTTCTCAGTGTGGTGGGTTCAGATCAGACTCAATTTCCACACTGTGTGTCCAGTGTTGTTCCCCGTAGGCCTATGGGTCAGTGAGGGATGTTGTGTCTCATAGTGGGGCCGGCCATATGGTCCTCTCTGTGCATTGGCTGCTCTGAGCAGGAATATTGTCTTCAAGGCTTGGTGGGCCAAGAATGTGCTCCAATCTCTCTTCCTCCCTCTTCATTTGCGCCCATGTGCTCTGATCAGACATGTCCCTCTCCCTGACCTGCAGTTTCAGCGCTGTCCTCTGAAGTAAATTCTTCTGGTGGAGGGGGGCTGTCCACGTAGTTGGGATTGGAACAGGCCCCGCAGAGCTCTCTACGGGTTCCTGCTTCATGCCAGTATGTTGCATTCACATCTTGGAGCACCGGGTTGAAGTCTGGTCCCTCTTTCCCTCAGCAGACTCCTGTTGTACTTGTCCTTTTGTGCTTGGCTTACTTCACTTAGGCTTACTTCACCTCCAGTTCTTCCCATGCGATGATTTACAGGCTTTTCTTTTTTGTCATTGGTTTGTCGTTGTTGTTGCTGCTTTGTTTTGTTACTTTGTTTTGCTCTGTCTTGTCTTTCTTTGTGCATATTATCTCTGCAGGAGGGGAAACAGTCCATCTCAGATGCACAGCAGTTGGAAGGGACAGCCAATATGTAAAGGTCTCTTGTTCTCCACAGAAAATTATTTTTATATAATAATGATTACATTAATTGTTTGAAATGCAGTTGAGTTCCCTCCTGGATGGCCATGATCTTACCAGCCAGGTGCACGCACAGCGTGGGCCAAGGGCAGGAGAGTATGACAAGGTGGGCTGATTTATTGCTAACCAAGGCGTATAGATTTTTTTTGTTCTTTGGTGCCTTATACCTGATCCCATTGATACCTCATGACCACACAGGCTGGTGTGCTTCTTCCATGTGGGCTTTGTTGCTTCACAGCTAGATGGCCGCTTGTTTGCCTTCAAGACTTTAAGACCCCAGATGCAATATCTTTTGATAGCCGGGCACCATCAGCTTTCTTCACCACATTTGCATCATGAAATGCGTTTAATAGAAGAAAGTGTTCTTGCATTGAGGGAGTACTTGAATGGAGGCCCAATGTCCATCTGCTACCTTAATACTAAATCTATAAATACATGCACATAGATCTATTTCCCCATTGTCATATACAAATATATTTACATATATACATGCTTGTATTTAGACCTTTATAAATGCCCTTTGCTTCCTAGTTCTTGCCTCTATTTCCTTTTACTTTCTTGAGCCTTTTAAATATTACTCTCATTTTAAGTATTTTTGTTTTCGTTTTGTTTGCGGTTTTTCATCTGTTTTACTTTGGTATTGTTTACTTTTTTATTATGTCTTTCTGAATATGAAATCCAGGATGATAGGTAAAGGTATGGGGGCAGTGATTCCGTTAATGGTTCCTGGGGGGGGGGATTGTAATGCCAGTAGAATTTGAGGGAAGTGGGGAGCTAATAATGAGTACAAGAAAAAAGGAAATGTTCCAAAACCGAGGTGGTGATGATTCTACACCTGTTTTTAATATGACTTAACTGTTCAATTGTATGATACATGAATGATATGACAATAAAACTGTTGAACAATACCATGACTTGGGTCAAGTGCACCTTAGTTCTCAAAGTAACATCCTTGCTTTCCAACTCCTGTGCAGCAGGTTTACCCAATACAATGCATCATTTGATCTCTTGGCGGCTGCTTCCATGAGGATTGATAGTTGATCCAAGCAAGACGAAATCCTTGACAGCTTCGGTTTTTCTCCATTTCTGGGGACTTTTGTCATCTGTACATTGAGTTGTGATCCACACTGAAGGCTGCAATCCTTGGTCTTCATCAGCAAGGGCTTCAAGTCCTCCTCACTTTCAACAGGCAAGGTTGTGTCGTCTGCGGATCGCAGGTTGTTAATAAGCCTTCCTTCAATCCGGATGCTCATGCTTCATATAATCCATTTTTCTGGTGATTTGCTCAGTATGCAGATGAAGGTGATGAGGGGATACAAACCTGCCACACATCTTTCTGGATTTTAAACCATGCACTATTCCCTGGTTCTGTTTGCGCAATTGCCTCTTGATCTCTGTCCAGGTTCTCTACAAGCACAGGAAGTGCTCGGAATTCACACCCTTCTCAAGGGTGTCCGCAGTTTGTCATGGTCCACACAGGCAAATGACTTCCCGTAGCCAATAAAACATATGTGGACATGGCATGTGTAATTTCTGGAAAGTGTCTGTAAAGTCAGGAACATATCCTACTTTACTGGCCCCCTGGCTGGAGCACAGCCCACAGGGATAGCCGGGCAGTGATTTAAAGCCACGTCATTTTAGGGTAAGCACTTCGCATAGACTAAAAATATACTTTCTATTTTTTTTGACCTTCTGAATTGGTAGCTGAAAAAGATAGCTGGATGTAATTTTCTTTTACTCTCGCAGAGTTTCTGCTTGGAGATTTGCATGTGCTGTATTCTTAAAGTCACATAAACGACAATAGGATGAATAAGCACACTCTAAAATGCACATTGTACTACTCAAAGCACAGTGCCAAGCCATTTTATATGTGCAGAATGTATTTTGGCTTTTCATTAACATCAATTGCTATCTTCATCATCTGCATTGTAATTATGTTTGTGAAGGCCTCCTTCGATCAGCGTGCTCCTGCAAAGAAATGCCTTTAGAGGTATTTTTCTTTCAAAAACATATTGTATTGTATATGTAAAAAAAACACAACAAAACACCACCAAAACAAAACAAGAGAAAAGAAACCTTCCTCAACTTGGTCACAGCAGGTAGTACAATTACAAGTGCCTGTGTCTTCATACAAAGCCCTAAAGAAGTGACTTTATAACAATCTATAATTTTCAGAATAAAAAGCATGAGGGTGAAATTCCTTTAGAAATGGTTAATGGAGCATCGTTAATATTGGTGTGTACTTGTCATTGTTAAGTAAGTAAGATATTACAGGACTTAAGTGAAAATTCTTATGTGGAGATACTTCAGTTACCCTGTTTCCCTGAAAGTAAGACATCCCCTGGAAATAAGATTACTTACAGTTTTGCCTCTTGCTGAAATATAAGGCATCCCCCCCAAAATAAGACCTCCCTGAAAATAAGGCCCCTGAAGCTACTGTAACTCTGGACTCTGGACTGTAGCGGTGGGCGCCGCCACACAGCTCAGAGTTGGCCACAGTGCAGCCGGAGCAGACAGGAAGTGCGAGGTCTCTTTTAATAAAACAATAAACAATAAATGTGTACCATATTCTTCATCATGGAAAAATAAGACATCCCTTGAAAATAAGACCTAGCGTATCTTTGGGAGCAAAAATTAATATAAGACACTGTCTTATTTTCGGGGAAGCAGGGTAGTAGATTATAGTCTTATAGCTGGCCCGAGTCTAGATTGACACAGGTTGGAGGGTGACTGCCCTGATGGTAGGTTACCTTAGAGATGTGCTTCCCATGGATTGCCTCTTGTTCCACATTTTCAGAAGAGGGTTTGATTATATCAGGGAAGCCATAAGATTGATTTCTTTGTGAGTCAGCTAGGAGGATGTGGTCACCTAGAACATACCTGGTCAGTAGTTCAGTGGGGTACATCCTAGGTAGGGGACATGCTACCTTACAGGGGTAGCACTGATGTCTTTCATGCGGGTGGGATTAGGGGAGAGGGAAAAAAGAGGAGCTGATATCAAGTGCTCAAATCAAAAGTAAATGTTTAGAAAATGTTGATGGTAACATATGTATAAATATGCTTGATACAATTGATGTATGGAATGTTATATGAGCTGTAAGAGCCCCCAATAAAATGATTTTTTAAAAAGAAAAATATTTCCAGAGAAGAGAAAAATAATCGTAGTCTATTAAAAAGCATTGAAAAGGTTTATAAATCATGAATTAATCTAGGGATAAAAAAGAAGTGGTGGGGAAAGGAAAAACAAATGATTTAGTGACTTTCAAAAAACCGCGAAACAATACAAATTGAGAAAAGCAATGGCATTAGTCTGTCATAAAAACTGAGGTAGTTTTCTCTGCATCTCTTTTAACCAGCTGTGAACATGTTCTGGCACATTCTAGATAACTTGCTGTATAGCCAGACTTTATCTTTTCTAAACAGAATCGAATTTTCTCCCTTGAACCTTCTTTTAAAACACGCTGTTATGTTTCTTACCCAGTGCTATACAATTCTACGTTAGCATCTGCTGAGGTCTGGCACATGATCCTGACAGGCTCCCTTTGTGGTCGATGGTTAGCCAACACCTGCATGCTTTCTTTGCTTTTTAAAACACACAGAGAAGCTGCTGAGCATGTCCCAATCACCCTCCTGAAGGCAGGCACCACATTCTGGGACCCCTGCTGACTCAACCTGGTTTAAAAACCTAACCAGGGAGATCCATTCAAGGGATTCGCTGAGCTTTCAGACGCTCACTTCCAAAAATTTAAGTGGAAACCTTCTTGGAATGAAGCTTGATCTCTGATGAGGCTGAGGAAGGGAAGGGCCAGTGTGGGTACCCTAAGAACGCAGAGCCCTGTGAAACGGTGAGGCGCCGAAACCAAGGGCTCTGTACCAGTGCACACAGGGAGGGGAGAGAGGCGAATACACAGAGGGAAGCAGATCTCGAAATCCTACAGCCTTAGGGAAAGAAGCAGATAAGCTGCACAACACACTCTCAGGTCTTGAAGGCCAGATCCATGTGGAGCAACAAATGGCTTGTCGTGGCCCTAGGTGGGATCATGGGAGGCCCAGAAAAGATCGCCATTCAAGTAAAGGTGGCCTTTACTCTGCAGAGCTGGGGTGACTTTAAGCATAAGAGAACCATTACCAAGGTGGCTTATGCCCCAAAGAGGCCACATGGGAGCCAACCTTGGAATCATCCCCACCCCCATTGGCTGAGACATCTTTCCTTGACTATTACAGTTTATATTATTGGTGTCTGACCCAAGCCACAGTATTCTCCATTGTCTCACATGCACGCGAAAGTTGGACATTGAATAAGGAAGACCAAAGAAGAATTAAGGCATCTGAATTATGGTGACAGATTGCTAAGAGGACAAACCACTATGTGTTGGAAGCAATAAGAACAGGGTGCTCCTCAGAGGTGAGGATGGCCAGATTTCATCTCACATACTTTGGACACATGTCGGAGAGACCAGTCCTTGGAGAAGGACACCATGTTTGGTAAAATGGAAGTACAGCAAAAGAGAGGAAGTCCCTCCTTCAAGCTGGATTGACACTGTGGCTGCATCAATGGGCTAAGGCATTGATGGCACACGAGGATGGCACAGGAGTGTAAGGCGGTTCGTTCTGCTGTGCATCACATCGTTATGGCTCAGAGCCGAATTGATAACACCCAACAACCCCCACCACCACTGATGTGTCAAAATTGTCACCCCTGCCTGCCGTGCGGGCGAAGACCAGAAACTATGTATAAAGTAAGAAGAATGGTCGGTTCCAGTTTCTGCAGGCAATCATTTTCTTTCCTCTTTAAAAAATTTCGAACAGGCTTTTTATTTGTAATAGTTTTCGATTTGCAGAGACGTAAAGATAACAGTGAGAGTATAGCCCATGCCCATTTCCCTACCGCTAACATTTTACACGATCTCTGATTTTACCGCTAACATTTTACATAGGGCATATTTGTCACAGTGATTTATCAGTGTTGATGTGCTATTCCTCATTAAAGTCAATACTTATTCTTTATTTTTTACGTAGCACCGTTCCCCGCCCCCCGCTGCTCCAGAATCCCATCAGGGACCCCACAGCATTGTCTGCTGTCTCATTGCTTTTGACCATTGTGATTTGCAGGTGGTCATTTTCACTGCCTTTCTCAGGCTTTGAAGCCAGGGCCTGGGTGTCCACCCCAGAAGTCATTCCAGGAAGACTGTACAGAGCACAGCAGGCTGATCGCATCCTGGGGATGGCACCGGGCTCAGCAGTGCTGCGGTCTTCCTGTTGGGCCGGGGCTTCAATGAGTTAGGGGCCCACTCGGCAGGCAGCTCAGGACAATGATAGGGTCTTTTTTTTATTTCAGTAAATTCTTCTGTTTCTGGTCATAGCTTCATTTGGATCCATTATTGTTGAATTCCCATGGCTACACCAGGGATCCCAGACAAGGACTCTGAATATCTGAGGCTGGAGCACTTAAGGCATCCTCACAAAATATTTCACTATTTCAAAGTGACTCCTGGTTCTACTCATTCGACACCCAGACAGGCACCATTCTTCCAGCTGCCCCTGCTCCAGACCCCACCCTTGCATGAATCAATGAACTTGACAACATATAGTTTTTCAAGAGGTGCTAGTGCTATGCTTGCTCTGCAGGTCTGAGGGTCACTGTTGTCCTCAACTCTCTCAATGGAACACGGCCAGCTCCGGTGCCAGCTGTAAGGTTGTTTGCCCCATTGTTGAATTTGCCGAATCCACCCATCTCCTGAGGGTCTTTCTCTTTTGCATTGGCCCTCTACTTTACCATGTTCTTTCCCAGGGCCTGGTCTCTCCCGATAGCACGTCCAAAGTACGAGGCCAAGTTTGGCTTCCAAACGGCCTGTGGGCTGTTCTTCCCCTAAGACAGGCATATCGGCTTTTCTGGCGGCCCATGGCATTTTCAGTATCCAAAGCCAACCCTTTAACTCAGATGCATGTATTTTCTCCAGCCAGCCTCATTTATTGATCAGCTTTCACATAATAATGAACTGATTTTAAATACCCTCCCTCAAACATACACAAGTCTGAAATTATACACTTCCTTTTTGATTACTTGAACCCTTATTTTAGAATTTTCTTGACAACTACCCACAAGGACCTTGCAATGAAGACATATACATGAATGTCTGCATAAAACCTCAAAGTATTAAAAACCTAACTGAAAAGTAGGTTTCATTTTCTTCAGTCAAAACCCTCACATGGACTGAGTGGTGTCAGACTTGTAATTCCTTAGACACTGCTCTTCCTTCTGCCTCTTCACAACATTTTTTCCCATGGCCTTCCTTTGCTTTTCTGATTATTTTTTATACTATTTTTATTGACCTATCTTATATATTCCAATATATCCACTCACATACAATTCTGTTGTTCAATCCCATTGGGTGGGGTTATATAGTCATCCATGGTATCAGCTCCCTCACGCATCCCCCTGACCCCTCACCTCCTTTTCTTCCGCTACCCTCAGGAGCCATTAGTCCTGCCACTGTCTCTGAGGGGTCATCGATCTTGAGTTCCGTGTACTGAGCGATCTTAAGGGTACAAATGAACATATACAAATCTAACATGAATAGTGAGGTAAAACACATACAGTCCTTAATAGTAAAGTGAGGACAACTTAAAGAACTAGAGGATACAGATGTGGTTCATCAGTGCTATACTGCACCCTCGATTTATCATCCGTACTGGGTGGCCCTTCTGAGAGGGACTGTCCAAATATCTTTTTTAAAAAAAATTATTTTATTGGGGGCTCGTATAACTCCAAATATCTTGCAAGTAGATTTTTGGTCTCTATTGCATCCACCTCCCCTCACATCGATTTGGTTGTGTGCTTTTGAACTTTGAATACTTCTTCCCATCAACACCTCATGATCACACAGGCTGCTGTACTTTTTCCATGTGGGCTTTGTTGCTTCCCTGCTAGATGGCTGCTTGTTTAATTACAAGCCTTTAAAACTCCAGATGCTATATCTTTGGATAGCCAGGCACCATCAGCTTTCTTCACATTTGCTTATACACCCATTTTGTCTTCAGCGATCATATCAGGAAGGTGAGCATCAAACAATGCCACATTAGTGGAACAAATTGGTCTTGTACTGAGGCAAGATTTTAGTAGAAGCCCAAATTCCATCTGCTTTTTTGTTACATATGTGTATTTGTTTAAATATATTTATTTATTTATTTAAACAAATACACACACATATATATTTTCCTCCCTACTCCACTGTTATATTTACCCATCTTTCACCTCTCAGTAATTCCTGTCAGATACTATTCAATTGCTCAGACATGACAAGAAAAGCTATACACTCCTCGTCATCAATTTTCGAACACACACTATTCTCTTTAACCATCATGATTAGCTCCCTGCTCCCCTCCCTTTCTCCCCTCCCATGCCCCCAAGAAACTATCAGTCAAGTGGCTGTGTCCATAAGGTTGCCTCAACTGAATAACTTGTATAGATAAACACTAAACAACAACAGCAGCAACATAGAGACAGTCACAAGTCTAACAGGAGTCATGCTATAGCACAGATGAAGACCTCTATGTTTAAAAATTATGTAAAGATATCCTTCTCTCTCTTAAAGTGTCTTATTCTTTCTTTTCACATGTCTATCAGTTAGGCTCTCTTTAACTTTGGAAAACATTTAGAATCAATTTCTTATTCTTCCCTGGTAGAAGACTATTTTCTATTCTGTGGAAGAGAAGAAAAGGTGTCAGGTAAGGGCGCTAGTCTATAAGAAAGCAGTTGATACAGTCTGGGTATGACGTTGAATCAAATCAATACATATAACTGAATTCCACTACTTGTTGAATAACTTATTTGCATTACAATCATACTTCTCTTCAGAAATGCAAAGGAGACTTCCTTTGGACACATGATTAATGCTGCCGTGTGTCACCATGGGGACCCTGACTCACAGTCATCCTAAAGGACAGGGGAGAATGGCTTTACGGGGTTTTTAGGCTGAAAGGTGTTTTTTTAATCATTTTATTGGGGGCTCGTACAACGCTTATCACAATCCTTACATCCATTCATTGTGTCAAGCACATTAGGCTGAAAGTGTTATAGGAGCAGATTTTTTCGCCCAGAGAGCAGATGGTGGGTTTGAACCTCTGATTTTCAGTCAGTGGCCAAGTGCTTAACCATTGTGCCACCAGGAACCCTTGGGATGTTCCTATCAAAACCAATCTCACCGACATCCAGACAATTCTGACGCATGGAGACCCTGTAGGGCAGGATAGAACTGCCTCTGTGGGTTTCCGAGACTAACACTCCATAGAAGAAGAAAGACTCATCTTTCTCCTAAAGAGTGTCTGGTGGTTTTGAACTGCTCACCTCATGGTTAGCAGCCCAACCTGTAACCACTATGCCCCGGGGGCATATTTCTTGGAATATTAGCAGGAAAGGGTAATTGCTAGAAAGGAATATATCATGTTTGGTCCAACAGAGCTCTAACCAAAAACAAGGGACGCCCTTAATGAACTGATGGACATGACAGCTGTGGCAATGGACTCAAGCATAAAGATGGCACAGGCCTGGGCCACGCTTTGTTCAGTTTATTCATAAGCTCACCAAAAGTTAAAGTCCACGTGGTGGTAACTCATGATGAAACAAGATGTCCCGAATAACAACATGACGCTGCACTGGGCTTTGAACAATGGAGAACTTTTAATAGTCCACTCTCAACTTGCTGCCTCCCAAGTTATCTCATTCTCTCACTCTCACTCTCATTGCTTTCTGCATAGCAAGATCATTCTTCCACTTCTCTGGTTCTGTCAGCTTCTTGTCTTTCTCTTCTCCTGACGGCCCAGAAAACCTGTTCTTGACACAATATGCCAGCCGTTCTTTTGTTAGTCTCGTCAGCTGCTTTACTCTGTGACCTTTCTGCTTCTTCCATTCTGGACCATATAAACCAAGGAACCATGCCACCAGCCTTCTTTCCTGAACGTCATGGAAGGGCAAACTCATAGTCACCAATTTCCAATGTCCTCCCTCAGCTCTATCTCCGAAGCTGATTAGCCTCCAGTTCCTTATTTTTCATCCAGAGTTGGTTGAAAAGACAGTAATCAACAGATATTAAGTGAATAAAAAAGGAATTCAGAAAAATTCTTAAAAATACTTATATGGAACCCCATGGGAAAATATGCCTATTATTATATCCCTAATTAGACACTTTGACCTAGGTTCTATCTAGCCATTGGTGGCCCAGACCACAGACTATAGACAACTAGGACTTTAGACTCTGTCCTTTTGAGGCATACAACATCTGTCACAGGCCACTCTAGAAGAATCTGATTTGAAAACCCCAATAAGTGACCCGGGCATTACCTTAAACTCACCTGCAGTAGATTTATGGAATTGACATACTCCTTAGGACTTCGGGCTGAATTACCTTATGCCTCAGGGGGATGATTTATAATGTTCTCTATGATAAAATGATAACTATGTCTTTAAAGTGAACCAGAGACATATATAAGCTAAAGATATATAGATGTTGGGTCCCCACTTAATCATAGACCTTACCTATGAATCATTAGTTCATATGACATGACCCTACTTGATTCTCCCCCTCATGAAGAAATCACTGAAGATATGGGTGCTAAGGCCAAATGTGATAACACAATCAGGTTGTGCCCAGTTATCAAAGAACAGGATCTGGGGTCTTCAAACAACAACCAGTCAAGTGAGGAGTCAACTAAGTCCACATGGAAGAAGCACACAAGCCTGTGTGATCCAAGGCTTACAAGTAATAAAATCAGGAGGCGGGAACGGTATCAGAGCTACATTCTGAACACCCAGTTTGCAGAAGGCTACGGATGACAGTAGAAGCCCCAAATCCATATTCATGGTCCTCACATAGATTAAGTCTCTAGTGAATCCCCTTTGACCACAAACCAAGAGTGTGAATAGCCTTGCTATCAGACAAAGAGCATTGTAAAATGGATTACAGCAGATATAGTTAGGTTAGAAAGTTATACCTTATTATTTGAGCTATTTTGATGCATTTTAAGGTTATTTAGTATTTTTATATTTCCTGTTTTCTTTTCAATTGAGTTTTTTTCTGTCACTGTTGTTAGTTTTTTAAAAAATATTTTTCATTTGTTTATTGTTTTTATTTTGTCTGTTTTTCTGTATGTGAAATCCAGGAGAGGTGAATCTATAGAGACAGTAACTGGATTAATAATTACCTAGGGGCACGGCAGAGGAGGATGGGAGAAATGGAGAGCAAAAAGCAATGAGCATGAGAAAGAAGAAAATGTTCTGAAATTGATTGTGGAGATGACTGCATAACTCTCAATATGATTGAACTATTAAATTGTATGATTTGTTACTTATATGCCAATGAAACAATTAATAAACCTTCAAAATACAAAAAAAGATGATCTCTCTGTCTGCAATAATCATAAAAGCAACAAACATGTTTGAGCACTTACAGTGGGAATCGTGGTGGATGCTGAGTGAGGTTTGCCCTGTGAACGGAGGGGATCTGCTCCCATAGGGGTCTGCAGCCTCAGAAACCCTTTGTAGGGTAGTGAGTGGTGGTGGGTATGAAGTGGGCCTCTGCTGACCACTTTAAATTCCTTAATTAATATATTGCTCCCAAACCCCCAAATAATAAATAAAACCAAGAAGCAGAGGTGGGGTAAGATAGGTGCCAAGATACATGGAGAGCTCTCGGGAACCAGGAAGCAGAGACTGAAGAGGGAAGGACCTTCTTTCAGAGCTGGCAGATAGAGAGAGTCTTCTTTTAGAGCAGTGGTTCTCAACCTGTGGGTCGCGACCCCTTGGGGGGGGGGTCAAGCGACCCTTTCACAGGGATCGCCCGATTCATAACAGTGGCAATATGACAGTTATGAAGTAGCTTTATGGTTGGGGGTGGGGGTGTCACCACAACCTGAGGAACTGTATTAAAGGGTCACGGCATTAGGAAGGTTGGAAACCACAGTCTGAGAGGCAGGACTTCGAGTTTGGACTGCTAGCCTCTAAAGTGCAGTAATGTCTTGTTTGTTCAAGCTCTCCATCTGTGGTGTTGCTGTGGGGGGCAGCACAAGGTCACCGAGGGAGACTGTGGCGCCAGAGGAGTGGAGTGGTCTTCTCACGGATACCTCAAATGTGGAAGGGATTTTGGAACTGGGTACCTCCAAATTTCTCAGGCCAGGTTTTTAAGATACTTACTGGGAAACTTACATTCTGAGTATTAATGCGTGCTAGCAGTTTCTTCTCACTGAGTCATGCCACCCGAGCAAACGAAGGCCGCGAAAGCTTTGCTCCTTCAGACCATGAAGGTCAAGTTGACTTAGCGAGCGCTCTTTGCCAGTCGCATTTTGCATGCCTTCCTATCTAAATAGGAAGCGGCTCATCGTTTTGCATCTATCAGACAACTCCTCAGGGTTTCAGTGGCTAATTCTTCAGAAGTGAACCACTTCTTCCTCGTTTGTCTGCGTCTGAAAGTTTTGCCGAGACCTGGGTAACTCGACTGGGAGTTGAAATGCTGGTGGCAAAGCTTCAAGCATCACAGCAACGTACAAGCCACCCCAGTCAACAAAAGATATCTGGCTGTGCAGATCACAACAGATTATGGAGAAAAACAAAGCGTGCAAACAGTTAGAAGCTGAAATCACCTGACTGTGCTCCCGCAGAACCTGTCTGGCCTGCTGTAGAACCAGAGCTGGTTTCCGAACAGCTAGTTTCTGGTGTTAAATAAGTAAAGGGTGAATCAGGGTTGTATTCTTGCACCATGTTTATTCTGTCTATCTGTGGAGCAAATACTCTGAGAAGCTGGACTAATGAAGAGGAATTCAGCATTAAGATCTGAGGAAGGCTCGTTAACAACCTGTGATATACAGACAACACAGCCTTGCTTATTGAAAATGGGGAGGGCTTGAAGTAATTACTCATGGAGATCAGCATTTAGTATGGATTTCAGCTCAGTGTAAAGTTAATAGTTTGTTTTATCCCAGTTATAATGGAAAGGTTTGGGGGATGTGTGATGGGGTGGATGGGTTCTGCCTGTGGGAAGAACATACAATTTTGGAATATTCAAGGATAGAATGCTATGCTTCCGTATTAAAGAGGTAGATTGTTGTTGTTCAGTGCATTGTCTTCATTAATATCCTTGGTCTTGTTAGGTGAAGTGGAGAGGCCGGCCCTGGTGGAGCCGGATCAACGCAGTAGCTGCAACAATGGGAATAGTAACCGCTGTGAGGATGGTGCAGGGCTGCACACTGTTTGGCTCTGTTGTGCATAGGGCCACTAGGGGTCGAAAGGAAGCAGATTTGATGGCAGCGGTTACGCATTGGGCTGCTAACCACAAATTCCACAGTTCAAAGCCCCAGGCCCTCTGAAGCAGAAAGACAGGACTTTCTGCTCCCGGAGAGAGTTATAGTCTCAGAAACCCTGAGGGGCAGTTCTCACTGTCTATAGGTTCACCCTGAGTCAGCCTCGACTGGCAGTAGTGAGTTAGGTGCTTGGTTCACGTTACCTGGAGGTTCTAAAAGCCATTGCAATGGCTACCCAGAACTCACAGACAAAATTCATGATTCAGGGGCTGATTCCAGAAGTTAACAAGTAGCCAGCACTGTGGCAACTCATCTCATTGAGGGTCTTCCTCTTTTTTGGTGCCCCTCTGTTCTACTAAGTATGATGTGCTTCTCCAGGGACTGGTCTCTCCTGACAACATGTCTAAAGTCCATGAGATGAAGTCTCTCCGCCCCTGCCTCTGCGTCTGGTACAGACCCAGGAACTGGCGTGCCCCCTCCCTGAACTGCTAATCATCACAGTGGGAGAAAGAGGAAGCTCTCTGCTCCTGTAACAATTATAATCTCGGAAGCCCAAAGGGACCATGAGGATGAGTCAGAACCGCTTCAGGGCAGTGGTTTTGTTTTAATTTGTGTGCCTAGGAGTAGAGCTATGGGTCAGACAGAAATTCTATACATACTTTTTGAGGCGTTGCCATACTGTTTCCCAGAGGGTGGTAATATTTTTCATTCACAGCAGCAATGGAGAAGGGTTCCAGTGTCCCCACATCCTTGCCAACATGTTTTTTCTGTTTTAGGAATGTAATTTAAATAGACTTAAGCATCAATGCAGGAGAAACATGAGACGTTCTACTCCTGTAGAGATGGACCATTTGGGAAACACTCGAGGCTTCCTAGTCCTGCAGAGTTATACAGTGTCAGAAACCCACAGGGCAGTTCTCTTCGGCCCTCCACGGTCACTGTGAGCCAGAGCTGACTCGACGATGGTGATGTTGTACTTTGACAAAAGTATCATGAAAAAGGAACTTGAGGAGAAAGAAATCAAGCATTCCAACATCAAATAGAAACTAATTTATTCTTACACGCTTACTATCTACTAAATTAATAACTGAAACCACGTGAATTACATATGTAATTCAGGGACATAGCTACATGTACGTAACTCTGCCTGTTTTATGGATGTTCTCTATTTTTCCTCTCTAAGAAACCCTGGGTGGTGTAGTGGTTACACGGGCTGCTATCTGCATGGTCGGCAGTTCAAAATCACCAGCAGCTCTATGGGAGAAATGCAGGCTTTTGTACTCTCGTAGAGAGTTACAGTCTTGGAAACCCACAGACGCAATTCTACCCTGTATTATAGGGTTGCTATGAGTCAGAAGTTATTATTTTTTTCTTTTCATTTTACCTCTCCAGAATCTAAAATTGATTGCAATGGCGATACAGAATCCACAGACAAAAGTCATGATTAAAGGGTTTAGTTAAGGAAGTGAACAGGTTGTAATGCCAGTGAGAAATGCTCAGGGTAGTTGGTTAACAGGACATGTGCACAGTTCCCAAATAAATGCCCAAGGGCACACCATTCTTCTGAAAACCCCAAAGGAAGGAATTCAGCTCAATTTCCGTGGGTCGGCAGACCCAGCTCCCTGAATTAAGTGTCCAGAGGCAGCCCCCTTCAACAATCCTCACTCCAAAGACACTCCCCTCCCCTTCCATGGGCCAGCCAGCCCGCTCACCCAATTAGGATTCAGAGGCTCCCCTTTCCAGAAGCTAAGCTCTTGGACAAAAGCACTCAGCGTCACTTGCTCCATGGTTTGGGCAGTCCCCTCCCTGCTGCATGCTCTGGTTCCTGGTCCTGCTGCTCGCCACTGATGGTACAGCTGTCTTCTTGATTCAGGAGGTTCACGCCCAGGGATCTCGGGTCCAGCAAGCTCACTCCCCTCCCGGATCTTGCTGGTAATGAGGTCCCTCCTCCTGCTCCTTCGAGGGCTTATTTTATATTCAGCAAAATGGCACTCCAGGGAATCCTGTTCTTAATTATAGGCAAATCATATCACTGTCTTTTCCTACCTTCGTACTAGACCCCTGCAGGGAAAGGCCATCTGGTGGGAGTTAAGAGACTTCGGCTAGGAAAGCCATGTTACATACTTCACTGCTCTTGCATCAGATATTCACCCGATTTACATGTAGAAAGGCTATTTAAAGTGGGGGGGGGGGAAACCCCTAGAAACCTCGAATAATATCATTTTCCATGCTTCATGCTTAAAAAAAAAAATCTCACCTCGGAACATCCCTAACTTAACCCAGAGCATGAATTGTTACCTGGACCCTTGTCCTCACCGTATGCTTATACCGGCAAGCCACCTCTCGTAGACATGTACGCTCTGCCTCTGGTGCAATAAAGACTTGCATGCTGATGGGAGGAAACAGGGAAATGAGCCCATAAACAAATACGTAGTTGGTGTAGCATCCAAACAGCCATTTCCATTCAGTTCCATCTAGTACCCACTGCCTACAGCTGTATTTTTCCTTTGATTACAGAAAGATATTGTCTCCTCTCACTAAATCTGTATCAGAGCAAAATCCCATTTGTGTACAGTTGTAATTAGCAGTCAAGAAACTGTGTATTTCATTGGGCAAATGTGCTACAAAAGATCTCTGTGGCAGTGAGATTTATGGCACCTTGCTGTGTCCAGCCTATTGGCCATGTGTCAGTCTGATGATGCCTCCTTGCGGGGGCTGTTGATCTGGCCTTTCACCTTGATCCTTGCTGGGACCCTCTTTGCCTCCAGGGGTGGCCCCATGTGGGCTGCTGACTCTGGAAGTGAGCCTCGAGCTGTGGTGCCCAGCCAAGCTCCCACTGACCTTTGATCCTCACAACTCTGCACTCACTGGCCTGTGAGCTCCCTGTATCTTTCTTCCACTTTCAGCCGTTGGCTAGGTAAGTCAGCAGAGAGCTCTGGTTCTTGACGTGGACTGGGCGGGGTTGTATTCTCAGGATAATTTTACTCCTTGGTATACATTTCTTTCCTATAGGTGTGTTACTCATTTTGTTTCTATAGACAACCCACCCTGAGCTGACACAAGCTTTCTAAAGGTTTAAAGAGCAAAGGGACTAGAGATGCCAAAGGCGTACCTGACAGAGGTCGTGCTCTTCCCAGGGGTCTCTGATGGATGGGGACATTTGACAGGGAATTATGTTTTCTAAAGTAGAAGATTGGCACAAAACGATGGATATTGTCAATGAGAATGGCTCAGGTGACAGCAGAACAAGAGACACAACTATCTGATGGAGGAGGCACAGGATTGGCAATGTTTCCTTCCAGTGTCCAAAGCTCATGACGAGCTGGAGCTTACCCGTCGATGATGACTAACAACAGGCAGGACTTTCATTTCTCCGCCCAATAAATGGTCCATGCACACTTCCAGCAAGGGCGACTCATCTCAGCATGCCTACCGGATATGGGAATGGATGCTTGTAACGTGTGTACAGCCAACTGTGTGGCAGATCAGAAGTGGCTTTACAGGAGAATGAGCTTTTTAAAGGATGCTGTTATGGGACAATAGTTCATTTGGGGCAGAGGAAACATTTTGGATATTGATTTGATGAATCAGTTTTAAAATTTGGACTGTGTTTTACTTATGTTCTCTTCCCTTTATACACAATGTTCAGATTTCAGAAAATATATTTGCCATTGCCTTTCGCTTCATTCTCGCTTCATCCTAGTGCTTAGCATTTTGAAGTAGAAATAGAGCATCTCTCTGACTCTCCCACTCTCTGCTTCTGTGGGCTTAGAAATGTGCTCCCTCCCCCTTTCCCCTTCGGGAAAGCTCTTCTGGGGAGACCCAGCTCTATACATCGGATGAGTCCTCCTTGGCACACAGCTGGCCGCGACATCACCTATTTTAAACATAGTCAGTGCCTGTGTCCTTTGGAGGAGGTAACCCTTTTAGAATGATTTAACTTTTCTAAAGCCACTCAATCTCACAGCTAAAAAGGCTTACGCCGGCAAAACTCTATGTTATATATAGCTGTAATCTTTAGGGAAGCAGACTGCCACATCTTTCTCCCACAGAGCATCTGGTGGGTTTGAGACGCCAACCCTTAGTTAGTAGCAGAGCATACAACCACCTCATCATGAAGGCTGCGGCAGAAACAAGGTCCTCAAACTGTAGGTGGTGAGCCACACCAAGGCACGGGACAGCCAGCTGTACAGGAGTGGTGCCTGCCTGCCCTCAGCAGCAGGACACGTGGCCTCTGGCTGTTCATCTCTGGGCCAATCCCCAACAGGAGCAAAAGAGTCTGACTCTGAGAGACAGGATCCGAGTTCCACGAGGCCATATTTCCCCATCTACCTGGGGGAGGCCTCACTGTCTGCTGACATTTCTGCTCAGCCCGAAACATCTTCCCCCTTTGTTTTGTCTTCTCAGAAAAGAAACTTGGGCCATTATGCCTGTTCTCAGCAACTAGAGGGAAGCAGCCCACGCACACAGAGTGGGAATCCAAATGAGCCCTAGCATGAAGATTTAATTTCCTAGTAATAATGGGCTGAGAGAGAAGTCTAACAACAATCGCTCAACCTCTCAACTGGCCAAGCACCCCCCAACTCGTTTTCTGCCTGCACTGTCCGGCGTTGCTTTATGAGCTTCTCCTCTGCGCAGCAGCTGCCTGTGTGCACGCCCGATTCCTCGCACCGGTGGCTGGAAAAGAGCAAGGACTGAGCACGCTCACGGAATCGCACAGTGAGAACTGATTTTCACTTCAACTTTCCTTCCGTTCTATTTTTGTTGTTCACCACAATCCAGTCAAATCTTCCCCACTCCCAACGCACAGCCACCCCACACAATGCAGCAAAATATGACCCTATCCGGTACCATGACCAGGATCCATTGCAAACCAGACTGCTGTGATTGATAAGATTTTCCCTTCCTGATTTTTTTGGAGGTAGATTGCCAGAACTTTCTACCTTGTCCACTTGAGTCTGGAAGGTCCATTGAAATCTGGTCAGCATCACAGCAATGGCGAAGCCTCCATTAACAGAGGCAGGTGGCTGTGCATGATGTCCCCTCCACTTCCTGTGTAGTCACAGCAGGGAAATCTCCGCTTACTGATGCATGGTTTGAACAATTCTTTTTTTTTTTTCAAGAGTAAAAGGCTTTATTGTACAAATCCTTCAGGAAGTGCTTAGGTTTGGCAGGGGAACCTGAACAATTTTTTAGCATTTGTTTTTTTCTCCCTTTTAATCGGGTTTCAGCAATGCATCGATATAGCCAAAATAACTTGTTTTATTTTCTTTATTGTTACCTTTATGGTGGTTAACTGCTTTGTGAGGTCACATCAAGTTTCTTTTAAAAAAGGATTCAATTAAAAACAAGTCTATTTGGAGAGAACCATCAAGCGAAAATAATAGCAGCAAAAGTAGACCTGGCACAAATCCTGATAAATGTTTGCTAAACACCGGTTTACATAAAAAAACTCGCTGGCATCGAGTCGATTGTGACTCACAGTGACCTAAAGAACAAGATAGAACTGCCCCCGGGGGGTTCTGGAATGATAAACCCTTCAGGGCATAGAAAGTCTCATTTTCCTGCTCAAAAAGCTGATGACCTTGTAATTAGCATCTGAACATATAACCCCGTTCCACCAGGGCCTAAACACATCAAAATCCAAAGAAAAACAACAAACCCAAACTCACTGACATCGAGACGAGTTTGACTCATAGTGACCCTACAGGACAGGGTAGAACAGCCTGGTTGGTTTCCAAGACTAAATCTCTATGGGGGAGATATAACAAATACCAATTTAATGGACAAAGGAATCGATCTTGAACCTGCCCTCTTTTTTCATCTCTCTTACAGCTTCCACAATATATCTGGCTGGGTCACAAATTTGCATTACTGTAATTATCTCATGTTCTGAGCTACCTCCCTGCCTTGATCGTCTACCCTGCCCTACCTCTGCGCATCAGCATCACCTACATGCTCTGGTTTTATCTGAACTAGCAAGAAAACTCTAACTTTAGATGTTCAAGGCCTTCCAAAGCCCGGCTCAGTTTGCCGTTCCAAATGTATCAGTGCCAGTTCCTTTGCAGAAATCACTGGAATATATGTGTTTCTGAGGCTGTAGCTGGAGTCCCTAAGTGATACACTTAGTGCATTTGACTGCTAACTGAAAGCCTGGAGGGTCAAGGTCACCCAAAAGGACCTTGGGGAACAGGTCTGGTAATCTGCTTCCAAAAATCAGCCACGGAAAATCCTGGGGAAGACAAGGATTTCCTTGGGACATCCTTTGACTCTGATACACATGGAGCCATAGCTGACTCAATGGGAACTGGTAGACAGGGAGACCATGCCTTGTGTCAGTTCGCCCCTGAGTTTCCCCCAGAGGTGAACTGAGTTTCCCCCTTCAGAATCCTGCTCATCCAAATCCTACTTCATTCTCAATGCCTTTGCTTGTTCCATCTGGGAATGATGGTGTCTGTGGGGCAGCCCTTTCCCTGTGGGTGAAATTGTCATTATACCCATAGTACATGTAAGATATCCCTTCAGGGTTTCCCTAAGTGCCCTATTTTCTCTTTTAGATTGCGGGCTCTAGGAAGGTGAGAACCAATTCTTATACACCTTTCTATCCCCACTCTATTGAAAAACAAAACCCCAAAGACCCTTTTTATTGTGAATTGGGCGAAGGTTTGCAGAGCAGACCATCAGTTGTGCATTCAGGTATTCATACACATTTCGTTTCCTATCATCCATTGGAATCCCCTCAAGGTCATGTCACTGATTCGCTTCCTCCTGTGTTCCCATTCTTTCTTCTTGCCTAGCCCTTCCGAACGCTGCCTTTGTTGTGCTGCCCGTTTGCTATCAAATGGTTGATTTTCCTAAGGTGGTGTACCTTTTGTATGTTATTTTTCTCTGTAGAGATCTGTCAATTGCTTGGCTGAAAATGGAGCCAGAAAGGTGTGCTCAATTCCAGACCTGAAGGTGACTAAGTACTACAGACTCTGGGGTTCTGCCAGTCTCTATTTAAAATTTTGCCTCCTCAAGTTTTTGCTGACTAAGTAACTCCCTGACTGAATGGAGAGATGTGAGGCGATACTGAGGGAAGAAAATACAGGAAATTGGTGCACTGCTGACAAATGCTACCTCAGCTAAAGGACTGGGCAGCCATCCCAGTGGAATACCAAGGTCACTGGGATGTTGGACATGGAAAATAATCCAGTTGGCTTTGGAAACCCACTGCCTTTTAATCAAGTATTCTTCAAAACAACATTCTTTATGATTTAATCTAGATACCTTCCTTCATTTTAGAGGCCAGAAAATTCAAACAACATTATAAATATATGAACAGATTACATCTAATTATGACCAGGACAGTGTTTCTTTAAAGTGTTAAAGAGTAAAGATGTCATTTTTCAGGACTACAGTGCACACGACCCAAGCCATTGTATTTTCCGTGCCTCCTGCAATTGCAAAGGCAATGGATCAGGAAGACCAAAGAAGGAGTGACACCTGTGAATTCTGGGAGTGGCCAAGGTTATTGGAAGTGCCCTGGGCTGCCCTGTGGCAGAACGGACTGGTCGGCACCCAACAACAGCAACCACACAGCTACAGAATGCAGAAGAACAGACACATCTGTATGGAAAGAAATATCGTCTGGAACCCAGGCACAGGAATGGGAATAGAGGTAACAAAAGGGAGGGGGAAGGCGGGGAGAGGGGGAGAGGGAGGGGTCACGATCGCCATGATTGGCACATAACCACCCCCCCATCCAGCGGGAAGAACACAGAAACCAGAGGGGAAGGGAGACAGCAGTCGGTGTGAGATTTGAAAATAATTAACCATCTACAATCTATCAAGGGGCCATGAGGGGTGGGTCTCGGGGAGGAGGGAAGGAAAAAAAGAGGAGCTGATCCCAAGGGCTCAATGGAAAGCAAATGTCTAGAAAATAACGATGGAATATATATCCAAATATATTGGATACAATTGATGAATGGATTGTAACAAGAGTAGTTAGAGCCCCCCCCCCCAACATTATTATTAAAAAAGAGAAATATAGTCAGAAGGCTGCTTACAAGCAAAGATGGTGAGACTTGGTCTCAGGTACTTTGTGTTTGTTATTGGTGAGACCAGTTCTGAGGGAAAGACATCATGCTTGGTAGAGCATCAGCCAAAATGAGGAAGAGTATTGATTCGATGGATTGTCACCGTGGCTGCAACACGTGGTTCAACCCTAACAGTCATGGTGAGAATGGCGAAGGACCAGGCAGTTCCTCATTCTAACAGGTCACTGTGGGTTGGCACTAACTCCGTGGCACCACATACCAACAGCAAGCGCAGGTGATGTTAACCCTAAATACACACCTCTGCTTCTTTCAAACCCAAGATAAGGGTGACACTCTGGACACTTCTCAACACTGATAGATCTGAAAGTGAGATGAGCCATGCAGATCATATGTGTTTCTGGTCAAGTCCAGGGTCTCATGTTGTTTGGATGTTTATGGGCATATATAGATGGCTAAAATGCCGAGGGACTAAGTAGGTTAACAATTCCTCTCATGATCCAGTGCTATTATTATGAAATACACTTTAAAGCAGATCCCTCTACAATTGCTGCCTCTTCTTTTTAGATTTTCCTTTGGTTACATGCCACATGTCTCCATATTTCTAGAATTATTAAGAAAAACAAGAGACTGTCCTATGGCTAAATATTGATCTTGTTATTGTCAGTTGCTGGGAGCTGGCTCCGGTTCACGGTAACATTATGCGAAACAGATGGATAGTTGTTGATAGTTGTCACGAGTGTTGGTTTGGTCGAAATTGTTGCTGTTGCCAGTGTTCTCCCGGAGAAATGGGTCCTTTTCATCAGGAAACACGAATAAGCGAGCAACTCTGGGCCTGAGGGGCAGCGACCTCCGTGACCCTAGTCTAGTGAGAATTTCCTTTCACTCTCTTTATAAGGATAGCAGAACCAAGGCGAGGCTCTCTTGCACACAGCAGGGAGGTGGACTTCCGAACTAACAGACCTTTTTCACAGGACTGTTGAACAGAGGTCGCTGAGGACATGGAGCCTGCCAGGGCCACCTGTGCAGGGGCTGGTCTGGAACAGACGTGGGTTCCCCTGTGCTCATAGTGACAGACACACAGTCATGAGGCCTGGTCCCACATCCTGGAGCAATGCTGGTTTGACTGGAAATGACCTACAACTTTAGGAAAAGGGACTTGAGGTCGGTTATTTATTCCTCTGGGTCCTCGAGTGTAGCGTGTGAGGATGCTGGGCAGTGGGTCTGCGGTCTCCTCTGCCTCCTCCAGCCTCAGACTTCCCAGGAGAATGAAGGGGATTTCTGGAGTTGTTAGTCAATGGGTCTTAAGTGCTGATTCAAGAACTTGTTCAAACGAGGAGAAAAGTGTTGGAGGGACAGATAGACTTTATCATTCATTAAAGTTTTTGTTAACTGAATATTCATTAAATATTTTGTTAACTGAAAATATATTAAAATGTTATTATCACTATTTTTTTAAAAAAACTGAATGTTATTCAATTCTTAAGAAATGTCGAGGTCATGCAGTCTTTCATGAGAAAGTTTGGCTCTTGCACAGTTAAGCACTTACAATATACAAAGAATAAAAACATGCATCCCGATTGTTTGGTATAGATAGATATATTCTCTTTGAATGTACATGGATTTGCAAGATTTCATGATAGCAAGCTCCAACCACATTAGCTACTATTAATATTGTATTTAATTTCTGTTCCCTTTTCTCTGTACACTCTTTTTACTGATATTAAAGAAATAAATCAGGACAGTTGAAATGTAGATGCATAAAGCAAGGAACCGAACAATTTATCAAGATAATTTGTTAGTGCCCTCTATCAATAGCAGTCCGATACACACATATCTTTATAATGTCACATTTGTCGATGACATGGTACCAAAGAGAATGCCTGAAGAAGGCTCCAGCAATTCCCCCCCTGCTTTCCTGTTCTGATCAGAGTGCTGTCTTTTAAGAGTTATCTCCCCAGCTGCTTGGGCAATTTCTAGGACTGCGTTTATTCGACGTGTCAATAAGGCAGCATGTTAAGTACTCGCTAATGAGTGGATTTGGAGCTAGGAAGGGATTATGGGAATAGCTAGGTTAGACTTTCCCCAAAGTTTTTTCTGTGGGGTTGAGGTTATCCATCTGAGGTTTACTGTGATATCTTTGGGGAAAGCTGGCTATCACAGTATCCTTGGAAGATTCACAATACCTATAAAAGGTAATGATGTTTTGCAGTTAAAAAAAGCCCTCGTAAACATCTTTACGCCAGTCTTCTTTGACATTGTTGGGTCATTGACCCCTATGATGATATCCATCCCTATTTCTCGCAAGGACTGTTCTGCACAATAGAGCAGGGGCTCACTCTGCTCTGTCCCGAGCCCCTCGCGTCACACATGAGGACAGGGGGTGACGCACGCTCCTCCTCACCGAGACACCTCAATTGCTCACGAGGACACCGGGCAAGTACGGATAATGGGTTTCGGAAGCTAAAGGGAAATTAGAACTCATAAAGGGAAATGGAAAGGAAATTAAAGATGACTGTTCACAGAAAAAAAACATAATGTGAAATAAGTAACTTGGGAGTTTAGTGGATTTACCCAAGTTTGCTGACTAACCGGAGTCCGAGAAGACCTAGAATCCAGAATCTCCTCGCTCTTTCTTTCTCTTCATCCCACCAAAAAAAAAGGCGGAAGTTTATTTTATGTTGAATTATTTTTGGAGCTGAAATCTTTTCAATATTAAAATCAACTAGTTTTTAATTCCCAGTTTCTGTAAAGAATCATACAAGTAGTTTATGGAGGGTTTGGATTGTAATTATAAATGATTCTTTGATGTGTACACTAACATTTTCCATTGCATTTTCTTTTCTATTCCTAATGGGGTATGAAAGCCATTTTTAATTTTTTTCTAAATAAAAAATGAGAACCTAGACTTTTATGGACACGAGGTAAACGCCTTCAGGTTAACATTTTTTTTTGTTAAAGAATTTATTTAATTGTTATCTCCCAGGTGTCCAAATCTCCAGTCTGTCTGTTGTACTGGTAATTTAACTCTGTAATGGAATAGTTTGCTGCCAACTATTTATATTAAGTAATTAAAATATTTGTAATATTGTTGACTAATAAACTATGACGTTCTTGGAGGGAAGTGCTCTTTCCTTTATGTGAGGCCACTTCTGGGAAACTTTTATAGTTTGTATTTTGTTTTATCTTATATCCAATATATATGTTTTTCTCAGTACAGCAGAAGCTCTTTTGATGAAACCGCACATAACTAAGATTAGTGGATACTATCAATTCCCTCTAAAAGTAAGTGGCTTCCTCAAGGCACAAGGAGTAGTGGCGCTTTCACGGTCCTCTAGATCCTCCCTAGAATATTCCTTAACTCTGTATGTGGCCACTCAACTTAGAATTAGAACCAGGCACATTAAACTAGCCATTACACAATGTTTTTAAGTGTAATAGAAAACCAGAGTCGTCTCTCTACAAATGAAATAGAACATTTGAAGGACTGGGTAGTTATCATTGGTAAAAAGTGCTGCCAAAGCAGTTATGGGTAAGATAACGATAAAGTGGGGTCTGAGATGATAAAAAAGGCAGAAATATTTAGATTTCTGAGTATGTCCAAATGTAAGGAAATTGAAACTAGAAAGCATAGATAATGGTTTATGCAAGAAAGACAACTGGGAACTTGAGTTCGTTTGACAGGGTTAGATAAAAAGGAACCATTAGACCCTCATACAAAGTTAGTGAATGAACATACATTTTGATGGGTTAATGTAGCATTCAGTGTTTACAGAATGTGTTTAGAGGAGTCTGCTTTGCTGTTGCTGCTCCGTACTATCAGTCAGTTGCAGCTCCTACAGACCGTGTGTATGACTGGACAGAACACCATGTGCTCCTGCACCTTCTTTGTTTATGTTGCTGTGTTTGAGCCCCTTGCTGCAACCACTATGTCAATCCATCTTGTCCAGGATCTTCCTCGATTTTGTTGACTTTTAACCTTACCCAGCTTGATGCTCTTCTCCAGGGCTGATCCTCCTGATGAAGTGTCCACAGAGTGGGAGACAAAGGTTTGTCATCCTGGCTTCCGGGGAGCCTTCCGGCTGCATCCCTCCCTCCCACCCCCCGCAGTTTGTCCCTTTCAGGGAAGGTTAGGGTGTCTTTAATATTCCTTGCCAATATCAGAACTCAGGTTCATCAGCTTTTCTTTGGTCTTCCTCCGTCATTTTCCAGCTCTCACACGCGCATGAAAACACCATGGCTGAGCCAGGCTCACCTTAGTCCTCCAGGTACCTCCTTCCTTTTTAACATTTCAAAGAGGATTAAAAAAACCCATGCATAAATAATTTTATCAGGGGCTCTTACAGCTCTTATAACAATTCAAACATCACTTGTATCAAGCCATTTATACATATGTTGCCATCATCATTTTCAAAATATTTTTTCTTTCTGCTTGAGCCCTTGGTATTAGCTCCTCTTTTTCCCTCCTTCCTCTACCCTCCCACGCTCGTGAACCCTCGATGAATTATAAATTATTATTGTTTTCATATCTTACACCATCCGCTGTCTCCCTTCACCCACATTTCTGTTGTTTGTTATTCTGGGTGGGTGGGGGTGCTATATGTTGATCATTGCGGTCAGTTTCCCTTTTCTCCCCCCACCTTCCCCCTACACCCATGGTATAGCTACTTCCACTACTGTTCCTGAGGGGTTTATCTGTCTTGAATTCCGTGTGTTGAGGGCCCTTATCTGTACCGGTGCACATGCCCTGGTCTAGCCAGATTTGCAAAGTAGAACTGGGGTTGTGATAGTGAGGGGTGGAAGAGAAAGCATTAAAGAACTAGAGGAATGTTGTGTGTTTCATTGGTGCTATACTGCACCCTGGCTGACTCGTCCCTTCCTTGTGACCCTTCTGTAAGGGGATGTCCAGTTGTCTACAGATGGGTTTTGGATCCCTACTCCATCCTCCCCCTCATTCACAATGATATGATTTTTTTGTTCTGTGTTGCCTGATACCTGATACCTTCAACATCTCATGATTGCACAGTCTGGTGTGCTTCTTCCATGTGGGCTTTGTTGCTTCTGAGCTAGATGGCCGCTTGTTTACCTTCAAGCCTTTAAGATGCCACATGCTATATCTTCTAATAGCAGGACACCATCAGCTTTCTTCATCATATTTGCTTATGCACCCGCTTTGTCTTCAGTGATTGTGTCAGAAAGTCACCTGGCATCCCAGAATGCCAGGTTATCAGAACAAAGTGTTCTTGCATTGAGGGAGGACTTGAGCAGAAGCCCAATGTCTGTCTTCTACCTTGATACTTAACATAAATATATGTTCATAGACCTAGATCCTTATAGTTATATATTAATATATTTACATATACACATGTGTATATTTATGCTTCTATAAATGTCTTTTGCCTTCTACTTCTTTCCTCTATTTCTATAGGGTTTTTTTTTTTTTGCAGCCGCAGCAGCTTTTTCCAGTTCAATTAATTGTTTGCTTGGTTTCTTTGCTGCTGTTTCCATGGGCATTTATTATGGATTCAAGTAAAATAAAATCCTTAACAACATCGATCATTCTCCATTTATCATTCTATTACTTATTGGTCTGGTTGCTAGAATTTTTGTTTTCTTATATAAAAGTGTTTTCTTATGTTAAAGTGCTAGCAGCCCTGGTGGCACAGTGGTTATGAATTAGGCTGTGATCACATCCGGTCTGCAAGGGTGGCAATTGGAAAGCACCAGGCCAGGCGCCGCTGGGGAGAAAGATGGGCTTTCTGCTCCTGTGAAGACGTAGGCTTGGAAACGCACAGGGGCAGTTCTACCTGCTCCCATTGGGTTGCTGTGTGTCAGCACCAATTCGATGTCAGTGAGTTTGGCTTTGGTGTGGCTATGGGTAGGGTTTGGTTAAAGTGTTAACTCCAACTGAAGTCTTTGATCTTCATCACAAGGGGTCGTCTTCCTCACTTTCAGCAAGCAAGGTGGTGTCATCTGCACATTGCAGGTTGCTTTTTACCCTCCCTCCAGTCAGTCCTGTTGCTACATTCTTCTTAATAGAGTCCAGCTTCGCCAATTATTGGCTCAGCGTACAGATGCAGTACGTTTGGTGAAAGGATACCACGTGGACATCCACTTTTCCAGAGTTTGATCCCAACAGTAGCCCCTTATTCTTGATGGCCTCTTGGTCCACATGGGGCCCTGCAGCAGCACTGTCAGCATCCTGGTGGTCTCATTCTCTGCAGTACTGTCCATCCTCGGCTATGAGCCATTCATTCAGTCATGTCAAGCCACCCATTGAAATCTTCCGTTTAGTCTGTTTACTACATCATTTCTTCAATTTGCTTTGGCTACTCTTGGTTCAAGAGCTAGTTTCAGAGCTCTTGTGACATCTACCTTGGTCGTTTCCTTCTTTTCCATCTTTCAAGCACCTTTTTGTGTCTTTATGTATGATGTCCTTGGGGCCATGCCCCAACCTGTCTGGATAAGTCACTAGAGTCCAGTTCCATCAATGTCAAGTCTGTTCTGGTGACGAGTCTGTCCCATGTGGCCTTTATAAACAGTCAACTGACGAACAATATCAGTTGATCAAGCATGTTGTGAAGATTTTTACTACTGGCCTAAACATTTGAAAATGTAACATGCATTTAAAGTGCCAGAAAATCACCAGCTCCCGTGAAGCCGGGCAGTGTTTTGAATGATTACCTTTCTATTCTCGGCCATGGGGCAATTCTACCCTGTCCTATAGTTGCGATGCATCAGATTTGGATCGATGACAGGGAGTTTTAATGGTTTATTTATTTATTTTTGAGTTTTAATGTTTTAACGAATAGATTTTACTTCTCCTGTTTTCTTCTGTTACGATATAACCCACACTGAAAGCTTTCGTCTTCATCATTAGGAACTTCAAGTCTTCTTCAGTTTCGGAATCACTAAGTATGGTGAAAGGATACAGTACTGCTTACTCTGTTTCAATGACTGTCTCCTGCGTGCAAACTAGACCTACAAGTAACGCAGATTATCCCAGAGCCCAGAGGACACAAGAGGACGCAGAGAGGGCAGAGGGAAACACTCTTTGGTTTAGAAGAAGTCGTTATGAATAGCTGAACTTTGAATTGGGAGAATCAGACACAGGTCTGGGAGAGTCAGAGCCGTGTATGAAATTAACCACGGAAGAGACAGTTGGAAAGTTAATACGACAGATGTTTTCTTACCAATGATGTGAGCAAGAAAACCTTCAGGGGGAGGCAGAAAAAGTTTATTGGGGATAAAACTACAGACCCGTGTTTTTCATCATATTTAGACTAAAAGCACACCAAGAAATATAGTTTACTCCTAGATTTATTTTTTAAGAAAAAGTACTATAGTAATCCTAAATTATTTATTAAACCACAGTTTGGTGCTCAGCATATATATAATGGTTAGTACCTAAAGTCAAAACCTGGTGCAGCAGTGGAGCAACTCAAACCAAATTGGTCTGGAAGCAGACCAGATTTCTTGCTTCCATTGGCAAGATGGTGACCCACACTAGAAGTACACATTGTCGAGTCGATTCCGACTCATGGTGACTCCGCGTGTGTCAGAGTAGAACCAGGGTTTCGAGGGTTTGAGGCCTTAAAGGTCGGCACAATTTAGGCTCTGCCTAGTGGTGGTCTGGGCCGACCTGGTGGTTGAGTAACTGCAAAGAGCCCTCACTCCTTGAGGAGGAAGAAAGAGGTGATGTCCCTGCGAAGGTCAGCAGAGCTGAAAGGATCGGTGGGCAGGAAGAAGCGTGTAGTTGGGTGTGGAGGCCAGCCGCTTCACGACATGACCAAAGTTACCTGTGGTCCAGATCACAAGTATTGGCAACAAGTGATAGCATACAAAACCCAAACAACCACGCAGGCCCAGCTACCTCTGGTAGATTCCAATGACCAGGAGGAAGGACACCATTTGGAGAGGCAAGTAAGGGCAGGCTGTGGCCAAAGAAGGAGACACTTCTGATCCAGGATGCTAAGGAAGTCTTTCGGCGTAATATCCAGTTTGACTGAATTGTAAACTAATAAGAGAAACCTACACTGAAGAGATGGCTACCTTACAGCAGCAATTCTCTCAGTTCTCTGCCTTGACGGGAATTGAGCAAAATAATTTTAATAATACAAAAACATAGATAAAGATATACAATAACGTTATAATATTGTGTGCACACATTTATGATTTATGATTATAAATTTTAAATCAGCTCTACCTGAATTGAAATAATTTTTGGTGCATGAAAGCAACATGCAGTTCCTACTGTTATTTTGAACATTTATTCCCTGCCAATGTTCTAGACACTGTACGGAACACTGAATCAGACATAATTCCCTGTTTACTTGGCTCAGAGGCAAAATGAGAGGAACACAATAGAAAGAGGAAAGAGACAGTGTAGAAGGGGGAAGGGATATTGCATGATTATGAATATGACCTACTTCAGAAGTATAAATAAATAATCTAATAATGCATTTTTAGAAGTAATTGTCATAGTAAAATAGTATACACTGAAAAGCCATTGATTATACTTTTTGAAAACAGTGTACAGTATAACTATAGAATTTTGTTCTTTACTCTGGCTGACTAGGACTCAGGTACGTAGGCCATTCTCAAACACGTTAGAAAACATTTACGGACATTAGTTCCATCAAACAGTTTTTGATTTCTGTTCCCATTCCTGAAAAAGCCCAGAGTTTGACCTGGCTACCGCTGGCTTCAGAAGATTCCCCTGGGGATTCTGATGTGTACCTCAGATGGGAATCACTGCTACAGAAAGTTCTCTTAGTCAAGATCCAAGCGCACACAAAGCAGGCGATTGGATGGCAGCGAAGGTCTCAGTCCTTGGCTAGTAATAAAGTTAATCCTCACTTTTGCATCAAGTCAGTACCGGTCGTCATATGACCTTGAGGAAAGCCTCACCTCAATGTGTCGTCTTCTCCGACCGTGCTTTCCACGGAGCCAACTCTGAAGCAGTGACCCCCAAGAGCCCTGGGTTCTAGGTCATTGCTGTTACTGTCTCTGGATCTTTTCTTCCTTTTGGTTTGCCCTTGATCACAACCAAGGAAAATGCATGTCCATTGAGTCCATTCATAGTGGCCTCAGAGGACAGCGTAGAGCTGCCTATAGGGTTTCCAAAGGGGAACTCTTTCGGAAGGCACGGCCACATCTTTCGGCTGGTGGATTCAAATGGCCAACCTTACAGTGAGCAGCTGAATGCTTAACGCGGCACGGAGGTACCAACGCTCTTTTCATTTACTGAGCAGGGATGATCATCTCTGTCCCTTCCCCTTTACTGAGACAGGAGTTAAACCGAAGTGAGGGAAGGAAAGCAAAACCCTCTGAGCTGTAATTCCTTACAGAGCTTCATCTTTATTTACTCTGATCAATTTTGGTGGCATCTAATTCACGTGTCATGCAGTTCAATGGCTCGATCATATTAAGAGGAAGAGTGAAACCGCCAACACAATATTACAACATTTTCTTCTTTATATTTAGCTCCCCATCCCCCTCCTCCCCCTCGCCAACCTCCCTCAAGAAACCGTGATTTCAGTTACCATATCTATCGATGTACCTATCCTGGATTTCACATAAACAACAACAACAACACCCAAGCATATTGGCCAACCAGTTCTTGCCAAGCAGGAACAGATATGTATGTTCCATTTCCGTATATTCTCTGGTGCATTACACACAGAAGCTATTATATTACTCTTGCCTGAAAAGAGTCTGAAAACCAACTTTCTACCTAATTTCACCGCTCAATTTACCTAGAATGCTGGAAAACTCTATATTGGAAATCAACATTCCATACTTGGATTTTTTTTTCTGGTCTAGACATCCAATCACCACAACCATGCCTTATTTTTAAGCCAATTCTAGTTCAGGGCTCAGACGACGTAAAACTTGGCAGTGTTCTTGATCTAGTGTGGTAGTTACATAACTTTGAGTCAATTTGAAGGGTAGGGGTGGAGTCCAGACTGCCAATCAGGTCACAGCCTGATAGTGCCTCATTGAGAACATGACCTCCTCATACGGAGGGTCCAGGAACCTTCGCCACCCCCCCCACCCCACTCCCACTGCCTTCACCTTCATGCCAGAGAGCCATGCTGAGAGTGACCTCTGGAGATGTGTCCACTGCCATTGGATCCACAAGATTTTGCACCCACTGACCTGTGATCTTCCTGCATCATTGCATGTGGCTCTGCGAGTCTGAAGAGGAATGTATGGACTAGAATTGGAGTAATGGACTGGTATCAGACGGATGGACTTGATCTGAACTGGGCTGGGATGTTTTCCTGACATTAACTACTTCTTGATATAAAGCTCTCTTGCACATATACGAGTGTCCCTGGATTTGTTTATCTAGTCAACCCGGTCTAACACATCTAGTAATTTTCCCAACAGATTCAATGCAAATTCCTTGATTGTGCATTTATTGCACAGCAGGACAGGACATAAACGTTTGCTATTTTTAAATCATTAAAAACTTTTACAAATCTAATAGATGTACTATAGAAATTCATGCCTGTTTCCAGAATCTAGTGTCCTAGATTACATAATAATGAAGGCTCCGTGTCCTGTGACTCTCTCCAGGGCAGTCCTGCCTTGTCCTATAGGGTCACCATGAGTCGGCATCGACTAAATGGCACTGAGCTTAAATCCAAGGAGCATTTTCACAGTATTATTCAAATGCTACAGTCCCACAAAATAACATTAGAGATGTTGGTTAATCAGATTGAGCACAGCTTCCTACCACATGCCACCTTTTCCGAGAAGTGAAAATACATTTGTTGGACATTTTTCTGTTACTGTTGGATTACTCTTAGCCACCTAAGGAACCCTGGCAGCAGAGTCAGCTACATGCTGAGCTACAAGATGAGCCATACACATTTTTCAGCTGCTCACAGAGAAAGATGCGGTTATCCGCTCACCTGAAAACTGATAGTCTCAGAAACCCTTGGGAGCATTCTACTCTGTCCAATAGTTTCACCAAGACTGCAAGACTGGGAACTAACTAGAAAATGGTGGATTGGCTTTGAGTTCATCCATCTATAGAATGAAGGGACAATGACACAGAAATTCCAGAATCTCAGAGGATTCATGGTCTCTGAAGAAAAAAACAAAATTAAGAACTTTCAGGTCCAAATTTTCATCCATTTAAATCTGCTTCTTACTGCAGCCCAAATTTAAATTGAATGACCAGTTAGATAGACCCAAGCAGAAACATTTGGCTTAATGGCTTGAGGTAGACTAGAGTTTTACCATATTCTAGATCACTGGTTCTCAACTTTCCTAATGCCGTGACCCTTTAATACAGTTCCTCATATTGTGGTGACATCCCCAACCATAAAATTATTTTCATTGCTACTTCATAACTATAATTTTGCTAATGTTATGACTTGGGCAACCCCCCAAGGGGTCGCAACCCCCAGGTTGAGAACCCCTGTTTTAGATGCTAGAGCAACTAACATGCTAAAGATGACTTGAAACAGGGGCACATTTAGTGATTAGAAACCACTGCCATCTGCTACTGCCTGCCTTTGCGGCCTCCGGGGGTTGGTGATTATAGACCTGCATTTGTAGCAAGCTTCAATGGGTGACTCATCTTCTCTCCTGGGTAGAAATAAAGACTTGGGAAGGGATAGCTCATTCTCTAAATACATGACAATGTTGAAGGAAATGAGAATAGAAATCTATTGATGTCATCACTAGTGTCTAAAATGACCATGAAAGGCAATGGAGCAGGCTGGGTGGGGGTGAGTCCTTTCTCTGCCTCCTGCAAGGAGGATTGCTTGCTGGAAATTAGAAGGAGTCATAGTTCTAATCCTGGTTTGGGCCCAGAAATTGCTGAAGGATAAGACATTTAAACCCTCTGGGGTTTAATTTCTCCAGCTCTTGAGTTGAGAAAGGGCTGGCTTAATTAGGTGAGTGCAAACTGTGCAAATACATAACTCTTCGAATATTCTGGATGCTAACCGTTTACCAGGTGGACTTGCGTTCCCTCAGAAGTACAAGGGAATGAAACCACCATTTCCTGGGTACAGATTTAAGCCACATTCGGGACATGTTTTAAGCTACATTTGAGACGCACATGCACCTTTATATAGACTGTGCAGTACTTTAGGATGAAGGCCGGTGTGATAGTCTGGGTACTTTAGAGCAACAAATCCACAGAAACTCATGTATAAGAGACAGTTTTATATAAAGGTTAAGTGTCCATCAAGAAAACATCCCAACCCAGTGCTGTCCAAGCTCAGAAGTCCAACATTAACCCACTAACCCATATGTCCAACACCAGTCCACAAAGTCCTCCTCCATCTCACAAAACAGACGCAATGATGCCAACTGCAGGAGGAAAGCCCAGTCAGTGAACGTGTGAGCATCTCAGCACTGGCAGGGGTCTCCACACGGGTGCTCCAGCACCCAGGGCTGCATCAGGGTAGCTCCAAGTGGCTTCCCCTTGGGGATGTCTTGCAGGAAGTCAGCCCGGCAATCTGAAGTAGGGAACTGGCTAAGGCAGCTGCAACCTGGGCTGACCATCAGAAAGCAAGAGACCAGAGAACTAGAAAGGTGAGCCTCACAGAGCCATTTATCCCACTGCCCTTCAATTAACCTCACATGTGTTTATTAGCTAGATTGGCACAATAAACTAATTCAGCTGGTCTTATGTATCTTTAATAATTTTCAGCAATAAAATTATCACCCATATTTAATAAATGCTTGTTGAGCTCAATTGAGTTTTGCATAAATTACCTTGTGCAATTGAAAAAAATATCACAAACCCAAAGCCCACTGTTTTCTGAAGGTGCTCAAGGGGATAAGGGATGCAAAGGGGGTCAAGACTAGATCCTTATTAAAAGTCAGTGTCTTCTCCCTTCCTTGGAAATAGGACCTTCCTTGTGTTTTAGTGATCAGGAGAGATGTGTTCCCTAGACCCTGCTAGTGGATGGATAAGAACAGTTAGCATAATTAGGACAAGTTTTGCTCACTTTCCCATTATTTATGGCTAGAAGATTGCTCATTGTGGGGCATATGATGACATGAAGGGCGGTAGCTAACTGAGTCACTCCGCCAGGAAATTACATACATTTTCAATAACCATCCGTTAAAAAAAAAATCTACAGAATGGCAATTTAAGTGTCTTTCCTAATGAGCTGATTGAGGGCTACTCCATGAAATATTCAGCAGCAATTGAAACAAACAAGACCGGATTCCTTTTGCCAAATCACAGCACTTCCCCCGCCTCTCCTATTGCAGCTGGACTGCCAGCCAATGAGGCAAATTAACCACATCTGCTAGCTGCTGTGGGTTCAGCTCTTGCCAGAGGTTGAACATTCATTTAATTCAAATCCGGGTAGCACAGAGAAAGGCTGATGGTGGTTGGTTCTCTGGGATGTCCATGGACCTGCCACATCAGCATTACCTGGGAACTGTGGAGAATGCAAATTCGCAAATCCCAAGCCTACTGAGGCTGAGGCATAGGGACTATTGTCAGGCAGTTCTGGGCAGTGTGTCATTGTGTGGTGCAAAGGGCTGCTATGGGTCAGAACTGACTCCATGGCTCCTCACGACAACAACAACAACAGACCTACTGAATCACACGCTGTGCTTTTACGAGGGTGTTTGCTTAAGGCAACTCTGGTGATATGGTGGCTCAAATGAGTGGCTGCTAACCACCAGGTGGGACCTATAGTGTGGCTATGAACCAGAATAGTTAGAAGGCAGGGGGCAGAGGTGTGTGCTTCAGCATCCTGCTGAGAATATGCCTTTCCACTCTAGATATGCTTAATCAGAATACACGTTTTAATAAGATACCCGGTGGTTGTTGTTTCTAAATGCATATTCATACATAAGAGAAACACAGCGGCTGCCATATGTGCTCTAAGGGAACACAAAGCTAGGGAGGGGAGGGGTCCAAGTGGAAACACATTGATTTGTAGAGTCTGGTGTGCCTCAAGGGTCCAAATAAGACCTGGGTCTCGGTGCAGTTGCTGGGCTTGGGTAAAGACAAGTCAAGGATCATTCTCTCTTATGTTTCCTTGCTTGTAGAATGGTTTGTGGTCAAACCAGAAGTGGGGTTTGAAAGGGCATTTCCTAACCTTGAGGAGTGGAATTGGGCAAGGCCAGATTGAGGCTTTCAGTGCCTCTGACTTCAACCAGAACAACAACGACTTGTTTATCTGCTTACGTATTGGGTCCCATGTGGATTTTTGTAATCCATACTGAAGGATTGTAGCCTTCAGTATGAATTACAGCTCAAGGTAAAGAACACTAAAATCCTCACCACTGGACCAACAAGTAACATCATGCTAAATGGAGGAAAAGGTTGAAGTTGTCAAGGATTTTGTCTTGCTTGGATCCACAGTCAATGCTCATGGAAGCAGCAGTGAAGAGATTAAAGATGACTTGCATGAGGTAAATCTGCTTCAGAGACCTCTTTAGAATATTGAAGAGACAAGATGTTACTTGTCTAGGTGCACCTGACCCAGGCCTTGGTATTCTCCATTGCCTTATGGTTGTGAAAGCTGGGTATTGCATCAAGAAGGTCAAAGATGAATCTATGCATTTGAATTGTGCTGGCAAAGAATACTGAAAGTACCGTGGATGGCTAACTGGACAAACTGTTGGAAGAAGTCAGGCCAGAGTACTCCTCACAGGCAAGAATGGTAACACTTTGTCGTACATACATACTTTGGACATACGATCAGGAGAGACCAGTCCTTGCAGAAGGACACCATACTTTGTAAAGTGGATGGGCAGCAAAGAACGGGAAGGTCCTCCATGGGATGGATGGACACAATGGCTGCATCAAAGGCATAGGAACAATTGGGAGGATGGCACAGAGCCAGGCAGGGTTTTGTTGTGTTGGGCATATGGTGGCTGTGGGCTGGAGTCAACTCCATGGCACCTAACAACAACAACATGCAAATTGTCATCAGGAAAACATTTTTCAGAATTGAAGAAACCAGATAAGCCCCGCAAGGAGTTGATCTCTTGTACCAGTCTGTGTAAGTCTCCACTTGTTCCTAAATTCTGTAAAGATTCATTAGCTGGAAGAGAAGATTAGAATTCTGTGCAGGAAAGTGTTATGTCCTATATATCAGCTCTCCCTTACCCCCTCGCCTCCCTTTCTTTACACCCCGTCTCCCAGGAATTCTTATTCTAGTTATTGTCTCTACGGATTTTTGGTTTCATATACCAAAAACATAGAATAACACATAGCAGAGTTAAGCAGGCTACCAACAATGACAAAATACAACAGAGATAAACGCTAGTATGAAAAAAATATTAAAAACCAGACCAAGCACAAAATGTATCAAAAGGGAGCTCAAAGGACAAGGTTTTAGTCTTTCCAGTCCAAGGATCCTGGCCATCTAGTAGAGTCGCCTCTCCAATACACTCTGACTGATAACCAGGTTATTCCTATCCCTCAAAGAAGGCCAAAGGGACATCACTGGAGGCTTATTCCCTGTGTAGATCCTGCAAGAGTATTTGGGGCCTGTCACTGTCCTCCATCGCCTTCTGCAAACCAAAATCTCACAATTGAAGCTCTGGTACTGTTCCCTCCTTTGGATTTGGATTATATAATGTACAAGCCTTGGCTCACACTGTTAGTGTGCTTCTTCCATGTGGGCTTAGTGGATGTCTCACTTAGGTGGCTATTTGTTTGAAAACAAGCTTTTAAGACTCAAAGACATTTTTCTGTCTGATAGCCGGGCATCATTTAGTTTCTTTAGCACACTTTGCTGTACCACCCATATCTTCCATTCCAAAAAGCGTTTATGTTTTAGTCAAAATGGGATATCAAAATGGTGAAATCCTGACTTTTCCATATGAAGATTTCTATTTCCTATTCAGGTTTTAGACCACACAGAATAATCACATATGTGTTCTTGGCTGGATTGATGTGGACCAAAGTTTTAAATAGATCAAAATCACAAATGAAAGAAGAAAAATCTCTTAGCACCCAAGTCCTCGTGATTATTTCTCCCTAAACTAAATTCTACTCTTTAGTTAGCCTTCTATTTGTGAATATATTGTGACTGAAATTATGTTCTCTCTCTAATCCACTACCATACGTCTTTCTAGCTTCAAAACATATCGCAATAAGCAGAATAAGGATCAGATCCCCGCCCCCCACCCCCGATAGAAACCACAAGCATACTACTCAAGCAAATGACAAACGGAAATCCTATCATTACTTTGGACTGGAGCGCTGCTTTATGTTTGACTTCCTTAACAACTTACTGACAGCCTTAATTAAAAACCCTTCCCAGGCTCACTATGGTTTCTTTCTTACAAAAGGGAGGGGGTTAACATGTTATTGTAAACGGAGGTGACTAAAAGCAGCTGTGATAATTATGTGCAATAATAACCTAGCGTCCCTAAAGAACGCACAACAGTGAGCTTCCACGTGCAGTGGTAGTAGTCCATGTAGCTGGTGAAAGGAGCGAATGACCTTGCAGTTTTCTACAGGATAGCTCAAGGAACGAGCAGCCCGTTAGGACTTAACAAGGCAATAAAAAAGACTGAAAAGGAACAAAATTAAGACTGCTTATTGCAACAGAAAAAGAGGCATTATAAAACAAAGTCCCCACAGAAAATGTGCTTGATCTCTTCCTGGGAATTCTTGGGTAAACTTGGCAAGTTTCAATATCAATTAAGCGTTTGTTGGATGCTGGAAAATACTGCTTGCAAGGGGGGAGAAAAGCTAGAACAAGGAGAAGCATGCCAGCACAGATCAAATTATTTCAGAAATATCAGTTACATCTGGATGCAAAATTTTCAAATTATTTTGTTTGGGAGAATCAACTTCCAAAAATGTTTTGCTGCATTTATGGAGAAATAGAGAGTTCTAACAAGTGTAGACCTTCAATAAAAATAAAAGTCCACCATGGGGCCAATTCCCTCTTCTCTACGGCCTAGCAAGACACCTGCGAGCCTGTATGAACGAATGCTACTCTCATTCATGATCTCCTTTGCTCAACTGAGCTGTTTCAAAGTCCCAGATATTCCCCTCGGCTTATTTCCAAACATACGAGGGTAGGATTTGCTATATGCACTGTCCATGGCAGAATGTGTCCAACTTGTTGGAATATGGCCTCAAAAGCCCAAGGACAGGAATGCTTGGGAGACATCCATGGTCACAGATGCACCAGCCAAACCCGGCTCGCCTGGCCAAGCCTTCCCCAAGAATAGAGCCACACATGGAAGGCTTGGGCTCCACGCCATCTGTCGGGAGTGGGAAGGACTGAGCACGCATTCCGATCTGCATGAAGGCTGGGACACAGTGATTCCATGGGGAAGGTCTGCTAGCCTCAGATAATAATCTTCAAATGGGGATTCAACAAAACCATCGCCTGTCCCACCTCTCTCAAATCCACCCAAAGAACCACAGGATCAACCATCCAATAAGCTGTTGCGGGAGAACATCCTGACCCATTGCTCAGTCTATGCCCCCCTCCTCTTTAGGCTGGTAGACCACAACATGGGCTGAACTGACGGGCAGCACCCCTTTCCTTGAAGTCTTCTGAACTTCCACCATGCACTGACCTCACCAGGGAAACAGAGCCAGGTCTCACTCTCCTCCTCTTCTCCTTCTGCACTTCGCCAGTTAGGTACAAACAGGAGAGGGGGATTTGTGTTTATTAGGGGAAGCTGAACTCTGAAGATCATATCCTTGTTCCTAACCCGTTTCAACTTCTGTAAGTGACTAAATGAACAAGACAAAACATACTGTTAATATGACTGTTACCATATAAGAAGGGGACAGCAGGTGACTGTACTAGCAGCATGATGGTGTGTGTGTGTGAGTGTTTGTTGTGGTCGAAAGGTTGTCAAACCTAATTCTTACATACTTTGAAATTCCATAATATTTTCATCCTAAAAGTACGATGTACTTATTTACTGTGCAGATTGACCTGAAAGATTAGATTTGTGATAGAAGGCCTTACGTTCTTTATATGTCCTAACTCACTAAATGCGTTAAAGAGCTCTATAGAGTAGCCTGAAGCGGCCTGCTTCTGTAAGTCGTCTCAGCTTCAGAAGCCCTGGAGAGGGTTGCTCTGAGCGGGAATCCACTCAATGGCAGAGGGTCTGGGATGGTGCATTCGGGTGAATCACAAAGTATTGCTACTAAGGTTTCAGTTCATACATTACTCCAAATAGTATCTGTTTAACCCTGTGCTGTGATCCTGGTATGCCTTCAGACAAGTTCTTTCAGGAACACACTTGTCATACTTCTGTGAGAGTGCCTGCAAAAAATACACAACACCATCCTGTTTGTGTCAGGGACATGACAAGGAGGCTGGAAGGACATGAGGCACTAACAACAGTGAGTACCAGGAAGAAGAAATGCCCCGGAATCGATTGTGGCCATGATTGCAAAACTCGTATGAATGTGAATGAACTCCTGAAAGGTATGACATGCGATTTGTATGTCTGTGAAATTACTACATGTAAGAGGGAAAAACAACCACCCTATGGCACATAGGTTTGCTCTAACACACGTGATCCACTAGGAATCACAGAGGACTCAGAGGCAAGTGAAGAGACCAAACAATGGACTTCGATTTCAGTGATCATTGACTGCATTTCACCTGTCACTTGCCACCAAGTATGTTGCAATATAAGCAAGAAAAGATGTGGGCTTTGACCCCTGTTGAGCCTACTTTGGCTCACTTGGTAAACAATCTGTTCGAGTGTGGCCAATCAGCGTAAACTAGCTTAGATTGTGCAGGTTGTATAAGTGGGAACGTCAGAGCCAGGGGAGGAGACAAGGTTCAGGCCAAAGCAGTCCAATGAGTAGAGCCCATGTGTCTGTCAAGAGGGAGGAGTAGAGCCCACATGTCCGTCAAGAAGGAGGAGTAGAGCCCACATGTCCGTCAAGAAGGAGGAGTAGAGCCCACGTGTACGTTAGGAGGGAGGAGTAGAGC
>NW_022111300.1:2152294-2160037 GCF_000313985.2 Echinops telfairi | reverse complement strand
AGGAGTAGAGCCCACATGTCCGTCAAGAAGGAGGAGTAGAGCCCACGTGTACGTTAGGAGGGAGGAGTAGAGCCCAGTGTCCTGTCAAGAAGGAGTAGAGCCCACGTGTCCGTTAAGAGGGAGAAGTAGAGCCCACGTGTCCTGTCAAGAATGAGGAGTAGAGCCCACGTGTCCGTTAAGAGGGAGGAGTAAAGAAAAGCAAGCATGGCCCAGGAATCGACCTTGTCGCTCCCACGGCCACAGGTCATCCACAGTGACTTTTGTTCAGGAAGTGGATGTCTCCTTGGATAAAGCCATTAAGTATGTTTCCAGGGACCTTTTCTAGTTTCCTCTGCCGAGAAAGCGATCTCTGTGTTAGAGGTTGCTCCAGACACCGGCATTCTGAGCAAAGACTACTATTACAGGGTGTGTGTGTGGTGGGGGTGGGGGAGGAGGGTAAGGACATCAAGAAACAGTGGCCCAAGAAGGGGGTTGGAATGAACCCTTGAAAGAGACCAGCTGATGTGGAAGTTGTCCATTGTAAACAACTGGAGGCGTCAGTGAGGAGGCCCCGAAGCAGGCTGGCTGGTGGCACAGAATGGGAAAGGAAGAAGCAGTTGGAGAAACAAGGGGAAACAGAATCAGGAATACAGGCCAGAGTCAGGAACGAAGTTGGGAGAGCAGCAGTGTTGGCAATCCACGTAGAGTTCTAGGAGACATGCCCTATTTACGTTTGTGAAGATGCCCTTGGGTCCTGTGAGTGGTTCACGTGCTTGGCTGCTAAAGAAAAGCTGGGAGGTTTGAGTCTCCCACCTCAGCAGACAAGCTTGGCCACCTACTTCGGAAAAATTAACCCAAATCAAACCCTGTGAAGCACAGGGCTACTCAGCCGCATGCACGTGGGCCACGAGTCGGAACCAACTCCACAACAACTGTTAATATTATTACTATCATTATGACTTGAACTCTACTTAAATATACATACAGCCTAATTCAGGCTTTGTCAAAACCGCACTAGTGACAAAGCTAGAAGATTCCTGAAGGCAAAGAAGTATCACAAACAAAAGAGATTGGTGATCTTTCTTCAGTACTGCGCTGCATCCGCAAGTTTGGGAGAGACTTGGACTTCACACTTCTCAAAGCCTTGGCTATGTTGGCATTTGCATTCTTTGCTTTGGAGTTCAGGGAATTTGAAGTTATTCTCCAAGGTTACAAAGCTTTCATGGACAAATGTAGCATCTCTGTAGTTCTCTACAAGATGCCTCAGACAGAGTGAATTTGGTTTAGACATTAGGCGGGAAAGTAAGGTCGAAGCTAGTTTTGCATTGATGGCAGGAAGTTCCTGCTACGACATGTGCACAGGGAAGTGTAGTGGCCACAGCATCGCTTCGGCGAGCTAACATGCAGCAGTGGCAGGCTGGAGTCAGGAAGGTGGACGGCTGAGTCATGCTACCTAGGAACCTGCTGACATGGGCCAATATAAGGTGATGAGATTATAATAACTACAAGTGATTCAATGTTATGATCTGTGAGGCACCATACTAAATTATTTCAAATAAAAATATACTAGCTGACTTTACCATTACAGTAATTTTACATCATGAGGGGCTTCAAAAAGTTTGTGACAAAATTGAATGAAAAGAGAAGGAATTTTTTTCCCATCAACTTTTTTAACAGTCCCATCCCATGAGCACTTGCATTTTATGGAAGTGTAATAGAAGCTTAGAAAACATAAGGACTGGCCTGAGATCACATACGCCAACAAGATCAGCTTTGAAAAAGGCCTACCTGACCTCACCCTGGCTGTGATTAGCAGTTTAGCATGGTCACCAGTTAGCAAGGTCAGCAGTTTGAAACCACCAGCAGCTCCTCAGGAGAAAGACGGGGCTTTCTACTCCTGTGCACAGCGAGGTCATGGAGGCCCCCAGGTGGTAACGATGAGGCAGCATAGACTTGACAGCGGTGAGGTTGGTGCTTCTGGTTTTGGTTCACAGCTAGTTCCCCCACTGATAAGAAAACATGCTATGGTGGAAAGAACATGGACTTCAGTTACAAGATACAGGTTTGAAGTCTGACTTTATCGATTTCTATGTGTTGGAATTGGAAAATGTTATTTAACTTTATAAAATGTTTGTAAAAATGAAGGTGAGGGGTGCATTAGATGGGGAGGATTGCTGAGCCAATCAAATAAAAGAGGTTTGACAAGCCACGAAGCTGTTAAGCAATAAAAATGTCAGAATAAATGAGAAAACTGGATATAGACCTCTCTTAAGGGGCATCAAAGAGCATAAGCACATGTTTTAAGTAAACTAAATGGGTCACGGAGGCAACTATCCCCTTACTTAATTTTGGAGCCTTGAGAGAGAAGGAAGGCAGTCCCAGTTCTAGGCTCACTATCAAACAGTTCACCTGCAATGAGCGGCTGGAGTGAGCTTGAATAAGGTCCACCTTGGCCTTGATGACTGTCGGATGCCTTGAGACCCAGGAAGGGATGACCTGCGTGCAGCTGAGTATGTTTTTCGGGAGTCTAGCAGTGACCTGTGGAGAGACCTAGGTTTGCAGCAGCAGACAGCGGGCAGGGCCCACAATCTAGGGGGAAGGCAGGAAGTCAGCACAGGAGACAGAATCCAGGAGCGAGCCTTTTGAAATTAGCAGGTGGCCGACAGCACCAAGTGTTAGCAAGGACAGCAGTGAGAACAAGCCTGAGAACGTCTGTCTATGTCATGGGGATTGTGAGGCCATTGGGCTTCATAGGGCAGGTTTAGTGGAATGCAACATCAGGGAAAAGATAAATTAGAAGAAAGCAGTGAAAAAGAAATTAGAAGGAAAAAAGAAATATAACAAGAATAAATTAGAAGGAAAAAAAGTGAAGGGGGCCTCTTTTGAATCTTCATGGCCCTAATAGTTACACATCGGGCTTTGGTCCACATGGTCGGCAGTTCAAAACCCCCAGCAGTTCCGTGGGAGAAGACTGGGCTTTCTACACCTGTCAACAGTCACAGTCTCGGAAACCCACAGCCAAACCCAAGCACGACAGAAGGAAACACTGCCTGAGCTTTCACAGGCCTCCAAACTCTTATGTTTGAGCCAATCACTGCAGCCGCTGGGTCAATCCATCTCCTGAAGGGGTTTTCCCTTTTCAGTGACCCAGTGTGAGGTCCTTTTTCAGTCTCACCTGATAGCAGCTCTAAGCAGCTGTTAAGGAGCATTATGTTTGTAAGTCTCTCCTACTTTTAATATTCTTGGCCAACACCATAATGCAAATGCATCGGTTATTCTGAGATCTTCCTTATTCACTGTCCGGCTCTCACATGCATATGAGGCAATTGACAGTCCCTTGGCTTGGATCAGACCAACGGAATCCTCTTTGCTCTTGAACATATTACGGAGGTTTCATGCAGCAAACTGCCCAGTGCAATACATCCTTGTATGGGCTGGGCTCCCACTAACTGACGGAGAATGAAGTCTTTCCCAAGCCTGGAGATAATCCACCTTTATTTATTTATGGTTCATTTGATGATATCATTTACCTATTTGATTTTTAAAAATAGTGTCTTGTTTTACTTTTGTTATGAATTGAACTGAGCTGCTTCTCATAAGCTTATTGGCCATTTATATATTTCTTCTGTAACTTCTTATTCATAACTTTTGACTATTTTTATGTTTGATCCAAAAAGTTGTTATTTATAAGGATTCATTTTCCATATAGAAAAATTTTGCTTTGACAGTAGCATAAACATATTTTATTTATTGTTTTTTTATTCCCTTGTCATTTTACATGTAGTCATATTTGTAATCATTTTACTTCAAATTTTCTGTTTTCTATTGTCTCTATATAGGTCTCCCCAGTTTGGATGAAAACAAAATTCATTCATTTAAAAAAATTAAAAAGTCAAAATTCTTTAACTTTTGGTAAAAATAATTTCTCTTATATATCACTCTGGCATCAGGATTGAGGAAAGGCTTATTCATGACCCATGGTATACAGATAATCCTAACTTGCTTGCTGAAGGTGAGGAGGACTTGAAGTATTTACTGATGCAGATCAAGGATTACAGCCTTCGATATGGATCTTAACTTAGTGTCAAGAAAACAAAAATTCTCACCACTGGACCGATAGGTAACATCATAATGAATGGAGGAATGAATGAAGTTTTCTAGGGTTTCATCTTGCTTGGATATACAATGTTCATGGACGCAACAGTCAAAAGTTCAAATGAAGCATGCAGCAAATCGGCGGCTCACGACCTCTTTAAAGTATTGAAAGGCAATGATGATACTTTGAGGACTACGGTATGCCTGACGAGACGCATGGTATTTTCAATGGCCTCATGTGCATGTGAAAGTTGAACTTGGAATAAGGCAGACTGAAGAGGAATCAGCGTATTTGGATGGTGGTGCTGGTGAAGACGATTAAAGTACCACCAAAAGACCAAACACATCTTTCCTGGGAAGAAGACAGCCAGAATGTTCCTCAGAAGCAAGCATGATGAGGCTTCCTCTCATGTACATTCGACACGTTATCGGGAGAGACCAGTCCCTGGAAAAGGACATCCTGTTCGGTATACCGGAGGGGCAGCAAAAGAGAGGAAGACCCTTGACAGGAAGGATTGACACGGTGGCTGCAACAGTGAGCTCGAGTGTAAGAACCGCTGGCTGAGAGGCTGGTTCAGGACTGTGCAGTGTTTCTTTCTGTTGTGCGTCGGCCTCGGTGTGCACCTACACCACGGCACCTGACTACAGCCTCTCTGGCTCTCCAAAGGCATTGGCCAGATCTGGCACACTCATTGGTGGCTCTGCTGTTTCTGTATGAGTAATGTTTGGAATACAAATATTTGTTCACCATTGTGGGAAACAGAAAGATTTCTCCCAAGTCATCTCCCCCAAATATATGTTCGATTGAGGACACTGCTTGCAGCTAATGATAAATGATTGTCAAGTTACCTCCCTAAAGGCATTCAGCTGCCAGACTACTGTCTGGTCCCACCACAAGTAGGGCCCACTCCCTGCTATTTAGGACAAGGGGCTACTTCTCCCTAAAGGCTTGTGGCAATCAGTTTGGTCCCTGAAGGGTGGGTTTACACCCTACTGATAATGGTTTCTATAGTGAGCCAGAGAACAGGTCAAACTGGCTCAGTGACATCCAAAGTTAGGCTGCCATCCCGAATCTAGGATCTGCCCATCTTGTCACTTGTATACCCCCATTACCTCCTCTTCCTATTAAGTGGATACCCTTAGATCACCCCCCCTCCCATTGCTGTATTACCTATAGCACAACCCTTTCCTGTGACGTATGTCTTCACCTGTAATTAGGGGGCTTGCATGTCCTCAGAGAAGATAAAAGCCTTGGTTAAATCTCTCTCTCTCTTTCTCCACGTGGACCACCAAGTGGGGCTGCGGTGAGCATGCTACCATGAAATGTGTCTGACTCCATTATTTCAATCTCTCTTCTATCTCTCATGCTCTCTATGGCTTAACTATAATCTTTACTTACTATCACTGTACAATTGCACCTACTGGACCTGTGATGATGTGTTAGGGGCTGGTCTCCCCTCACAAACCATATTGCATATTCACTTTTAGTGAGAAGAATTATAGAAGAGCATCAAGATCATTACAGGTAGACTAGGGACAGGACCCATAGTTTAATGATAATGTCAAGAGCACTGAGTTGCTACCCGCTGTGACTTACACAGCAACCACAGTTACTGCTCAGCAAAACCTGACTCTCAAACTTCACCTGAGAACAAGCACCCTTCCACTCTCTACTGTTCTTTAAAAGCAGCAGGGATGCCATTAAGGAGCCAGTGTTTAGAGGTATCATTACTATAGAACAGTGGGCTTGGCAGAAGGTAGAAAGGAAGAGGTGAGAAGCAAAATTAACATCTTCAGTATAGACTCTTGAATTGTCAGGCTGGGAGAAAGTTTTTTTTTCAAAGGTTGAATTGTTCAGAAAACCAGGCTAGCCCCATCCCTCCGCTAGTCTCATGTCTTCCAGGTGAGACATGCTTGGTCCAGACACTCCGTTTCCTCCGCTTGCCTCATTCCCACACACACCTCTGGGTGCCCCAGTACCCTGATGAGGCTCCCTGGAGTCCCTACTTCTCCTCTCTGGTGAGGCTCAGCAGTTTCCCTACACAGAAGTTTATTACTTAAGTTATTGTCATCAGAGGGGAAAAAAATATCATATTTGGAAACATAAAACAACACACACAAACCCTACAGAGATCACTTCATGGAATCCCTCCTCAAAAAGTGAGAGATCTTATTACAGTAGTTTTATAGGTGTTGGTGTAAATCTTTCCCCTATCCTATTGGTGATAGAATCTATTGCTGATGTAGCCTAATCCATTCCCATATCATTCAACTTATTATAGATTTGTTCTTTTTGTTAGAGTTAAATGTATTATATTTATTTATTTAAATCATTTTATTTAAATCATTTAACTTGTACGTTAAATCATTTTAACGTACAAGTTTTAACACAATCCATCCATCCATTGTGGCGAGCACATTTGTACATTTGTTGCCATCATCATTCTCAAAACATTTGCTTTCTGCTTGAGCCCTTGGTATCAACTCCTCATTTTTTCCTCTCCCTACCTGCTACCCCTCCCTCATGAACCCTTGATAATTTAGAAATTATTATTATTTTGTCATATCTTACACTGTGTGATGTCTCCCTTCACCTACTTTTCTGTATAGACTTGTTCTTATAAGGAATCAGAATTTTTACATTTTCTACATTGCAGTTTTACTTTTGCTAAAAAGCTAAAACCAAATCCATTGCTGTCGATTCAGAATCCCGCTCATCATGACCTGATGGGACAGAGTAGACTTGCCCTACGGGGTTTCCCCTACCCTAAAGCTCTCAGAAGCAGACCTCCATCTTTCTCTCACGGTTGGGAAGAGCTGCTGGGTTTGACCTGTTGACCTCTTGGTTAGCAGGTGAGCACTTTCATCACCCTGCCAGCAGGGCTCCTAACAGGTTTCAAAATGAAGGCATGTTATTTTTGTTTTCTTCCGTTCTTTTATTTTGCCTGGCTGTACTCTACAATGAGACCTAGAGTCCGTCCTTAATTATGAATAACCATCCATTCAGAATATGCCATGCCTTAGGGAAGTTATCAAGCAGCATTATGTTTCAGAAGCCCATTTTTGGTTGCATTTCTATTTAAAAATGCTCTGGATTATTTTCCTGGGAATCTCAAGATCCCAGAGAACGTGACATCTGGAAACATGAAGATTCTATTTTGCACTAACTCTACCATAACTCCAATTATAGCCTGTTCATGCGATGAAGTTCCCACTTCAGTCTAATTTAGGCACGGAGGCTGTCATACCTAATCAAGTGGTACTGTAAGGAGAATACCACAAGTGGGTGGCTTTAACAAACAGATATTTATTTTCTCACGGTTTCAGAGGCTATAATTCTGGATAGAGGGTGCTACCTGTAGGGGAAGGTGTTCTCTGTGAAGGCCCTGGGGAAACATGTCGTATCTTCCACTTCTGTCCCTTGATTCATTGGTGAGCTTTCTGTGATATGGGATACATCTTCCCTCATCTCTACTTGCTTCTCTGGGTCTAATCTGCTTTTTTATATCTCAGACACACCCTTCGCTAATGGGGACTCATTAACCTATCCTAGAAAATCATATTCCCAAATGGACAGCTGACCACAAGGTCAATGTTTTGAAACAACCAGCCGCTCCACAAAAAGACTGACAGTCTTGGAATCTCACAGGGGTGGTTCTACCCTCTCAT
>NW_022111300.1:2142161-2151433 GCF_000313985.2 Echinops telfairi | reverse complement strand
ACAGGGGTGGTTCTACCCTCTCATACAGGGTTACTATGTGTTGGAATCTACTCAATGGACGTGAATTTGTTTTTATTTTGAGAGGATTGACCAAATAAGTAAGCATAGTGTGGCTAATGGGAATCAGTTTTTCTCATTGCTGGAGAAGGGAAGGCAGGAATCAACACCGGAGTGTCAAAATTGGAGAGATAACTGTTTGGGTCTCTTTGTCCTGAATAGCTGTGCGTTGTAGGATATTTAGCAGCAGACTTACTAGCCTCTGTCCATGGGATTCTGACAGAACCTCTCCCTCCAACTCTGACAACCAAAATGTCTCTAAATATTACTAATGGTCAGAAGCACACCCAGGTGGGAAGCAATGGCATATGCTAATTTAAAATATGGGCATAGAAATATGGGTGTATTTGATGCCGGACACCTGATCATATCCACACCTCATGATCACACAGGCTGGTGTGCTTCGTCAATGTGGACTTCATTGCTTCTCAGCTAGATGGATGCTTGTTTATCTTCAAACCTTTAAGACCCCAGATGTTATATCTTTTGATAGTTAGGCACCATCAGCTTTCTTCACCACATTTGCTTATGTACCCATTTTGTCTTCAGTGATCCTGTCAGGAAGGTGAGCATCACAGAATGCCAGGTTAATAGAACAAGCTATTCTTGCATTGAGGGAGTACTTGAGTAGAGACCCAATGTCCATCCACTACCTTAATACGTAACATATAATTATATGTACATAGATCTATGTCTCTATCATTATATAAAATATATTTACATATGTACATGCCTGTATTTAGACCTCTATAAATGTCCTTTGCCTCCTAGTACTTTCCTCTATTTCCTTTTCCTTTCATCTTGTCTCACCATCATGTTCGGCCTTCATTTGGGTTTTGATAATTCCTTTTGGTTACATTTCCTTTAATCAAGCCCTGCCAGGCATCCTATGCCCTTCTCACCATCGATTTTAGATCCCTATTTTTGTTCTGGCATCAAAGATCCAGAAAAGTACAAATGAGCCTGGAATAGTTATTATGTCCAAAAATTTTTTTTGAAAAGGTCATAAATCTATAAGGATAGATCAAAACGGCATAGGAGCAGCAACACCACCCAGTGGTGTTTGGTGCATGAGACACTGGTTGGACTAGTCTATGAAAAGACTCGTGTCCTTTGTCACTTTTAACGTGAAAAAGGTCTCGCTTGTGGAACAAGACCTTGGAGAGCCTCCTCTGGTAGTTCAATTGTGGCAACTCCAAATGTTCTTAAGCATCTCTCTGTGGGGGACTAGTTGGACATAAAGAGGTATTTCCCATATCAGTTTAAGGCGCTGAATGTTCTTCATGCTCCTTAAAATCTCTCTAAGGAGACAGGGGAGTGGGTAAAATGAATGCTTTTGATTCAAGGAGTCTGGTGGTGCCAAGTTAAATGCCCAACTGCTAGCCTGAAAGTCAGCCGTTTGAACCCACCAGCCATGGTGCAGGAGAAAGATGTGGAAGTTTGCTTCTGTAAAGATTAAGAGCCTTACAAATTATGCGCTACACTCGGTTTCAAGTACTATGTGTAAAAACATGAGCTTCTTTAATCTTGACTACAATCCTAAGGAGTCGCTACAGCTGAGTAAGTTGTTCCAGGTGACAAAAATGAGAAAAGCTCATCGGTGGTGGAACTTGGTTAAATAGATACCATCTGCTCCCAGAGCACGGGCCGGCATCCATTCTACTCAACTCATACCTTAGGATTGCCACATGAAATTTTATTTTCTCACATTTTTGGATACTTTAATTTTATATTGAAGAGTAAATTAAGGTAGTTCACTAATCTAATCACACTCTAAGCCAAGAACTCAGGGTCTGAGACTGAAACTCACTACCATCAAATCAGTTCCGCTTCATGGCAACCCTGTAAGAGAGACTAGAACTGCCCCCGCGGGTTTCTGAGGCTGTCGCTGAGAAGGGGGGCAGAAACTTCCATTTTTTGCCTATGGAGCAGTTGGTGATTTCCAACTATTGACCTTGCAGGTTAGCAACCCAGGGTGTGATCCCCATCTGCCTCCAAGTTCCCATCTGTGGTTGAAGTGCAGCGTATCATCCCAAGGGATGGCTGCTCTCATGGGTTTGAAAGTGTACTTAAAAAATCCCCAGGTCCTGAACATTCTCGCTGTGACGTTTGGTCAGTGCCAATGTGTCAGATGAGAGAATCCACCCAGGAGGCTGAGTTTATGGTGTCTATATATGGTTATGCTCTCAGACAGACCCCCCCCACCCCTGCTTATCCCATTGTGATGCTCAGGAGATAGCAGGAAGCTCTGCTGGGCATCCCTGGAAGCCCATTCCAGAAGAGGGAGGCTGGAAGTGGCTCTATAGCTTTTTCTCTGGGGGCAGAAGGAACCACACAGCCATTTTCTATCCGGAGGTTCTGGGTCTTTCAACCGGAGAAGCGGAGTCAGGTGGGCCACCTTCATTTCTCTCAGGAGAACGTCAAACCCTGTGCTGGTCATTGTCCTTTTCCACACTTGAGCAGATTGCCTGGTGTTCATCAGAGTTTTGCTCTTCGAGAAAGTTCCCCGATGTTGACAAGGAAGGGGCAGGGAAGGCCTGGCATGTGAAGGTGAACGAAAACTGCAACAGAAAGAAAGAAAGGCGCAGAAGGCAGAAGGGTGCATGGGGAGCAGGCGCAACGCAGCCCAGGCAGCTGCTTATGGACTGGAAGGTCAGCCTGGGCCGAATAACAGCAGAGTATCTCCCTAGGAAGGCGAGAGTTGGTTTTAAGGGTAAGACCTCAGATTGAGCGAGGCATATATTATCCAAATTCAGCAATCACATCATGCTCTTAAGAAAGATGTATAACGAGCGATTAGCGGTGTCATTTTGAACTGACCCACGCTAACCTATGTACCAGTTCCCCCTGGTATGTCAGAGGAGCGCTGTGCGGTATGGGATTTGCAGTGACCGCTTTTTCAGATGATTACGAGATCTTTCTTTGAAGGCATCTCTAGGTGGATTCAAACCAGCAACTTTGACGGGGACCAGTAAGTTTGTTCACACCAGTCAGGGCCTTGTCGCTGAGTGTGGCCAGCACGGGACACAACGAAATGAAGAGCAGAAACCAGCGACCACCCCCACCCACCCCCGGCCCCCTGAAGCTCTGTGCCTCCCCCCTGCCTCCTGAGACCTCTCCACACTAGAAGGGGCTGAGTTTGTAGACAGCCTGCCTGCCACGGTGCGCTCCAATGGCTCCGGAAAGTGTGGAACCAGCGCAGATTCTCCAACACGGTCTTCAGACAGACCTCTGGCTCTGCCTGTAATCACTTCCCCTCCCCTTCAGCCACAGCCCCTCTGCTCCTACCCCATCTCCATCTCCTTCCACATCTCCATCTCCTTCCACATCCAGCTCCACCTCTTCCCAATTCAAATGTGTCTTCTCTTTTGTACCATAGCTCTCGTTCCTGAATCCGCCACACATACTCAGTCTTCTGCAAGCAACCCTGATCTTCGTCTTCTCTTAGGAGCTGTCTCTTGACTTAAAATCATCATCATCCCTTCCTCCAGGGAGCCTTCCCTTCTTGCGCCAGAGAAGCCAGATTAGTGACTTCACCTACATCTCCCTACACTTGAACATGATGTGCTGCAACAATCTGCGTAGGTACCTATAGGCACTACTCAACTAATATTCATGCAGATGTGGATGGTTAGACCACTGATCATACCATAAGTACTAGTAACAATAGTACAAATACACGTCCCTTTATTTCCAGCACCAACACAGAACCTGACACAAATAAGAGCTAAATACATCTTAGCGGAATGAAGGGAGAATCTATAATCGACCGTTTAAGACCAAAAGGGCAGCATTTATCTAAGGGTTAGAAAAGATGAAGGAATAGACATGCAGGGAGAAGCGGGAGACGTGAAGGTGCACTGGGGATCGCAGTGAATGCGATGAAGCGATCGTGCAAGCATCGGTGCATGTAAAACTGGTGATCTGCTCTGTAAACCTGCACCCAGTGTAATAGAAAATTTAAAGAAAGACAGGAAGAATCTCAATGCTGATATGCATTTTTAAGTCTGGGATTAACTCTGAAGTCTTAAAGAAAGCCATGACGGTTTATTGGTTTTCTTAATATAGAAGTTGTGTATATGTACTACCGAAAAATTAGAAAATGTTAATAAGTAAAACAAAATTATCATAATTTCACAGTTCATAGATACTTATAATTATCACATAATATTATTGGACATTTTTTCTACATATTAATTCAGATTTTAATTTTTCTATACCACTTAAGACTATTCTGATAATCTTTTAGTGACAATAGCAAAGGCTCTGCAAGATCATATTTAAGTGTGGTAATAATACCTGCTATATTAAAGTTTTAATTATATATAATAACCAAAAAACAAACTCACTGTCATCAAATAAGTTCCAACTCATATATGTAATAGCAGTATAATAATATATCTAGTTAAGCCCTTTTTGGATATTTTGATAATTTGCATTTTCTGTTCATCTCAGAAACAAATATTTGTGCACATTCCATTTCTTTTCTTAGAATAAATTCCCTGGAGGTGGAACGACTGCATGAAAGTACATATGAGCCTTTCCGAATCATGCGATGAGTCACTAAATCATTCTCCAGAAAGGTAACACTAGTTTACAATCTCACTAGTGTGTCTGATGGATTGCAGGCTGGGCAATAATGTAAATTACCTTAAATAAGCCAGAACAACAAGAACAGGAAACTTGGCCAATTCCATGTATGTCAAAAACCAAACTCAGTACCACAGAGTCGATACCGACTCGCAGCAACCCCGTAGGACTGGGCAGAGCTGCCTCTGTGCGTTTCCAAGAACAGGAGGAGAGCGACCTGTCGTCCTCCCAAGGAGCAGCTGGTGGTGTCAAAGGGCTCGCCTTGTGGATCGCAGCCCAATGCGTAACCACTGCACCACCAGTCTCCTCAGGTCTAGAGAAGTTCTGCATTATTATTTTTATTTATACTAATCTTATTTTAACGAGGAAAGCATTCTATGTACTTTGTGCACCATTTGAATCCTTTTCTGAACTGTCTGCTGTGCACAGTCTTTTTCTATTTTCCAAGTTACCTGTCTTGAACTCTGTATTTTAATGTCAATAAGAATAGCTGCAATTTATCAAGTAGTTAGTATGTGTCTGGCCCTGGCCCAAGAGACTGTTATCCTATTCATCACAAATATTTCCCTGGAGTTTTCATCTTACAGGACTATCCTATGCAATCTTTACTTCTGTTTCCTGAGGCAACTTTGAGAGCTGCCTGTTTTAGACGTCTGTCTAAGTTCATTTTTGTGTTTAGCATCTTGAGCGGGGGATCGGGAGGCAGAGTCGGTGTAGGCTGGCCCTGAGTTTGTGCAGCTCGCAGCGAGTCCATCAATAGAATGGGGGCTGTGTCCCATCTAACAGTTCCCTCACTTGATAATCACTCCCTGAGATGCAGGAATATCCTTAGGAAGAGCTTAGACCTGCTCCTCACCTCCAGGTTTCTTTACAGTAAGGACAAAGCATGTCATGTGAAGAAAGGCACCAGGCAGTCACATGCGAAAGAGAATGATTTTCTCATTTCTGTTCAGTTTGTCCCACAACAACATAGAACCAAGGGTGTAATATATATAATCAAGCACGAGCAGGACCAATGTGCAAAGACACCTTAGAGCTGAAGACTCTCCGTGCAAACCTCAGAACGAGGCTTCAGGCTCGCTGTGGGCATCTCTGTGTCCCTGCGTCCCATTGAGCTCCCGGGGAAAGAACCCGAGGAGGCATTTGGTGTTGGGTGCCGTCCAGTTGGTTCTGGGTCACAGCAGCCTTATGTACAACGGAATGCGACACTGCCCGGTCCGGCAGCAGCCTCACAACTGTTCTCATGCCTGAGCCCGTCGATGCAGCCACTGTGTCAACGCATCGTGCTGAAGGTCTCCCTTGTTTGCTCTAGAGAAACCATTTCCAGTGACGATGAACTGTGGGTCAAGAATGGCCCAGAAAGCTCTCAGAAATTCGTGTAAGCTCCGGGAGGAAATCAACACAGCTTTCGGATCGACGGTGCCACCAAGTCAATGTTGACTCACGGAGATCTAACATAGGGTTTGTGAGACTGGAGATCTCTAAGTGGACAGACAGCCTCATCTTTTTCCTGAAGAGTGGTTGGTGGACGTGAGCCGCTGACCTTGAAACTAACAGCCCAGCACCTAGTGCACAGCACCACCAGGGTGAGAACAATCACAGCCATGAAAATCTACCGGACAAACAAACGTCATCTGCGGTTTTGGAAAGGTTCCCCCTCGTTCCATGGTTATGAGGAAGCAGAGATAAGATGTCTTGGGTTAACTTCTGGGGAGGGGCCTGCTAGATGTCTCTGCCACTTTATCTCCAGTCCATGACTGTCCCACCCTCTCCCTTTTTTTAAAAAATTGTTTTATTGGGGGCTCATACAACTCTTATCACAATCCATACATACATCAATTGTGTAAAGCACATTTGTACATTCATTGCCCTCATCATTCTCAAAACATTTGCTCTCCACTTAAGCCCCCTCGGGCCATGGGGTTGCAGGGGTAGAACTCTTGCCTTCTATCCAGGAAGCTGGGCCATTTCTGGCCAGTGTGCCTCACGTACCGCCATCACCCGTCTGTCAGTGGGGGCTTGCATGTTGGTATGATGCTACATAGGTTCTGGGGTAATTTCCGGGCTAAGACAGATGAAGAAAAAAATCTTGATGATCGCCCTCTGACAGCCAGCCATGAACCTGCTGTAGATCCCATCATCTCCGCGTGGCAATGGCACAGGACTGGGCAGTTCTCTGCTCCAGTGTGACGCGGCTGGCATGAGTTGGGGACCACTGGCATGAGTTGGGGACCACGGTCGCTTGTCATGGCAAGGATTCTAAAGCTGCCTGCGTGGGATTTGGAAAGCAGTGACTTTGGGGAAGAATTGGCCTATTTAGTTGCTCTGATGCAAGCAATCTAAATAATGCCCCTGCACCAGTTTCCACACCTCCTTCCCATGAAAATGAACACTAGGTTTGGTGTTACTTTTGGAAGGAGCTTATTTTTCAAAATGTAATAATGGCAATAACTAACACCAGTTAAAGGAGGCTGTTTTTTTCTTTTGCATGTAGGTCCTATAAATACGACATCCAGTAAAGCATTTGGGAGTTCACCACTTGCTTCCGGCTCCCCCTGGGCCTCAGGGTGGTGACTCATCTCCGCGCCAAGTGATCCACGGGATGCTTTCCTCTCTCTTCTCCAGGCTGCCCGTCCTCTGCAGTGCTTGCTGGGGGCTCAGTCTCGGCACTGTGCCCTTCCAGCCTGCTTCCCAATCAGCCCTTACCTGCAGTTTGCCCTTAATGAGGGCAGCTGTGGCAAATAGCAACACCCACAGCCCAGAAGAAGAAAGGCTGTAGAAGAGTATCCTAAGACGGTTCCTTCCCAGCACGCCCACATGGTTGAATCTGGAAGGATCTGTCTTGTTGCTGCCTGTTTGGGAAGGGCCATTTAGAAGCCCTGGGCCCAGGGAGGCTGTCCTCTTAGAGGGAAGTTGGTAGGTGAGTGAATGTATATAGTCCAGACCAAAGAAGGCATGCCATCCCACCTCCCACAGGCAAAGGGAGTCCAAACGTTCTCTTGTGCCCTTTTCCTCCTTTGGAGATGTTGTCAATAACAACAACAACAAGTGCCTCACAGGCATCTTTTGAAACTGAGCGGCAGATGGGAAACAGCCCCCAGAAGGTTTGTGCCAGAATGAAACTGTGGTATCAGCCTCGGAGACGGAACGCTGCAGAAATGCCCTGGGGAATAATGCCATCCCAGATGACTGGGGAAGCCACGGCCTTCGTGCCCTGGATCCCCATGTGACTGAAGGAATGTGGCAAACATTAAGGTGAAAGGATGAAGTGTGAGGCCAGGCAGTACGCATACAGCCACATCTGTGAGAGTGGATCTCCCTATCCAGGACATCCCACAGACAGTGGGTAACTGAGAAGCAGAGGCAAAGCCAAAACACGAGCAGCACCAGTGTGCAAAAGCCACCTTAGCATTGGGTCCCCTATCCCTAAACACTCCTTCGATACTCACTTACCCCCAAAGCAAATTATCCACTTGAAGCTAGCCACTGCAAGGTAGGAAGTATAAATGACAAATTATCAAGGGTTCCTGAGGGAGGAGGGAGCCGCGAGGGAGGGAGAAAACTGAGGAGCTGATACCAAGGGTTCAAGTAGAAAGAAAATGTTTTGAGAATGATGAGGGCAAAAATGTACAAATGTGCTTGACACACAATATATGGATGTATGGATTGTGATAAGAGTTGTATGAGCCCCCAATGAAATGATTAAAAAAATAAGAGTTGAGCTGGTTATAAAAAAGACTGAATGCATAAGACAGAAAAGTGTTCTGCTTAGAGAAGTGTACCCAGGGTACAGCAGAGAAACAGGAGGGTGAAGGGTGCCCAGCCGAACCTCATGGGAGACCTTTCTCTAAGTCAGCTAGTGATGGGGCACAGGAGGTAACTGAAGTTTGTCTAGTGGACGCTATCTTCTTGAGGTTGAACTGGGAAAGCATTTGACCTTAGGAGTTGAGATAAACCTAAGATAGTGGATCACTGGGGAATCGATTGTCATGCCACAAATACTCTGTTGCCTGAGGTTTTCCTAATTTGAGACTGTACCTTTTCTATGTCACCCTACCTTGTATTACTCCTTAAAAAACAAACGTGTGCATAAGCAAATGTGGTGAAGAGAGCTAATGATGCCCGGCTATCAAAAGATATAGCATGTGGGGTCTTAAAGGTTTGAAGATAAACAAGCGGCCATCCAGCTGAGAAGCATCAAAGCCCACATGGAAGAAGCACACCAGCCTCACTGACCACGAGGTGCAGAAGGGACCTGTTATCAGACATCAAAGAACTGAAAATCAGATCAGTGGGTGCCCACCTTCCTGACACGATCACTGAAGACAAATGTGTGCATATCCAAAGGTGGTGAAGAAAGCTGATGGATCCAGGCTATCAAAAGATATAACATCTGGGGTCTTAAAAGCTTGAAGATAAACAAATGGCCAACTGGTTCAGAAGCAACAAATCCCACATGGAAGAAGCACAACAGCATGTGTGGCCATGAGCTGTCGAAGGGATCAGGTATCAAGCATCCAAGAACAAAATATATCATTGTGAAGGTGGGTGAGTGCAGAGTGGAGACTCAAAGCCCATCGGTGGGCAACTGAACAGCCCCTTACTGAGGTGTTGTGGGGAGGAGA
>NW_022111300.1:2115394-2141929 GCF_000313985.2 Echinops telfairi | reverse complement strand
TGTGGGATAGAAAGGGGGAACCAATTACAAGAATCTAAGTATTGCCTCCTCCATGGGGGATGGACAGCAGAGAAGAGGGTGGAGGGAAACATCAGACAGGGTAACTTATGACAAAACTATAATAATTTATGAACTATGAAGGGTTCATGAGGGAGCGGGGAGTGGGGAGGGAGGGGAAAATGAACAACTGATATTAGGGGCTAGAGTGGGAGGCAAATGTTTTGAGAATAATGAGAGCAACAAATGTGCATATGTGCTTGACACAATAGATGTATGTATGGATTGTGATGAGAATTGTACGAGCCCCCAAGAAAATAATTGAAAAACAAAAAAAACCCCCAAACTCATGCCATTGAATTGATAATGCTGACTCATAGTGACTCTATTGGACAGGAGAGAATTGCCCCCACGAGTTTCTGAGATGGCAACTGTTAATGGGAGTAGAAAGCCCCATCTTTCTCCAAGAAGCAGCTGGTGGTTTCGAATTGCTGACCTTGTGGATTGCAGCACAACTCTTTTTTATAAATCACTTTATTGGGGGCTCCTACAACTCTTATCACAATCCATCCATCCATCCATTGTGTCAAACACATTCGTGCATTTGTTGCCATCATCATTCTCAAAACACTTCCTTTCTACTTGAGCCTTTGGTATCAGCTCCTCCTTTCCCCCCCTCCCTTCCTGCCCCTGCTTCCCTCCTGAATGCTTGATAATTTATAAATTATTATTTTACACCATCAGGATTACTTATAGCACCCAGTAAACTAGGAACCAAGGACAACACAAGTGGGAATATAGATGCCATTGCATTCTTGCAGTTTATAGTCTGGTGGGGGAAATAGACATGAATAAAATAACCATTAAGTATATGTTGCAGAATCAGAATTTATAGTCACAATTCAGATTATAAGTATGTAATGTTCTCTCTCTCTCTCTCTCTCTCTCTCTCTCTCTCTCTGTCTCACTCTCACACAGCATACTAATAGAAAATGATAAATGTTATGGGGGCCTTCAAAGATTACTCACATACCAAGCAGTTGTAGAAATAGTTGTAGAAATAAGAGCACTATCATTATCAGAAAGCGTCCCGTGTTCTCTGTGTTGTCATTGGTGTCAGGGAGGCCAGAGGCAGAGGCAGCCACTGTGCCTGGAGACACCACAGGGCAGGTCCCCACAGGGCCTTGAGAGAGTAACATTAGGAAGTGGGCCTGTCTTGAGTTATGGGTTTTTAAAAAACAAATATAAGGACGTATCATGAAGGATAAAACGCACAAGCTTTAGAATCAGATAGCTCTGAATCAAATCTCTGTTACATTCCAGGGAGTAGTATAACTTTGAGCAACTGACTTCATTCTCTGAGCCTCAAGTTCTTTAATCTTTGAAACAAGAATGAATCTATATATCTAATAGCTTTCAGTCCTGTAATGACTGTAAGGAAGAAACGTACTGCCTGGTATACTTGCTGGTAAACACACACTCTTTGCTTTGGAACGTAACGCTTTGTCACGTACAACACGTTCACAGACACTGTCATTGCTGATTTCAGAGGGAGCTTGGCTGAAACCAGAGGAGACCAGAAAGAGCTTAGCTTATGTTTTGTTGACAGTGCAAAGGCATTCCACTGCATGGGTCATAACAAACCATGGAGAGCCTTGAGAACAATGGGAGTCTCCGAACCCATCATCGTGCTCCTGCAGAACCTGAGCGTGGGTCAAGGGGCAGTTGTGTGAACAGGAAAAGGGCATACCTCATGGTTTAAATCCAGAAACGGTGCACAACTGGCTTGTGTCCTCTCCTCATATTTATTCAATCTGTATGCTACGCAAATAATCAAAGAAGTTGAATTATGTCAAGAAGAATGTGGTATCAGGCTGCGGGGTAGGCTGATGTACAATCTGAGATATGCAGATGACACAACCTTGCTTGCTGAAAATAATGAGGACTTGGTTCACTTATTGATGAAGATCAAGGATAGAAGCCTACCAGTTCCTGTAGAAGGACATCATGTTTGGGAAAGTGACGGGGGAGTGAAAAAGAGGAAGCCCCTCAAAGAGATGGATGGACATAGTGGCTGCAACAATGGGCTCACATGCAGGAACAATTGTGAGGATGGTGCAGGGCAGGGAAGTGTTACATTCTGTTGAGTATAACAACAAGAACAGAAATGATACAAAGAAATAGTAGCTAGACATTTGCATATTTTTGCTTAGGAAAGTTAGCCACGATTTTTTTTAAAATAATCATTTTATTAGGGGCTCATACAACTCATCACAATCTGTACATACGTCATCTGTGTCCAGCACTTTAGTACATATGTTGACTTCATCATTCTTATGACACCCACTTTCCACTTGAGCCCCTGGTTTCAGCTCATCTTTCCCTCTCCCTCCCCGCTCCCCCCAAAACCCTGATAATTTATCCCACGTCTCCCTCACCCACTTCTCCGCTGTCCATCCCCCAGGCCATTACCAACTGGCTGCAAGGCACCACCCTCCCTGGGGGACGGACAGCCATGATTTTATAGCAGTCTTCTGCTTAAAGCAGACTTACACTTGCATTATCAAAAATCATGCAGCAGACATTGTTGTTCGGTGGCATTGACTGAGTTGTGACTTATAGAGACCCTATGTACAAAGTACTACTTGATCCTGTGTCATGCACACAATCATTGCTATGTTTGAACCCATTGTGCAAAGAATATACAAGCAGAAATATGAACACATATTAAAACATGTAGAATATACGTTTAGAAAAAGTACTGAAGCCTATTTATGTAAAAATAAAATAAAAATCACGTGTTTGACATTGTATGTGGTGATATTTACTGGAGGAAGAGGAATGGACAGAGAAGGATTGAGAACAAAAGGCATAATAAAAAAAAAATGAGGGTCGACCCCAATCCCAACTACGTGGACACCCCCCTCCCCACCCCTCCCAGAAGAATGCACTTCAGAGGACAGCACTGAGGCTACAGCTCAGGGAGAGGGGCATGTCTGATCAGAGCACACAGGAGCAAACAAAGAGGGAAGGAGAGAGAGTGGAACACATCATGGCCCACCAAGCCCCAAGGACATATTCCTGCTCAGAGAACCCAATGCACAGAGAGGACCATAGGGCCGGCCCCACCACAACAAGACGACCCTTACTGACCCCTAACGCTATGAAGGACAACACAGGAGGCACCGTGTGGGAATTGTGCCTGATCTGACCCCATCACACTGAGGCAAAACACTAAGGGTGTGCAACACAGCAGCAAGGGGAGCAAAGCAATGAAATCCCTGGGGAATACCAAAATTAGACTTTGGGCCCAGGGTGTAGAACCCCATCAGACTCAACCTCAAAACTTTCCTAAGGTCAACAAATGGACCTGGAACTATTTATAGGTTTTTGTTGTTTGATTTTGCTCTGTCTTGTTTTTGTGTTTATTATTATCTCTGCATGTCTATCTAGATAAGATATGTGGGCTAAGCAATCCAGAAGAGAAAACAATGGACTGATGGTTCTGGGGGACATAGAAGAGGGGAAGTGGGGAAAGGAAGTGGGTGTTACACATTTAGGGAAAAGGGAAACAAGAGATCTAAAATCGATGGTGAGGAGGGCGTAGGATGCCTGGTAGGGCTTGAGTAAGGGAAATGTAACTGAGAGGAATTACTGAAATCCAGATGAAGGCTGAACATGATAGTGGGACAGGAGGAAAGTAAAAGGAAATAGAGGAAAGAACTAGGAGGCAAAGGACATTTATAGAGGTCTAAATATAGACATGTACATATGTAAATATATTTATATATAATGACAGTGAAATAGATCTATGTACATATATTTATATGTTAAGTATCAAAGTAGCAGGCAGACATTGGGTGTCTACCCAAGTACTCCCTCAATGCAAGAACACTTTGTTCTAATAACCTGGCATTCTGCAATGCTCATCTTCCCGACACGATCGCTGAAGACAAAATGGATGCATAGCAAATGTGGTGAAGAAAGCTGATGGTGCCTGGCTATCAAAAGATATGGTGTCTGGAGTCTTAAAGGCTTAAAGACAAACAAGCGGCCATCTAGTTGAGAAGCAACAAAGTCCACATGGAAGAAATGCACCAGCCTGTGCAATCATGAGGTGCCAATGGGATCAGGTATCTGACATCAAAGACCCAGAACAAAAAATCATGTCACTGTGAATGAGTGGGGGTGTAGAATGGAGACCCAAAGCCCATCTCTAGACAATTGGACATCCCCGTAGAGAAGGGTCACAAGGACGAGATGAGCCAGTCAGGGTGCAATATAGCACCGATTAAACATACAACTTTCCTCTCATTCTTTAATGCTTCCCCACCCCCCATCATTATCCCAATTCTAACTTAAAAATCCAGCTATACCAGAGCATGTACATGGGTACAGGTAAGAGGTGAAAACAGAGGGCATCCAGGACAGATAAACCCCTTAGGACCAACAATGAGAGTAGCAATACCAGGAGGGTAAGCAGAAAGTGAGGGGAGAAAGGGGGAACCGATCACAAGGATCTCCACATAACTCCTTCCCTGGGGGACAGACAACAGAAAAGTGGGTGAAGGGAGACATCGGTCAGTGTAAGACATGAAAAATTAATAATAATTTATAAATTATCAAGTGTTTGGGAGGGAGGGAGGGTGGGAGAGGGAGGGGAAAAAATGAAGAGCTGATACCAAGGGCTCAAGTAGAAAGAAAATATTTTGAAAAGGATGATGGCAGCAAATGTATAAATGTGGTTGACCCAATGGATTTATGTATTGTGATAAGAGCTGTATGAGCCCCCAATAAAGTGATTAAAAATAAATAAATAAAAATAAAACAAACTGAGAGAGGCTGTGTCCGGACCAGGGGTAAAAGTGGGCCTTACTCAAGAAACGGTACTAATACCCAAACCCTAATGACCCTTTGACAAGGCTTTACAAAAATTTTATTAGTTATTTATAATAATAAGGAAGCAAATGTATACTTCCTAGTGTACACGAGCTTGGTTACTTGCTAGTCAACACTGACATATAAAATAAAAAATAATTATTGTATACCATAATTTTCTATGTGGTCCGGAGACTTCAAGACGGCTCCAGGCATTGTCATTCCCGCTTTCCATAACTCTGTAGAGTCCTTCCTCATACTACACAGGGATAAACTTGGGTAATCAAGATGGTTGACAGGACTGACTTCTAATCTGAACCATAAAAGAAATTTGGCTGTGCCCTGCTGTGGTAGTTCCACAATTTTGTGTCAACTTGAAGTGTAGAGGTGGAGTCTACCTGCCAATCAGGTCACAGCCTGATGGTGCCTCCCTGTGGACCTGACCTCCTCATACGGAGGGTCTTGGGAACTTCCCTCTCTCCCTCTGCTTCATTTTCCTGCTGTCAAATCCCTCTGAGAGCTGTCAGAGACACTGTCATTAAATCCACACAGCTCTGCACCCATCGGCCTGTGATCGCCCTGCATTCCGCATCATTGCATGTGGCGGTGTGAGTCTGAAAGGGGATTTATGGACTGGTATCAGACTTATGGACTAGTATCGGACTTAAGGACTTGTTTTGGACTGAGCTGGGATGTTTGCTTGATACGTAATTACCTCTTGATATCAAGCTCTCTCTTACACATAGATGAGCGTCACTGAATTTGTTTCTCTAGTCAACCCAGCCTAACCCACCTGCTCTCTGGATAATCACTGGACCGCTAGTTGCAACATCAGTGCTTTAAATCCACCAGCAGATGAGGCCGTCTGCTCCCAGAAGTAGCTACAGCTTCGGAAACTCTCTGTAGGGTGACTACGAGTGGTCATTGACTTGATAGTGTGGGTTTGGTTTCTCAGGACATTTGTTGTGAGGCCGCTCAAATGGTCCTATGGAGAAGTCCACAGGGTGCCCAGAGCCAGCAGGACTGGCCAGCCATGTAAACCAGCCGTCTCAGAATCAAATTCCCCACCCCTGTCAAGCTTATGGGTGACACAAGCTCTTGTCAGCATCTCAATTGCAAATTTGTCCAAGGCTCTAGACCAGAACCCCCAAGTGAACCACTACTGGTAACCCTGACCTACGGCCACCAGCTGGTTGATGCCAAATCAAGTGTTGTGACATTAGATTTGGTGAAATCAAGTGTTGGCACTTCCATCAACCTTGCAAGCATCTAAGAACAAACAAGTGAGGGTGAGGATGCGGATTACACAGTGGTTTTTATCCAAATTCTCTTTTCTTCAGAAAAAATCCTGGTCTGGCTTTGAAAGTTAACTGTCTGTTCTCTTTACACTGCAGAGTCTTTGAGAAGAGATCTATAGAACATCCCAAAACCGATAAATGAATGAATTGACCTTGCAGTTCCTGACTCAATACAGATTTAAATTTCACACAGTGGCCTTTGAAGATAGCATGTGGGGGCAAGAGATGAGAGAATGGCATATGAATGACACTTTGATGGAACCAGGAATGCGGATGGTACAAATGAACACCTTCCCCCATCAGAGTAAGGAAGACAGGCTGGGAGAAGAAATGGAAATTCGCTCTCCTGGAGGTCATTGTGTTGCTAGTTTGCCATAATACTTTCAGTGAAGATGAAAGTGGATCATTAAGTTCTAATAAACCAGAAGATTTGAAATTGTAACCTAAAATAAGAAGCACCATCCATCGAGTTCAGAATTCCCAGTGATGTCTGCCCTGCCTGTCGGACAGTGGAAGTGTGTGGTAAGCGGGGTTTCTAATGGAAACAGAGCCTTGCAGATAACAGTGTGATTTCTGGAGGGAGCAGGGGACCTGAATGGAGGTTGGTCAGGACAGTGACTTTCCCAACCTAAACTGAGAGGCTGGCCGAGAGCCTGAGGGATGGGACCCACGATTGAACATAGTGGATGGAGTCTTACCACTGGGAGGAGAAGGACAGACCAGAGAACAATACGTTGAGGAAGCAAGCTGATTCCCGGAATCTGAGGACAGGAAATTGAGGAAAGGGAAAAGGTGAAAATTGTCCAGGAAGGATGTTCAGAAGTCTGAAGTCCTGGGATTCAGAAAGAAATGCCTTCTTTATCCAAGACAGCAGTCATTAGTGGTCACCCACCAAATTAACCCAGGAAGAAGTGAATACTGATGGGGAGTCTTCACTGTACGCTGACACTGTGCCCGTCAATTCCCACTGAATTCTCCCAGCCGCCCTTTGAAGACGGCTTTCATTCCAGTAGGAAGGAGAAACTGAGGCTGAAGGAGAGGTTCGATCCCTTTCCCAAGCTTCAGAACTAAGAAGCACTGGTGTTGGCAGACAGTTACCTGGGTCCAGCACTCGAGCGCTCAGCCTCGTCATTATCTCTGGGATGTTCCCCAGGAGGGGCCAGCGGTGGAATGAGCCCTGCATGTCCTGGAAACAGAGATTATCTGGGACCATCACAGTCTGTCTTGGAAGGGCGTTCCAGGTAGGACTAACAGTTCTATTAGTCCCAGAATTTGTGACAACCAAATTTGAAGGAAAGGGCTTCAGGAGCTTGATTTGGCATCCTGTCTGGAACATAACACCCCAGGAGCAGGTGTATGTTGACCTTGACCATGAGCTAAGTCTGCCAATAATTAGAGTCCAAAACCAGAAACCTTCATCTTGTCTGTCTCTTTCTTTTTTCCGGGATAGAAGGTCATTTTGAACAGTACCTAACACATCACAGATAATTAATTTTTCTTGGCTTATTTTTTTTAATGGGGGTGGTTTATATATTGTCATGATGCTGGAAGCTCTCTGTCACTGGAGTTGCTCTGCAGGAGTTGCCACCAACCGGGTTACGACAAAAGGAAGGACTTCATTGGGTCCACACATGGATTCTTATCCAGAGACTGAACCCTGCTCTCTCAATCGGGAGCATTTTATAGAGAAAGGGAGGGGATTCATGGGCTGTGGGGGTGGGGGTGGGGAGGGCTGGCCAGCAAATAGCAAGCAAGTTACTGCAGCAGAAGGGAGGCGTGTGTGTGTGTGTGTGTGTGTGTGTGTGTGTGTGTGTGTTGGGCAGCAGTGTTGCTGGTCGTCTGGGATCTGTGCTTGGTCTCCAGTGGGGCAGCGCTTTGTACCTGACTCATCCCCACCACTGGGTTGATCTGGACTATTAACGACCCCATAGGACAGGGTCAAGTTGTCCCTTTGGGTTTCTGGGACTTTACATCTTCACAAGAGTAGGCCGTTTCCTTCTCTCAGAGGGGCTGTCACTGGCATTCCACAGATCAGCGGGGCCACCCATGGTGGCTAAGTTTCAGCAGAGCTTCCAGACTAACCCGGCAATCTGGTCCTGAAACCACTGGCCCAGGAAAGCCTGGGGAAGAGCAGGGGAACACGGGCATCGGGAGGCCACCAGGGACGCCAGCATCCAGGCGGTCCTGCAGATGCTGCACAGGGGCCAGTAGCTTGCCCTGTTCCCTACGAGGTCGTCATGAGTCCGAACCCAGTCGGCAGCAGCTAGCTAACAACAAGATTTCCTGAACTGCCTTGAGAATTTCTTATTTAAAAAGCCATGGCTATGTCCCCACTAGGAAGAAACGGAATTTTTTCCTACTTGATACAACCTCAAGGGATCAGGGATGATGGAAGCAGTTTGCGTAGGGGACAGATCGTTGGGTGAATGTAGATCATTGGGTGCAGTGGGTTCAGCCTAAGAACCGGAATCTGTAGCAGTGACATCTTGTGGTTTGTTTGTCTGTTTTTCCTATCTCAAAGCGTCCCTTGATGAAGCTATTAAAAATAAATGACAAGCGGTTTCCTGTTCAGCTTTCTTTACCACTAACTTTCAAAGAAAATTGGCTACCGTTTTCTTTCTTGGCTTCATTCTATTTTCTACTTCACATCTCTTTCCTGGCATTTGGTTCTCTCGGGGCAATCTTGGGTCTTAATTTCACCAAGTGTTATGTAGTCATCTCTGTCTGAATTGGCTCACCTCTGTCAATTGCCAATGCTCGGAGAGGTTAATTGACCAAGATGTGCTTTGGGAGGAAGGCAGGCAGGCAGGAAGGAAGAAAACGTTTCTTGACTTGGAAGTCTGGCGGTCCTGCTTCACAGATTGCCAGGTCTCACGGACTTAATGACAAAGTACTATTTTGATTTGGGCATTATCTAAGAGCTTATCGTGTCCAGGTTTTAAAGGAGGATTATCTACAGTGAAAGAGACACCACTCCCCCGCCCCCTGACACACACACACCTCTTGGCATGGGTAAACGAACACCCCTGCCAAAATGGTCAGGCGCCAGCACAGGATTATTCTTTCCGTTAGCTAGAGAATGAGGAAGGCTGGTCAGGTGTTGGGAAGCAGAGATAATGCAGGAACGGCAAACCATAGCTACGAAAAATACTATCAAAACTAAGATCATCTTTAAAGCTTAAAGCAAAAAATATTCCCTGAAGTCATCTTAAAGCCAAGCAATTATTTAGCTTACTAATAAAAAAGGCTGCCTTAAGCATTATGCTCCTTTAAAATCTATTGATACAGCAGCAAATTACCAGCAGTAACTCAAAATATAAAATAGGAACCTTAGAGGGCAAGGAGTTATGTTAATGATGGAGGATCAATGCAGGCATGAAGGGAGCGAATGGGCGCACAACCCAAGGAGCGGAATGCATGTTCTCACGGAACTGTATCCTTGGACAGTATATCTTCACTAGAACCAAATCAAAATAGATTTTATCATATATATAGTTATAGGTTTTTTTCACTTGATCCAATTATTTACATTAGTATATTAATAGAGGTGTTTTTCTCGAAAATTTCCAAATCTGAACCATAGGAACAAGCTAAAAACAGTCGTAAGAGCAGAGTATTTCCTTTATTGAAGAAAATGATGAAGTATTAATTTCATCTTTACAGAGGAAGTACTTTTTGATAAATCCTATCACTTTCTCTGTGGCATCTAGGTCATTCATAATTAAAGGGTCTGATTTGTTGCTAATAAAGGATGCCAGAAACTGTCTGACTCGTCCTTAAACTTAATACAGAACTTTGATTGAAAGAATATTCTTATAAATCATATTTATCTCCCAACCCGAGGCTTTTAGAACTTAACTGCCTTAATTTGAAGATGACGTTATAGGATTTTCTACCAAGTTCTTGACATTTTTAGGGTCAGTCTTGCACGATAAATGGGATAGTGCTATTTGGTTTATTGTCTGATGGCTAAATAACACTGATGAAAGTGAGAAGCAATTGCTTCTAGGTTGGGACCCAAGGCCTCCACTCCCTTTTGTCCTTAAAGTCACCATGTCTTCCATTATGATCACTGCCTGTCAGCCTCCACATCCATTGGGCTTGGTATAGAACTAGTGCTTGTTCAACCTGAGGGGTTTCAGGGAGTCAACCTTATAAAGAAACATCACAAGGAAAACTCACTTCATGTACCCCAAGCAGTGCACTCTCTCTGCTCCCGTTCTTTCACACACTGGACCTGTATGGTCCTGACTCACCTTGGCCCCTACTCCTGCTGAATCTTAGGTGGGAGCTCTCCGTGTCCACCCAGCCTCTGGATCTTCATAGTGCTCCTAGACTCCCTTTTCCTCTTTTTACTAATAGATGTTTCTCTTCATCTTTCACACTCTGGGTATCAACCACCCACCTAGTCCCAGTTCTCCCCAGTCAGGCCAACTCTATTTTAAAGTTAACATGTACAAGTATGTCAAACAGATGGTCTAAGGTTATTACAATATTTGAAAGGTTGCATTGCACTTTGAGTTATGAACAGGTTGTCTTTTTGAAAAATTCACCACTGCTTTATGAGCTTATTTTGCCATGTCCTCCTTATCCCAAACACGCACCTGCTTTGTATTCTATTTTATGACTAGTTCATCTGACCAGCTGAAAAATACACCATTGAAATAGAAGATATTGCCTTAACATGCCGTCCTCTCAGGGATGTTTTCACGTTAGTAGAAGAATCCAGGAAATGTACAACTAAAAGGTAAGTGAATTACTGTCTAATTTTAAGCAAGTTAAGATTCGTAATGTCTTGTCTCTGCTCCAAATCATCATGGCAATGATGAATGCAGTCTTGGGAGCTAGCAGGGTGCAGGTGAGAGTAGAAAGTGAGGGTGGTTTGGGACTGTGAGCACAGAACAAAGGTAGATGGAATTCATACTTCCAAAAAAAAAAGGGCAGCCACAGGAAGCCAATAACATTAAATGGGTGAGGTTTGCTAAGAACACAAAAGAAGAATGATTAGAGGGGTTTCTACAAGTTCAAGCAAGATCCAGCTAGTGTTCTGGAAGGGTGAACTGAAGACTTTCTCTGAGTCAAAGGTTCTCAGCTGACAACATCCATGTGCAAGTGAGTTCCCAAGGCTGATGCTCTGAATGGTGCCAGAGAAGTTTGAAGCCATCATGAGTCTAACACAGTGCCAGCTACCAGCTCATTACATCTTAATGCCCCTTTCTCTGTTTCCACTTTCGGCAAAGTGGCAAGATTTCCATTGCTGGGAGGGTTTTGCCAAATGTTCTCCTTGTGTCTGGTTGTCTGCGTCTCCTCACACTGGCTCTCTCCAGCATTTCCTGTGAAGAGTTACAGTCTGAGAAACTCACAGGGGCAGTTCTGCCCTGTCCTACAGGGAGTTCATGCTTCAGAATCCACTCAATGGATTGGATTTGGGGTCTGGTTTCCAACATATGACAGTATTATCTCTGAGTTACATAAGACTGCATTGAGTTGATGTGGTTGATCTAGTATTATGGGCAATTGTTTGCATTTGAATATCACATAAATAAAGCATTTGGCATAAATGCTAGTTTAACTTTTGTTCTCTAAGAGAAATCTGTTATTGTATGTCTTTCTAAGAAGATGGTTCATAAGATGGGTAAGGTGTTAGTAATAATTAGACTAAATAGTTGCACAAATCATAAGACATATCTTATGAAGACCACCTGTCTACATATTTTATAGACCACAGGATATTTTGTTTCTTCAAGGAAAACAAATTTATTTATTTATATCCTAAAACACAGATGGTAGATGCTAGGAAATACATTAGAATGGATTCAGCTTTTATACAAATTGCTGAGATTTGAAGGTAGCAGAAGAAATCGGTTCTACATAATGCTGAGCTTTTTCATGTCTGAATGAAATATCTTGATTTGGAAACAAGATTGTTTCAGGTACTTTTTGCATATTAGGGTGACCACTTAAAGTACAATGACCTGCTGTGGGGCCGGCCCCAATCACAACTACGTGGACAACCCCCCTCCCTCCCAGAAGAATAAACTACAGAGGACAGCACTGAAGCTACAGCTCAGGGAGAGAGGCTCATCCGATCAGAGCACACAGGAGTAAATGAAGAGGGGGAGGGATTGTGGAACACCTCCTGGCCCTCCAAACCCTGAGGATGATATTCCTGCTCAGAGCAGTCAATGCACAGAGATGACCGTAGGTCAAGCCGCACCACAAGACAAAACATCCCTCATGGAACCACATTGCTATGAGGGACAACACTGGAGGCACAGTATGGGAACTGTGCCCCATCTGACCCCACCACACCAGTGTGAGATGCTAAAGGGGTGCAATAGAGCAGCAAGGGGAGGAAAGCAATGAAGTTCTCAGGGAATACCAAAAATAGACTTTGGGGCCAGGGCATGGCACTCCAGCCGACTTGACTGGAAAATACTCCTAAAGGTCAACAAACAGACCTGGAACTATTTATAAGCTTTTCTTTATCTTTTTTTTTTTTGGGGGGGGGCGTGTTCTTTTGTTTTCTTTTGCTCTGTCTTGTTTTTGTGCTTATTATTATCTCTGTATGCCTATCTAGATAAGAAAGGTGGGATAAATAAACCAGGGGAGAAAACAATGAGATTGATGTTTCCGGGGGTTCATGGGAGAGGGGCAGGTGAGGGAAAGGAAGTGGGTGTTAACAAACCAAGGGACAAGGGAACAACAAGTGATCTAAAATTGATGGTGAACAGAGTGTAGGATGCCTGACAGGGCTTTATCAAAAGCAACGTAACTGAGAGGAATTACTGAAACCCATATGAAGACTGAACATGATAGTGGGACAAGAGGAAAGTAAAAGGAAATAGAGGAAAGAACTAGGAGGCAAAGGGCATTTATAGAGGTCTAAATACAGGCATGTACATATATAAATATATCTCTATATAATGATAGGGAAATAGATCTATGTACATATATTTATATGTTATGTATCAAGGTAGCAGATGGACATTGGGCCTCTACTTAAGTCTGCCTCAGTGCAAGAACACTTTATTCTAATAACCTGGCATCCCGTGGTGCTCAGCTTCCTGACACAATCATTAAAGACAAAATGAGTGCATAAGCAAATGTGGTGAACACAGTTGATGGTGCCCCATGTGTTAGACAGGGTTCTCAAGAGAAACAAAACCAGGACATTTATGAATGTGTGTGTGTGTGTGTGTGTGTGTGTGAGAGAGAGAGAGAGAGAGAGAGAGAGAGAGAGAGAGAGAGAGAGAGAGAGCTAACATCAAACAACTATCATACATATAAATGAAAACACACTGAGTATAATTGTACCTGATACATCATACTTGAACAAAGGAAAGATAGTCACTAAGCATATACCAAGAAAATAAACTGACAATCACAAACCTTGCTTTCGCAATTGATCATATGGTCGTAGCTGATAGGTAGAACTACCTTCTTCTACTACCCATTCTGTATTACCTTTGCCCTTGGCCAGCACCTTACCTGGCTGTAGTTGTTTGCCTGGTGGGGTGGCCCAGACCTTCATTCCTGAGGGGTGTGGGTCATTAGACATCCTGTCAAGATTGGGTTTCTGTAACTCACCATTTACTTTAATCACAGGGCACGGTAGCACTAAGAGTTGGCCTATGGGATCTCCTGGATTTCAGACATATTCTTCTTTATCTCCATTATGTAGCACCAGTCCAAATTCTCCTTGGTAATCAGTATTAGTCACATCACTCAGTACAGTGACACCCTTCCTGACCTATTGATCCAAAGGCATGAGAAACCCAAAGTGGCCAGGGGGCATTCTCAGCTGCCAGTTCAGTGGAATCTGAGCTGTTTCCAGGTGAAAGAGTTCCTTCCTTCAGGACCAGGACCTCCAGGCCTGAGGAACACAGGGTTGCTGGGACAGGAAGCAAAAATGCTGCGAGTGGATCACTAGGAGTAATAGTGAGTGGTGCCACTCCATCTTCCACCCCTTGGTTCCTGGACCCATGAATTCTGGCTATTGCAGACACAACACCATATATTGTCCACTGGTTTAGAGCATATACAATTACCTGGAGAACATTGACCCAGCCCCGCAAGTTGTTGCCACCTAGTTGGTGCTGGAATTGTGTCGTTAGAGGCCATTCCATTGTTTTTATCAAGCAGCTACTACAGGATAATGAGGAACACGATACAGCCAGTGGATTCCATGGGCATGGGCCCACTGCCGCACTGCATTTGCTGTGAAGTGAGTTCCTTGATCTGAAGCAATGCTACGTGAGATGCCATGCTGGTGGATGGGGCATTCTGTAAGTGCACAAATGATAGTTTTGGCAGAAGCATTGCGTGCAGGGAAGGCAAATCCAAATCCAGAGTAGGTGTCTATTCTAGTAAGAATAAAATGCTGCCCCATCATGGCGGAAGTGGACCAACATAATCAACCTGCTGCCAGGTTGCTGGTTGATCTCCATGAGGAATGGTCGCATATCTTGGACTTAATGTTGGTTTCTGCTGCTGGCAGATGGGGCACTCAACAGTGGCAGTGGCCAACTTAGCTTTGGTGAATGGAAGTCCATGTTGCTGTGCCTATGCATAACCTCCATCCCTGCCACCATGTCCACTTTGTTCATATGCCCATTGGGTGATGACAGAAGTGTCAGAGGAAAGAGGAGAGGGCTAGTCTCCACAATGCGTGTCATCTTATCCACTTGATTGTTAAATTCCTCCTCTTCAGAGGTAACCCTTTGTTGAGAGTTCACATGAGATGATTATCATTACTTTCTTGGCCCATTCAGAGAGGTCTATCCACATACCTCTTCCCCACACACCCTTGTCACCAATTTTCCAATCATGTTCCTTCCAATTCTCTGACCATGCAGCCAAGCCATTAGGCACAGCCCATGAATCAGTATTCAATCTCACATCTGGCCATTTCTCCTTGCAGGCAAACTGAACAGCCAGGTGCACTGCTTGAAGTTTTGCTCATTAGGAGGATTTCCCTTCACCACTGTCCTTTAGGGAGATCCCAGAAAGTGGCTGTAGTGCTGCTGCTGTCCACTTATGAGTGGCACCTGCATATCATGCAGAGACATCAGTAAACCAAGCATGACTTTTCTGTTCTTCAGTTAAAGTATGGTAAGGAATGACCCAGGAGCCATAGGTGCAGACTGGGAAAAAGAAGGTAATGTGATAGGAGTGGAGACTGTGGGCATTTGGGCCACTTCTTCATGCAGCTTACTTGTCCCTTCAGGTCCTGCTTTGGCCCGATCTCTTATATACCACTTCCATTTAACAATGGAGTGTTGCTGTGCATGTCCAACTTTATCATTCCGTGGGTCAGACAATACCCAGTTTATGATGGGCAGCGGAAGCCTCATGGTGACTTGGTGGCCCATTGTGAGGTGTTCAGTCTCCACCAAAGCCCAGTAACAGCCCAAAAGCTGTTTTACAAATGGGGAGTAGTTGCAGAGGATGGCAGGACTTTACTCCAAAATCCCAATGGTCTACGCTGTGATTCACCAATAGGGGTCTGCCAAAGACTCCACACTGCATCTATATCTACAACCGACACCTCTAGCACCATTGGGTCAGTTGGATCATATGGCCCCAGTGGCAAAGCAGCTTGCACAGCATCCTGAACCTGTTGAAAAGCCTTTTCTTGTTCTGGGCCCCACTCAAAATTGGAGGCCTTTAGTGTCACTTGGTAGATAGTTTAAAGTAGAACAGCCAAGTGAGGGATATGTTGCCTCCAAAATCTGTAGAGGCCCACTAGGTGCTGTGCCTCCTGTTTAGTTGTTGGCAGTGGGGGTGGGGGTGGAGGGCAGATGAAATAACTTATCCTTCACTTTAGTAGGAATATCTCAACATGCCCCACACCACTGGACCTCTAGAAATTTTACTGAGGTGGAGGGCGCCTGAATCTTTGTTGGGTTAATCTCCCAACCTCTTGTATGAGGTTGTTGAACCAATGCATATAGAGTCTCTGATACATCCTCCTTGGTGGGTCCAATCAGCATAATGTCATCAATATAATGGACTAATGTGACATTTTGCAGAAGAGACAGGTGATCAAGTACCCTCCGGACTAAATTATGGCATAGGATGGTAGAGTTGATGTACCCCTGGGGGAGAGTTTTGAAAGTGTATTGTTGCCTCTGTCAGCTGAAGGCAAACTGCTTGTGGTGGTCCTTGAGACTGGTACTGAGAAGAAGGCATTGGCTAGATCAATAGCTGCATACCAAGTACCAGGAGAAGTATTCATTTGCTCAAGCAATGAAATCACATCTGGAACAGCAGCTGCAATTGGAGTCACCATCTGTTAAGCTTATGATAATCCATTGTCATTCTCTAGGATCCATCTGTAGGAACCACCATCATTCTTCAAGTTTTTGATGGTGGCACTGATCTCTGCAATCCCTCCAGGAATGAGGTAATGTTTTCGGTTTACTATTTTCCTAGGCAATGGCAGTTCTAATGGTGTCAACTTAGCCTCTTCTACCATAATATCCCTTATTCCACATTTCAGGGATCCAATATGGGGGTTCTTCCAGTTATTGAGAATGTCTATTCCAGTGATGCATTCTAGAACTGGAAAAATAATGACAGGATGGGTTCGGGGGCCCACTGGACCCATGGTCCTGAGCTAAAACTCCATTGATAACTTGACCTCCATAGGCCCTTACTCTGAATGGTGGGCCTTCAAAACACTTTGGGTTTCCTGAAATTAGTGTCATTTCAGAGCCAGTGTCCAGTAATCCTCCCAAAGTTTGATTGTTTCCTTTCTCCCAATGAACAATCACCCGTGAAAGGCCACAGGTCCCTTTGGGGAAGGCTAGAAGAAAGACTAACAGTATAAACCTTTGATGATGTAGCAGGATGCTCCTTCAAAGGGACCCAGCATTCCCCTCATTCAGGGGGTTGTGGGTCTGTAAACTGGTTCAGGTCTGGGAATTGATTGAGTGGTCATGACTCTCTATTCTGCTGCTCACCTGATTTAGTATTCTTCCACCTCTATAGATCACATAAATATTTAGTAGGCTTCCCATCTATTTCACTCCTAGGGACACTGTGTCTAAGTTGCCAATGCCATAAGTCCACACGAGACACGTTGCTTTGATCACTATGGAAACATAGCTGTCTATTATGATAACCCTCCCTCTACCACCATGCGGCCCAATCACCCCCATTGTAGGCAAATGTCTGAGTTCAATTAGGGAAGTTCCAAAGTTAATCCTAGTATACATAAAATAGCAACCACAGCTTCCCTATAGGTGTCATCCTGACAAAACTGCTGGAGAATATCAAACACACAATCACCCAGAGCCTCTCCTCTCACCAGCACTTCATCTATTGGTGGTGATACTGTGGATATTACTTCACACCATGGATTAACACCACCCACTCCAGTAAGAGTGGCAGACTTATCCAGCCTTTAGGGATAGAGATAGCATTATCAGTGCTGTTAAGCCTAATCAGGGTGGAGAGTCAATTTGAGAACCCCATATTCATGAGCTTGTTTCTCTAGAACTAGTCCTGGGACCAATTGTGTTAGACAGGGTTCTCTAGAGAAACAAAACCAGGACACTTATGAATAGATGATAGGTAGATAGATAGATAGATAGATAGATAGATAGATAGATAGATAGAGCCCAAAGGAATATAGCAGCAGTACAGCGAGCTCAGTTCAACTCACTTCTGTGAAACAGTTAATATACTGAAAGTCTTTCAACTCAGGAGGGCTGCTGGGTCCTAGGTCAAGAAAGCAGACAGCTGAGTCTTCCGTAGGGCGATGCAGCCAGTCTGGCCACAGGCAGCAAACAGCAGGGTGAGTCACCAACAGACAACCAGATGACAGGATCTGACAGTCCCAGCTAAAGCTAAGTATATATGAGCAGTGTGACAAAGCAGGTCTTGAAGGAACCTCAAGCTCTAGTGACATGGTCCATGGGTTGGGAGTTCCACAGGCAGTGTAGCTCTCAAGTTGAGGCAAAGAACTATTTAAGGCAGGCACACACTGGTAAAATCACCAGAGAGCAAGAGAGAGAAAGGCAGGGCTCACGGAGTCATTTATCTCTTTAGTCCTCCAATCAAACTGTGGCCTTATTAACCCCACATGTTCTTATTGGCTAGGTTGGCACAATAAACCCAACTATCACACCCAGCTATCAAAAGATATAGCATCTGGGGTCTTAAAGGCTTGAAGATAAACAAGCCTACATCTAGCTGAGAAGCAATAAAGTCCACATGAAAGAAGCACACCAGCCTGTGTGATCATGAGGTGTCGAAGGGATCAGGTATCAGGCATCAAAGACCCAGAACAAAAAATCATATCAATGTGAATGAGGTTGGGGGTTGGGGCAGAGTGGAGACCTAAAGCCCATCTGTAGAAAATTGGGCATCCCCTTACCAAAGGGTTGCTGGCAAGAGATGAGCCAGTCAGAGTGCAGTATAGCACAGTATTAGTCTGAGTACTTTAGAGAAACAAATCCACAGAAACTCATGTATAAGAGAGAGTTTTATGTAAAGGTTACGTGTGCATCAAGAAAATATCCCAACCCAGTGCTGCCCAAGCCCACAAATCCAACATTAACCCATGTGTCCCACACCAATCCACAAGGTCCTCCTCCATCTCACAAAACAGACACAACGATGCTGACTGCAGGAGGAAAGCCAAGTCAGTGAATGTGTAAACATCCCAATGCTGGCAGGGGTCTCCACACAAGTGCTTCAGCACCCAGGGCTGCATCGGGGTAGATTCATGTGGCTTCTCCTTGGGGATGTCTTGCAGGAAGTCAGCCTTGCAAACTGAAGCAGGGAACTGGCTAAGGTAGCTGCACTCTGGTAGGACCATCACAAAGAAAGAGGCCGGAGAACTAGAAAGGCGAGGCTCACTGAGCCATTTATCCCTTCACCCTTCAATTAACCCCACATGTGTTTATCAGCCAGGTTGGCACAATAAACTAACTCAAGCACTGATGAAACATATAACTTTCCTCTAGTTCTTTAATACTTCCTCACCCCCAATATCATGATCCCAATTCTACCTTACAAATTTGGCTAGACTGGAGTATGTACACAGGTACAGATAAGAGCTGGAAACACAGGGAATCTAGGACAGATAAACTCCTCAGGACCAATAATTAGAGTAGCAATACCAGAGGGGGTAAGGGGGGAGAAAGGAGGAACTGATTACAATCATCTACATATAACACCCTTCCTGGGGGACAGAAAACAGAAAAATGGGTGAAGGGAAACATCAGTCAGTATAAGACATGAAAAAATAATAAGTTATAAATTATCAAGGATTCATGAGGAGGGAGGTTGGGGGAGGGAGGGGGAAAATGAAGAGCTGATACAAAAGGCTCAAATAGAAAAAAACATTTTGAAAATCATGACGGCAACAAATGTACAAATGTGTTTGACACAATGGATGCATGCATGTATTGTGATAAGAGCTATATGAGACCCCAATAAAATGACTTAAAAAAATAACAATGTCAAATGACTTGAGCATCCCTAAAACAATTTTTTCAAAAACCCAAATCTACTGGCATTGATTTGATTCTGATTCATATCAAACCCCACTGAGAATGAGTTGGTACTCATTCTGATTCTCGCTATGATTCTGGACTGAGAGTGAATCCATAGGGCAGAGCAGAATTGCTCCCTCAGGTTCTCAAGGCTGTAAACCTTTATGAGAGCCAAAAGCCTCATCTTCCTCCCACAGAGTAACTTGGTGGGTTTGAACTGCCGACCTTGTGGTTAGCAGTACAAGTGTAACACACTGTGCTTTGAGAGTGCCTTCTGATTCACAGCCACCCCACATTTGGTTCTTAACTATGTGATTAGCAGACCAGTGCCTAACCTGTAGCACCATCGTGGCTGCTTGAAAACATTATAGGACTAATCAATCATATCAGAAAGAGACAGATACTGATATTCCATCACTAGTGAAGGCCACATCACCAGTTTTGTGGTTCCAACTTCAGGGGGAGGCTCACATATGTAAATATCTCCTTCTGGATGAGGATTCTTCTCCTGCCTCATCAGCACCTTCTCATCATGGCGTTAACTGCCCTTGGTTGGAGTCAGGTTCAATAGCACCACATCACCTCTGCCCCTTGCAGCAGACACCACCCTTACAAATGTGTCATTATTAAGGAGCATCTTTCCTTCTCACTACACAGCAATCCCTGAGAGGGCAGACTCTTGATTCTTTTGCTTATGATTATTTTCTTAGTGAATAGCATGGAATAAATACGATGAACAGGTCAAAATAACAAAGGAAAGAAGGAATGGATACAAAGGCCCAGAATTTCTGAAGCTTAGGAGCTGGCCTCAAGCACTGCCCACAGCCCTAACATTCTTCACTGCACTTCTGATCCCCATCCCCTTTGCTCTAGATGAGGCAAATGCACAGGGCAAAGATGATCAGACCTGTATGTGACCTCTTAAAGAGACTGCCCGCCCCCCCCTGTTTTCTAAATATAATGTTAAAGTAAAATTCAAAGGATATAAAATAGATCAATGAGTTATAGGGGAAAAAAACTAGATATCATTGAAAATGCCAATGAGATGCCAATGCATTCACAGTAAAGAAATGAAAAGAATGGGGAGGTTCAAACTTGGGAGAAAAGATGTGAAAGATAACAGCCTATGAAGACAAGGAACCATTTAGACAGGAGTTACCCTCTCTTCTCTCTCTCTATATATATATCTATATCTATATCTATCTATCTGTCTATCTATCTATCTATATAAAATGTGTTTTCAGGTCCACAGATCCCAGATAACAATTCAAGAGCATAGTTCACTTTGTACATATGTGCTCCATGCTGTAAGACTAATGTGATTTATTTAGAGCTCATTCAAGCATTAATATTTTAATCAGAATGAAATGATTGGAAGTGATTGCCAAGTGGTTCTGCATTTGGAATATTAAAATTCAATGCATCAAATTAGACACATATAGAAAAGCATATATAAAATATTTCTGGGGGAGCAAATCAGCATAATACAGCAGAAATAAATGGTTGATACACTTGGCATTTTCTATTTCTTAAGGGATTGATTTAACATTTTCTAGTTTTTTGGGGGAGAAGTGAAATATTTTTCGACTAATAAATTATTTGGAAAATGATTGGAGAGTAGAGCCCCAGGGAGATGCCAATGTTGAACATACTTAACTTCTAAATGAACAGCTGGGACTGAGTTCGAGTCTACCCAGAGGCACTTCAGAAGAACGATCAGGCTTTCTGCTTGTGGAAAATCAGTGACGGCAACTTCTCTAAGCACAGTTCTACTCTGGCACATATGGGGTCACCATGATTTGGGATAGACCCAATGGCAACTCTTTTCTTATTTTTGTTTTAAAATTTTAATTGAAGAGTAGTTGCTAAAACAGACAAAAGTTGATATAGTAATGATTGCTAATATTTCCTTTTTAAAAATGTATTGTGTCCTGATTGATTGGTCTTCCTAAGTGAATTCCATTTAAAATATATCCACTAAAATCTTTTGTCATTCCCACAACCTTTTATGCTTACAGAGAAGGAAAGTTAACCTGTTAATAGAATTAGGGGCGCTTACTGCTCTTATAACAATCCATACATCCATTGTGCTAAGCACATTTGTACATATATGTTGCCATCATCATTTTCAATACATTTTCTTTCTACTTGAGCCCTTGGTATCAGCCCCTCTTTCTCCCACCCTCATGGACCCTTGATAAATCATAAATTATTATTGTTTTCATATCTTACAGTGTCTGCTGTTTCCCTTCACCCACATTTCTGCTGTTCATCCCCCTGGGGGGAGGAGGGGAGGGTTATAAGTCGATTCTTGCTATTGGATCTCCCTTTCTTCCTATTCACCCCACACCTTTCCCCTACCCTCATGGTATCACTACTCCCATGACTGCTGGAGGGCGGGGGTGGTGGTGATGGTGGTCTCTGTCCTGGATTCTGTGAGTCAAGAGCTCTTATCTGTACCTGTTTACATCCTCTGATCTAGTCGGGTTTGTATGGTAGAACTGGGGTCATGATGGGGTGGGGTGGGGTGAAGCATTAAAGAACTAGAAGAATGTTGTGTGTTTCCTTGGTGCTATACTCCTCGTTGGCTGACTCCTCCCTTCCTTGTGACCCTCCTGTGAGGGGATATACAATTGTCTACAGATGAGCTTTGGGTTTCCACTGACCCAACTCTATTGCATCAGCATGATTGTTTTGGGTCTTCTGATACCTGATCCTGTAGACACTTTGTGATCACATAGGCTAGTGTGTTTCTGCCATGTGGGCTTTGTTGCTTCCCAGCTAGATGGCCACTTGTTTATCTTCAAGCCTTTAAGACCCAAGATGCATATCTTTTAATAGTTGGGCACTATCAGTTTTCTTTACCACATTTGCTTATGCACCTGCTTTGTCTTCAGTGATTGTGTCATGAAGGTGAGCATCACAGAGTACCAGGTTACCAGAACAAAATATTCTTGCGTTGAGGGGGTACTTGAGTAGAGGCCCAATGTCTGTCTACTACCTTCATACTTAATATATAAATATATGTACATAGGCCTATATCCCTATCCTTATATATATTAATATATTTGCATATGCACATGCTTATATTTATCCTCTATAAATGTCTTTTGCCTCCTATTTCTTTCCTCTATTTCCTTTTACTTTCCTCCTATCCCACTATCATGTTTGACCTTCATTCAGCTCTCAGTAATTCCTCTAGGCTACATTACCCTTGATCCAACCATGCGAGGCATTCAACACCCTCTTCACCATTTATTTTAGATCTCTTGTTGTTCCCTTTCCCCTGGGTTTGTTGGCTCCCCCTCCCTTACCCCCTCTTCCCCCTCTTCCTTGTCCCCCTGGAACTGTAGGTCCCATTGTTTTCTCCTTGGGATTGTTTATCTTGCCTATCTTATATAGCTAGAGATGAAAAAGAAGAAAAAGAAAAGTGCCAACAAGTAGTTCCAGGTCTGTCTGCTGACCCTTATTTATGTTTTCCAAATCGATGAGGTCCCAAGTCCTGCCATCTGAGTCTGAACAGAATGTTTATTTTCTAAAATATTTGGGTTATTAGGCTTGCTGAGATATTTTATGAAAAACACAAGGTTGTAGAAAAACACAGAAAAATTGTTAACATCGAGGGAGATTCCAAAGCAAATGTGGGAGCTTTGGGCCTGGTCACACCATTTTGAGAAGGGAAAAAAAGTCGTAGCAGTCTGCTTCAGGAAAAGGGGGAGTGCTGGAAAGCCTATGGGTCAGTTCCACTTTGTCCTTTGGAGTCACTAAGAGTAAGAAGCGACTGCACTGCAGTGGAGTTGGGCTCATAGTGACTATGCGAGCCCTTGAAACAGGTTTTCTCACTGGTGGCCAAGGCTGTTCTGAATTAGCTTTGCACCGCTGACCTGTTTCTCTTGTGGTAGGCATTAGCCAGGTGCTGGGATGTAGATATCTCAGTGGCCTCTGGCTACTGGAAAGGGTTGATTTCCCACATGAGTAAACTGGCTGACCCTGGATTTAAGTCTAATCCCTTCCAGCCAACTTGTGTTCCAAGTGAACCGAGAGGCCATACAAAGAGCATGTTGGTAATAGAAGCAAAATCACTGCAAATATACCCAGAGAAGAGGATAAATTAAATGTTGATCATTTAACTGAGCATGTACTCATTTGCCATGTATCAATAGGATTGTTTTACAAAAAGAAAAAATGGCTATGGAGTGGAAAATGAGTAGCCTCAATTACATGAAAGGCTTTGAAGGAGGGTGAACAATTTGTCTTTTTGTCATCATCAGGAACATGGAATCAAACTGCAGGCAGGAGAGGGGTTACAACACACAAATTGGTACTTGGTATCTCTTTCAATCATTCGGGACTGATCGCTACAGATTCCCCTGGTGACATCCAGGTCTGTTTGTGCTGCTTAACCATTCACCACCCCATCCTCAGACAGTCTTGAGCCTTTGCTAGTAATCCTGGCTCGGTGCTTTCCTCTGAGAAGGTGCCCTTACAGTGTATTAGTTCTAAACCAGCACAGAAAATAAGCCAAGTTTTCTAAAATTTTAAATCAATTGTTTTAAGAGGTTATTTTCTCTAAGATTTTTTAGTAAACTCTTCTTAAACTTCTTAGAGCCTACCCTTGGATGTCCTGGTGTTCTACTCTCTATTTTTCAAATTATAATACTTTAACCATTAAAATATTATAGAAATGATGGTAAGGTATCTGTTAATTCAACCTCGTTACAAACATGCTTGTAAATTATCTGAGATAAAAGCTACTTACTGAGCCTTTATATCATGTGATTGAAATGTTCATACACTCGGCTCTAGGCAGATGGAACCAATGTGGCTGAGAGACTCTGTGACGAGCAAGGCTAGTTCATCCAAGACTTGGACCGTTCGATCTCCATCCCTTTATTGTACTGTCAGATTATATCAAAGATGTAAAATCTGTTCTTAACATTATTGTAATGAGAAGGTACTGTACCCTTTGCCCTTAATCTTAGGGAACCATTGACATAATATTTTGTCTTTCTCAATGTATAAACACTACAGGCAACAGCTTATCATTTACAAACACATAATTGCTTTATTTTTAGAAAAGAAATGGTCACATGGAGAAATGCAAAGATTGTGAGAAAAGGTTGAAAAGAGCCATAAGAGGCTCAGAAACGTGCTCCTGTTAATCATAGAGACGCTAAGGCAGATGTAAACAATGGTGATGTCAAAGAGCTGAAGAGAAAATTTCAAAGGGCAGCTCAAGAGGCCAAAGCAAAATATTATCATGAAATGTAAAAAGACTTAGGGTTAGGGAACCAACGAAGACAAATCTGCTCATCATATGTTAAACGGAAAGAAAGCAAGAAAACATTAAAGCCACACATTTCAATGTTGAAAGATTCTATGGACAATATATTGAATGATGCAGGAAGCATCAGAAGATGGAAAGAATGGGCAGTCACTGTACCAAAAGAACCAGCCAACATTCAATCATTTCAACAGATGATCAAGAGCCCACGATACTGGAGAGAGACGTCAACAGCACTGAAAGCACTAGCCAAAAGCAAGGCTCCTGGAATTGCTGGAATACCAATAGGAATGTTTCCACAAGTTTGGGAAGTGCTGGAAGCACTCACTCCTCTAAATTTTCAAGACATTTTGACGATAGCTACTTGATTAGCTGGAAGAGATCCATATCTGTATCCATTTCAAAGAAAGGTGACAGAATTGAATATGAAAGTTGTAGAACAACATCATGGGTAGCACATGAAAGTCAAATTTTGCTGAAGATCAACAATGGTTGCAGTAGTACATTGACCGGGAGCTGCCAGAGGTTCAGGCTGAATTAACAGGAGAGGAGGTAAAACAAAGGATATCTCTGCTGACATCAAATGGATTTTTGGAAAATCAGAGAACATCAGAAATATGTTTATTTGTGTTTTATTGAGTGTGCAAAGCATTTGACTGTGTGGATCATAACAAATGATTTATAGCCTTGAGAAGAATGGGAATTCCAGAATACTTCATTGAAACCTGCACATCGATCAAGAGGAATTATGCAAATTGAGAAAAGGAATATTGCATGGTTAAAATCAGGAAATGTGTGAGTCAGGGTTGTATCTTCTCACCATACTTATTCCCTCTGTATGCTGAGAAAATCATCAGAAAAATTGGATTATATTAAGAAGAAGGCAGCATCAGAATTGGAAGAAGGCCTATTAACACCTTGTGATATGCACATGACACACTCTTGCTTTGAAAGTGAACAGGACTTGAAACACTTGCCGAGGAAGGTCAACGATAGCAGCCTTCACGATGGATTGTAACAATGTAAAACAAACCCAAATACTCATAACTGAGATAATGAATAATATCATGGTAAATGGGGAAAAGATTAACGTTGTCAAGGATTTTGTCTTGCTCAGGGAAGCAGCGTCAAGCGATCAGAGGCTGCATTGCACGGAGCAAATCTGCTGCACAAGACCTTTTCAGAGCGTTGACAAGCAAGGAGGACTAAGGGTTGCCTGTCCAAAGCCATGGCATTTTTGGCTGTTTCTTATCAAGTGAATGTTGGAAACTGAATCAGGAAGACTGAAGAAGAATCAATGCATTTGAATTATCGTGCTGGTGAAGAATGTAGAACATACCATGAACTGCCAACAGAACAAACAGATGTCTTGGAAGAAGTTCAACCAGAATGCTCCTTAACGGACAAGAATGGCAAGACTTTGTTTCAAATACAGTGAACCCTCGCCACTTCGCGCTTTGACTTCCGTGGCTCCACTCTATCGCGGTTTTTGCGTAACAGCGCATGCTCTGTCATTACTGCCACTGATTGGCTCATACTGTACACGCTTGATGCCATAAATAATATAATA
>NW_022111300.1:2101666-2113836 GCF_000313985.2 Echinops telfairi | reverse complement strand
GCTTGAAGGTAATCAAGCGGCCATCAAGCTCAGAAGCAACAAAGCCCACATGGAAGAAGCACACCAGCCTATGCAACCACGAGGTGTTGAAGGGACAGAGTGTTCTTATGATGCTGACCCCAAAATGGAAATGAAAGGCATGGTGGTGCTGTTACTCTTTTCAAAAACTTCCGATACTAATCTAGCAAGATTTTTGAAATGGTAAGAACAGATTTTTGTAAACGGACACATTTGAACATGAGTAATATGATAAGAGAAGACTCAAACAGCGAAGGTACTTTAGCAACAGTTGAATAATATTTTTTAAATAAGATAGTAGAACTATTTAACACTAGAACACTCAAATCACACTTAATGGGGTTGAAAACAAAAAAATTATGTAATGTGTCTCTTGTTTTATAGCATGCTGTTAAACTAAAAGGAAAGTCTCAGAGTTGTCTAAAAGAAACTTGTAAATGGGTGTGATAGTCGATTTTGTGTCAACTTGTCTGGGTCAGGATTCTCAATTGCTTGAAGTTAAAGCCTAGCAAATTCTCCATGATGTGACGATTTTTTTCCAAATCATTTTATTGGGGCCTCTTAAGGCTCTTATCACAATCCATACATCCATTGTGCCAAGCACATTTGTACAGATGTTGCCATTATCATTTTCAAAACATTTTCTTTCCACTTGAGCCCTTGGTATCAGCTAATTTTTCCCTTCCCTCCCCCTCCCTCCCTCATGAAGCCTTGATCATTTGTACTTTTTTTCAGGTCTCTATGATGCAACTGAACAGAATGTAACCAACTCCATAATGGGAGCTGCTGTGAGCACCTAGTTGTAAGAAGATTAGGCTGGAGTGCGACTCTTTTATTCTGATTTAACAATTTAAAAGTAGTTTTGTCAGGACTGTATCCTAATTTGTACATAAATGGACACTGGGGGGAAGATGGCTTGTTCCTTGGGGTATATGAATGGCACAGCTGACTCATGGACATTCAGTTCTGTGGACTTGAGCCCATGGGCTGCCATAGTGTCTCCAGCCCTGTGAGCCATCAGTGACTGGTCATCTGGATTACACACTTTGGATTACTTGGACTCAGCAGTCACAAGGCTGCGGACTTGGGATCCACCTGCCTCTGCATCGACCAGCCTGTGGTCTTCTGCTTTCTGTTGGATCAGCCTGTGCAGCTCCATGAATTCAAGAAAGCCTCCAGATTACCATCAGATCCATGGACTTGAAGTGGACTGGACTTAACTTCTCCGACAATCATATAAAGGGTTGGGAGGGAGGAGGGAGGCAGAGGGAGGGAGAACTTTACACACACGCACAGGGGTCTTTTTTTGAGACACTAAAGTCTCAAAGGGTCTATAAATTGCTAAAGAGATGAGATACTTCTGCTTAGGTTATGTAACTAGATTTACTTCCTCCCCCAAATACCAAAAGAAACTGGACAAGATATATGAAACATGTGCTCCCTGAAACATGAGAAACAGATGAGAGGAGAGCTGTGATTGGCCTAGTCTGCGCCTAGAGTGTTGGGATGTGGTGTAGGATGGTGTGATCCAGGCAGAGCCCAATGGATTTGGATTTCAGAGACAGAGATGAAAGTCCAGGGAGATGATGGTGGCTAGAGGGCTCGGGGTAGAGTACCAAACAGAAGAGCCACACAGAAGACTCAGAGACCTGTAGGCAGTCTGACCAGCAAATGTATGTGAGGAAATTGCCCAAAGCTTGGTGAGTAGTTTATTGTGCCAACCTGGCCAATAAACACATGTGAGATTAATTGAAGGGCAGAGGGATAAATGGCTTAGTGAGGCTTGCCTTTCTAGTTCTAGGGTCTCTTGCTTTGTGATGGTCGCACCAGGGTGCAGCTGCTTTAGCAGTTCCCTTCTTCAGCTTGCAAGGCTGACTTCCTGCAAGACATCCCCAAGGAGAAGCCACATGGACCTACCCTGATGCAGCCCTGGGTGCTGGAGCAGTGGTGTGGAGACTGCTGCCAGTGCTGAGATGCTAACACGTTCACTGACTTGCTTTCCTCCTGCAGTTGGCATCGTTATGTCTGTTTTGTGAGATGGAGGAGGACTTTGTGGACTGGTGTTGGACATATGGGTTAATGGGTTAATGTTGGACTTGCGGGTTTGGGCAGCACTGGGTTGGGATGTTTTCTTGATGCACAGTTAACCTATATATAAAACTATCTCTTATACATGAGTTTCTGTGGATTTGTTTATCTTAAGTACCCAGACTAACACACTAACAAGAAGAAGAACACAGAAAGGAGTAGAGAACCTGCCTGGTGATCACACAGGACTGGAAATAGTGCCTATTCCTAGCATGCAAAAACTGGAAAAACTCAAAATTCATGGGGCACTGGGTAGTCTTCAGGAATGTTTTCCTCTAGTAAACACACTGCCATCAAGCCGATTCTCCCTCTCAGAGACACGCCAGGACAGCGCAGAGCTGTCCCTGAGGCCTTCCAAGACTGTGAGTGTTTGTGGGAGTAGAAAGCCTCGTCTCTTGGGGTTTGACTGGTGGGTTTGATGTACTCATCTTTTGACTAGCAACCAAATTTGTAACTCACTACCACACCAGTACCAAGCCACCCCACCAAAGAAAACCAGACTCTGTAGCATCAAGTCAATGCCAAGTCATAGAGACCACGAGACAGGGTAGACGTGCCTTTGTGAGTTTCCCAGACTGTAACTGTGTATAAGAAAAGAAAGCTGCTTCCTTTGCCCATGGAGTTGTTTGTGGGTTTGAACTGCTGGCCATGCAGTTAGCAGCTCAAGGCATAACCTCTACGCCACCAGGACTTCTTATGACATCATCGTAAGAGATAAGTAGCCATGCACTGAGCATTGCTCGAGGCTAATCAAGCAAATCATTAAAGCAAGAACCAGAAGAATCAAACTATTCCCAAGAGACGAACTGCATCTCAGAACAAAGCTCAGGGATACTTACATGAGAATATATAGTACCCGAAAAGGTAAAATTCACAGTGTCTGGCATCCCATCAAAGGTTGCCAGGGATTCAAAGAAACAGAAAAGCATGATCTAAAATTAAGACAATAATAAATAAATCAGAATTAACCTAGATCTAGCTGGCTTAGATATTAGCCTTAGCACACAAGCATTATGCCACTTATTAACACTGTATTGCTGATGTTTAAAAAGTTGAGATGTGCAAGACATAAAAGAGACCCACATTTAATGTCATGAAAGAACACTAGTATGTGTGAGGTGGGAAATACATGGAGTGGTTTAAATGGCAAAAATATTTCTAAATTTCAAGACACAGAAACTATCCAGAATAAAATACACAGAGGAAGAGAAATCTCCACAAAACTAAAACATACAAAAATCACAAAATCCTCCAGTTAGGCACAATTTTATTGATGTCTTGTTACTTTGCATATAATTGTAATTGGCGTCCTTAAAGGAGATATTGAAAATATATGTCTGAAAATTGATGAGATCTGTAAGTACACTTCGGTGTTAGCCCCGTGCAACCTATTGAGACTTGTAATCATCACAACTGTGAAATAATAAATGCTTGTTGGTTGAAGCCACTGAGTTTACGGTAATTTATAGGAGCAAAGTACATTACTCTCATGACATGACAATTATGTTCTAATTGATGAGCATGCTATATTTTACATATTTGCCTCTGTCAATTGGTATATTGACAATTCCTTTTTATTTTGTATTAAGTTCAACTTGAAAAAACTCTTCAACATTTTCTGCTTCAAAATTATTGTATACATTTTAAATCTCTGATCACTAAAATATTTTGTCTTTGTAAGCAGAACACTTTAATGGATAGCTCTGCTCACTTAGTAAAATGATTTATTTCTTATTCATCTTCATTTCTTGGTAAATCATGCATGAATCATTCTGGAAATATTTAATGTGAATACATACATCCTCTGTGGATTTACTTTAAAATTCTCCCCCATTCAATACGTAGGTATTTAAAGACCCAATACAAGTGATTATGAGTAATAAGTAGGTAAAAGAGATAGGAGAGTAGGACAGAGTCTGGTGTTAGAGCTTTAAAATGATTAGTAAGAGAGAATGAGAGAGAGAGAGAGAGAATGCTTAGCTTATTGGGGAAGGCAAAGAGGCCTCAGAAGGAACAAGACGTCTTCTGGCCGAGTCCAGTATTTAGGACTTGACAACAAATTACATAATTGGAAAAAAAAATTAAGAACTTTCACAATTTAAGTAATAAAAGGTTTAAAGCAATGTAATCTTCTTTATAGAAAATGCCTTCGTGACCAGATTTGTTGTTGCTGTTAAGAATATGGAGTTATAAATGGGATGATTCTCTCTGTTTATTACTCTAATTTCTGAGAGGCCAAACCAGAGCCACTGCCAGCCTGGCAGTTAGCAGTCCAATGTTTACCTGACAGCGTCACCTGAGCTCTTTCAAGTACCAAGTTGGGTTGCTTTGCTGGTTTAGGTACAGCCCCTGTAGAGGTAAATGAATGACTTTGTGTAGAAGTCCCAACCGAATGCCTTCCCTCTGTTTGTCTTTATTCCTGCGGCCCCACGGTCGCTGCTTCTCTGAAATAGGCTTGCTGGTTATACCCCGGAAGTCTCCAGCTCTCGTACTCTGAGGGTTAACCAACCTTTCAAGTGGGAAACCCGAGAGGCAAAGAATGATGACGGCCTCCATCTCCCTCCACTTCCAAAAGTTTGTTTGAGCTAGAAAAGATTTATTCCAAATACAGAAGAACCCTCTTTCACACCAAATTCCCACTCCATGAACTCAACTCCTAGCAGCTTTCACCAGGCCTTCATAGGCCAGCTTCTGGATCTTAACAGCTGCTTCTCCCCATCACCCAGAACCACCCCTTAACGGGGCACATCCATTTTTACCCTGAATAAGAATCTCTACATAATTGCACTTGCATTCTCCTTAGGTCTCCATGTTTGTCTCAAAAGTCTAAACTCTCTTTCTCCCAGTTTTTCACCACATTTCATAGACTTCTCTTCTCTGTGCATCAGGGTTTTCCTCGGTGGTGGAAATGGTTAAATGCTCCACAACTACCTGCAACTTTGGTGGTTTGAATTCACCCAGAAGTACCTTGGAATTTGCTTTGGAAAGGCGACTCCCCTCAGTTGGATGCAGCTAACACCATGGTTCAGACCAGGGCTATCAGAAACAGAATTCAAGCCACAGTTCAATTTAGAATTTTCTAGTAGCCACGCAAAGGTGGGGTAGAAAGGGGGAACCGATTACAAGAATCTACATATAACCTCCTCTCTGGGGAACGTACAACAGAAAAGTGAGTGAAGGATGATGTTGGACAGTGTGAAATATGACAAAATAATAATTTATAAATTATCAAGGGTTCGTGAGGGGGTGGGGTGGGGAGGGAGGGGACACATGAGGAGCTGATACAAAGGGCTCAAGTAGAAAGCAAATGTTTTGAGAATGATGATGGCAACAAATGAACAAATGTGCTTGACACAACGGATGAATGTATGGATTAAGATAAGCATTGTATGAGCCCCCAATAAAATGATTAAAAAACCAAAACAAATAAACATACAAGTTCAAAACAAAAAGAATATTAAATCTCAGCATTACAGAATACCACTCAGGAATAGACTTATTGGGCAGCTTGAATGGTTATGAAAATTAGATGTTATTTGTTCATTTCCCCAAAACTGAGGCTTTCATGGTTACTCGGTAATAAGTGAACTTTTGTCTTTGCAAAAAAAAAATTTAAGGAGAAGTGAAATTAATTTTAAAAATACATTTTAATTAATCCAATATATGAAGGGACTTCAAAGTTCATGGAAAAATGCCACTATCTTTAACTGAAATTTTAAAGAACATTCAAAAGACCTATTGTATTAAAAATATCATGATTTCAGTACGCAATAAATATAAAAAATACTAACAGATAATGTCACATCTTTTTTCTTTCTTTCTTATACTTAGGTTCCTGGATGGTGCAAATGACTTGCTCTTGGCTACTAACCAAAGGGTTGGCCGTTTGAAAATTAGCTTGGACATTTTTCAGGCCTAGGAATGAGTGCACACACTGATAGCCTGACTTTGGGAATAGGCTCAAAGCTATCTGACTGAAAATTCCAAGGTCCCAAGCACCCAGAGAAGAGCCTGTGTGTAGGGAATGTGTAGGGAAGCCTGGGGTACGGTCAGAGGAAGGCTGGACTGGGGCCTTTAAAGTGGATGCCCGCAGCCTTGGCTTAGTTTGGGCTTCAGGAACTGGGTGGGGCTGCTAATCTGATTGATCAGAACTTGGGGTATTGAGTCACATGACTAAAAAACTGTCATCACTTTATATATCCAAGCAAATAGTTTGACTTTCCAGATAATAATTCCCTAATGAGCAAACTTCCATCTTGAACTTGTATTATTTATTTCAGAATCCCGATTTTAGATTGTAGTTATGATAATTGTATACTACCATTTCTCATACTCTTACCCATATCCACTCTGCTTTTATAAGAGATCCAGTTGCTCAGATCACTTTCCTAGTGATCCTTTGAGAAAGAACCCTAATCGTAAGCTTGTCTAAAAGTCTTCCTTTTCCAGTATTACATTTTAGAGCGAACTGGACACCAAGCAGGGTTCCTTTTCCATCAGCCCCTTGGAGCATGGTAGCTAGCACATCGAATTACTGATAAAAGGTGTGGTCGGTCCTATGGCTCTTCACTCCGTCCTATGTCATCTGTATCCACGCTTCTCCCCTCCAGTTCAGGGAATTCTCTTTTATTACTTACGCATTTCTCTGCTCCACATTGTGTTATTTTCCTCTAAAATCCCTATTAGGCAGGGGTTTAATATTTGACTGTAACGCTCATTCTTAAATATCTTAGTTCTTTTCATTCATTCCACCCCCATGTTTGCTTATGCCACATTGTTAGAGAATCCTTCCAGAGCATCCGTTCTTTTAGCTGTATTCATTCTGCTACTCAGTAGAGGGCCAACAAGAGCGAGGGGAACTCATATGGAGATGGGTGGACATGACAGCTCCACCAAGGGACTCAAAGCTATCAACAATCACAAAGATGACAGAGAGTGAGCAAAGCTTTATTCCACCATACAGAAAGTCCTCATGAGTAGGAGCTGACTTGACCACAACCAATAAAAACAGTTTGGTCTTTGGACTAAGGGTGTTTTATTATTTGGCTGGTTTTTGATTCAATGATTAACGCCCAGGAATTTTTTTAAATGGTGATATGTTCTTTTATTTAAACTATTAAATACTTGCAGATACTAATTATAATTATTTTAAAGTTGTCATCGCGGGGAGGGAGGGGAAAAATGAGGACCTGGTGCCGGGGGGCTTGAGTGGAGAGGAAATGTTTTGAGAATGATGAGGGCAATGAATGTACAAATGTGCTTTACACAATTGATGTATGTGTGGATTGTGATGAGAGTTGTACGGGCCCCTAATGATTAAAAAAAGATTTAATAAATTGTATATTAAAATTGGGAAAAAAATAAAATAAAGTTGTCATCATCGTTAATAATATTTAATTAATACACTTCCTTGGGGGTCATTTTATTAGTTTGCTGAATTTGATGCTTCTCTTCGAAGGTTCTACTTTCCTTTCAAAGTTGGTTTCTAAATATCTTTTTATGTTTATGCAGGAGGACTAAAGACAAAATGTCCTCAGCTTCCGCAAGAACCTGATTCACTTTCCACTATTGTGAGTTCTGCTCTCAGCAGCCTGCTCCTATACTCCAGGAGGGGATGGCTGCCATTGCTGTGTGCTGTCAAGTCAATTCGGGCTCATAGCAACCGTGAAGAACAAAAGAGAATTGTCCCATCACGTTTTCTGCTCTGTAATCTTTGCAGTAACAAATTGCCCAGTCCTCACCCCACTGCCCCCGCCCAGAAAACAGAGGTGAGCATTTTCTTTAGCAGGAATACAGCCCTCTGAGAATCTCTTGTTAGAGTCCCCCTTTAGAACGAGTGCTCAGTGGTTTAACGTGGGGTCAACATTGGCTTCCACGGCCCCGTTTCCGTTTCCTTCAGGTTCTGCTCTGTTTCTCTCACAGGCAAGTCTGCAGGAGAGCTTATCCCTCTGCAGTGAGTTAGGCCACTCGTCTAAAGGCAATTATCCCCGCGGCCTGTGCTCGCTTGTGTATGAGGATGGTGGCCCTGCCTACCTGGCTTGCTGTTCCTAAAAGCGTCTCTTTAATTACTGACACACTTGTCCTGAGCCCTTCCTTGAGCTGGATGCAGCCTCGGCCTGCCTCTGAACTTCTCAAGTGTCCTTGATTTTCTTTTGTACTCTTCCAGGCCCAATTTAACTTGCTTTCCAAGCGCCATTAGTAGCTTTTAGCACACTTAGGGTCTCAGGAACTAATAGAAAAGAGGCATACATTTAGATCAGTGAAAACTTGTATCCATCAAGGGCTTTTTAAAAAAAATCATTTTATTGGGGGCTCGTGCAACTCTTATCACAATCGATACATCCATCCATTATATCAAGCACATGTGTACATTCATTGTCCTCATCATTCTCAAAACATTCACTCTCCACGTAAGCCCCTGGCATCAGCTCCTCACTTTTCCCCCTCCCTTTCCACTCCACCCTCCCTCATGAACCCTTGTTAATTTATAAATTATTATTTTGTCATATCTTCCATGTCTGCCGTTGCCCTTCACTCACTTTTCTGTTGTCCATCCCCCAGGGAGGAGGTTATATGTAGATCCTTGTAATCAGTTACCCCTTTCTACCCCACCCTCCCTCCACCCTCCTTATATCGCCACTCTCACCGCTGGTCCTGAAGGGATCATCTGTCCTGGATTCCCTGTGTTTCCAGTTCCTATCTGTACCAGTGTACATCCTCTGGTCTAGCCAGATTTGTAAGGTAGAATTGGGATCATGATAGTGGGCGGGGTGGGGGGGGGGGGAGGAAGCATTCATGAACTAGAGGAAAACTGTATGTTTCATCATTGCTACACTGCACCCTGACTGGCTCGTCTCCTTCCCATGCCGCTTCTCAAAGGGGATGTCCAATTGACCCCAGATGGGCCCTGGGTCCCACTCTGAACTCCCCCTCATTCACAATGCTATGGGTTTTTTTTTGGGTTTTTGATGCCTGTTACCTGATCCCTTCAATGCCTCACGACATCACAGGCTGGTGTGCTTCTTCCATGTGGTTTTTGTTGCTTCTGAGCTGTATGGCGGCTTGTTTATCTTCAAGCTTGTAAGACCCCAGATGCTGTATCTTTTGGTAGCTGGGCACCGTCAGCTTTCTTCACCACATTTGCTTTTGCACCCACTTTGTCTTCAGCGCTCATGTCAGGAAGGTGAGCATCATAGAATGCCAGTTTAATAGAACCAAGTGTTCTTGAATTGAGGGAGTACTTCCATCAAGGGTTTTTTAAAGAGGTAGAACATAAATATGAGAAAGAGAAAGTGAAAACTTGTGAACACAGGGAGTTTTCTATAGAAACAAGGGATTCTCACTTTGATTTCGACAGGGATGAATTCATTTTGCTCTTATTCCTGCCAATTCTAAAATATTCTACTAAGCTTCTAAAAGATTCCACGATGGCAGGAAATATAACCACATTTATTTTAACTCCAAATCTGAAAGTAGAACACAAGGGAGGTTCAAATCCCAAACACTTGACTAAGGGAAATTCCTGTTGCTTTTAATGCCTGTTTTTTTTTGGTTTTTTTCCTGTTGCTTTTAATGCCAGTGTAATACAAATTTAAGAAGAAAAACTTTCTTTGAAAAAACTAGGGGCATGGGCCCTCATTATTCTTTCCTTCAAGTATAAATTTTGAACACAGAATGCTTGCATCACCACAATGTTTATAACCACTGTCCAATGTATTTGAGTACTAGTTTAGGTTAATATAGAAACTTTTATTACTTTTAAAGTTAAGGTTTTCCTAGAATATTCCAGAGCACCTGAATGAAAATGAAATGAATAACATGAGAAATTTTATTTCCCATTTCGAGAACAAAACATTTCGAGGAACAAAAACCAACCAACCAAACAAAAAGACCCTAGCCAGGAAGGCTTTGTACTAGCTAAATACACAGATTATTGTAGATGAAATGAAGACAATGGCATGAGGCTTCATTCTTTCATCAGGAAGCTGGTTGTATGTGCCCCATGCTCCTGAGGGAGCCATTGGGGGACATAATCTTTGCCTCTTAGAGGCAAAGATTACATATAATTACACAATAGAGATAAATACTTAAACACATAGCTGAAAATAATTTCAATACTAGAAGCTATTAAGGTTATAATGCCAGTTTGTCCAAAAGTGGTAGCTTGCAGGTTTCTGGGATTCTGGAAGCTATGCTACTGGTATTTCAAATGCCAGCAGGGTCGCCCATGGTGGGCAGGTTTCAGGGGCGCTTCGGGGACTAAGACGGAAAAGAAGGAAGAGGTGGTGCTCTGTTGAACAATGAGCCACTGTCAACCTCCTTTGGGTGTCAGCCAAACATAGTTTGAAAGATAGATAATTCCTTGAGCTTAGAAGGTACTCAGAATAGGGAGTATATAGAGACCTAAGTTTATGAATGGCTACCGGAGGGGGTATGAGAATGAGATGTATTGTGTAGGGACTATTTGGCAATGGCTAAATGTGTTGATTGTACTGCACAACTAAGGCAATCAATGTCACTGAATTGTTTCTGTGAAAAGGTTGACTGGTAATTATTTCATATATCTACATATCTAAATCTATCTATCATCTATCTATCTATCTATCTATCTATCTATCTATCTATCTATCTATCTATCTATCGAGAGACCATTATCCTAGTCCCGATTCTTCAACTACCTCTGCACAAGAGATAATCTAAAATATGATGCTGTGCCTACAAAAGCAAAGGAGCAAATAATGGATTCATTGACATTTTGGGGTTTTCCACAATCTATATTTTGAGATATTTGTGACCTATTTCTCTTTTGCTAAAGTAAATACTGTTCAGTGTAGGAGATTAGGGCATACTAATAATTCAACATTTCATTCCTTTGGCTCAGATGTAATAACTAATTAATATTGTTCTGCATGTATACGTGTCTCTTAAAGTGCTGGACACATTTGCAGATAAAGACTCAAATTTACTTTCCTTTCTCAAAACAGTCATGGGTATCAATTATGTGCCAGGCACCATGGTGAGAATTCAGAGAATTAGCAATGACTGAAGAACAGATCTTGACAGCAGGAGCGAATACAGATCTTGACACTGTCGAGTTTCATTTACAGCAGTGACTCTCAACAGATAATGAGTCCAACAGCCTCACTATCACCCGGGACTCGTTAGAGATGCAAATTCTCGGGTCACACCCCAAGACCAGTGAGTCTCAACACGTGGTGAAGACTAGATTGTTCATGATGACGAACAATCTGAGCTTCAACACACCCTAGGTGATTCCAGCGATGCTGAAGTTGGAAGAGCGAGGTCAAGGAGGAAGTCTGCTGTCATCGGCAGTGTTCCTTCAGTTAAAGCCCACTTCTAATTGCAGAGCCTGAAAGTCAGCCGTAAGGGTAACAGTGGGATTGATTACTCACCGGTCCATCTCCAAAGGCTGCACTTGATTCTTTTGGTCTAAAGGACATTGGAGTCTGCTTTTGTCATCTGACTGTGGAACGATGTGTAATTCGTGTGCGTTTGCTTTTCCTCTGGTGGAGGGGGTCTGCGTTGGGCTGCCATTGCCAGGCTCAGCAGCTGGAACGCACGAGCTGCTCCGTGGGGAAACGGTGAGTCATTCCACTGCGGTCAAGAGTGAAAGTACTGGGAACTCACAGTCTCATAGGGTCATCTGCCTCTGCATTGACTCCACGGCAGTGATCACTTATTTTGTTTTGGTAAAGAGCTAGGAGGGGTGATGTAGGTTGTCTAACTCTCCAAGTATTTTAATCACCATGTACCAAGTTTTCTAGAACCATGATATTATATAGCTATAGTGGAAATCTTATGATCAATTGGCCAAAGAACATGACTAATAATTCTCACCCCAAAGACATATAGCCTTAAATCACTCCTTCTGGAAGACTAAAGAGCAGAGAAACCCAGTGAGTGTCTCATTATAGGGTGACACTGGCTTTTAGGGAACAGCCTGCTGCAAATTCTAGTCAATGACTACTTCATGCGCTATTCCCCAGGCACTCCCCTACCGGAGGGGAAGAATGTAAGGAGAGGAGGGCCTTTGCTCTCAGAAC
>NW_022111300.1:2076228-2101548 GCF_000313985.2 Echinops telfairi | reverse complement strand
GATTCAGCAACAGCAACATATATGTATATTCAGAGTGGTTCAGAACCGAATGCCTAAAAGAGATCCCCAGTGAGTGAAAGGCACCCATCTGCTTAGTGATGGAATGTCTTCCCTTGCATGCATGAGCCCCGGAAGCACTGTGGGGTAGCGGATCCACTTTGGGCTGCAATCCACAAGGCCCAGAGTGGCCAGGAGTCCGATTGACGGGATTGACGAGATAGCAGTGAGTTTGGTTTGGGAGTTTATGCAGGAGACCTAGCCCAGGCATCTCAAATGCATCACCCATCTGTCAGCGGAGGCTTGTGTGCTCCTACGAGGCCACATGGTTTTCATTGGAGCTTCCAGACAAATTGCAGGAATATCAGGAAGACAATTAGTACATCTATTGCCAATCGGCCAATAAAATTGGTATGCATCACAGGGAACCTGGTCTGCCCCGCATTCGGTCAGGGACTGGCACAGTCTCTGTTGTGCATGGTTCACCTAGAAGGCCAAGGTCAACTTGATAGCAGCTAACAGCAACGACAATTTTAGACTTGTTATTTTATTTATTGACGTAAAATTTATACTGAAGGAATCAGCAGAGATGCAGCCGTGAGGGTGATTTTGCTTTGTTTGCTTTCTAGCGATGCGTATCTATAGCTCTATGCAAAACCCAAATCATTGTCTTTACAAAGGGGGCCAGCCTCCTGCCGCCAACTATTGAGTCAGTCCATACACAGGCAGGCAGGGTCTATCTGAAGATAATGCCTATGTATGTGTTTCAGGGGTTACATGCAAAGGGGAAGAATTATAGAATAACTAAGGGGGAAAATGCCAGTATTAAACATTTTTGTTTCTACCAGCATTGTAAGTCCACAGCCACCAGTCTTTCAAAGAAAGAGGACCTTGAAAAATTAACACACTTTGTACTAACTCAGGTGCAACCATTAAAGTCAATTTTAGAACAAATGCCATTGCCATAAACCATAAGAAATATGTACTGAGAGCACATAGAAGGATATATATTGGAGTGAAAATAGGTAAGAGTTCTGGCCATTCTTGGTGCTTCCCATTAGTTTGGTCCTCTCAATCACTGGCTTACCATTTCTTTTGGACTGCTACATGTAGTAAGATATTTGTTTTTCACACCGGCCAGTATATACCTAGGTAAATATTTACACATCTCTCTGTGTGTGGGTGTATCTGAAACCAGTTTCCAAAAAACTACACTGTGCTCTGTTTATTATATTTTATTCTTTCATTTTAAAAAGTATGCCGTGCTAAAAGATTGGTATCACCCACTGCCAAGTACACTGTGCAAAAGATACTTCTCTGAGACTTACTTATAAGATCCACGTGTCCAATCATCCTTTGATGTGTTGTACAATATTGCGGGTAAGGTAGGAAATGATCAGTGTGCCCAGAGAGTGAGTAACCTTGATTATTTTTTGTTTTAATACAGATAGAGAAAATATGTTCTGTAAATAGTGATGAAAATAAAACCTAGAAAATGCTCCCTTAAATATCCTTCATTATGTATGAATGCATATACCCATTTCCACAGTCTTTATGGGTATGTCAGCCTTGTTGGATTTTGAGAAATAAATAATAGAAAATCAGGCTTTCCCACACATTCAAAGTCTTGGTCTAGTTAAACAGAAGCCCTAAAAGATGAACAAAAAAGCATCTCTGCTTGGGTCTTGTTGTCAGTAGGCCAAGAATTGTTTTGATCAGTTATTGCTGCCCAACTAACAGGGCAGCAATCCAGTAATAAGCTACATATATATATTCCTCACATATCATACATCTACTCATCACACATCAATCATCTGATGATCTGATTTTGCATGTATGACAATAGTAAACAATCCTATTGGGTGCCATCAAGTTGGGTCTGACTCCCAGCGGCTCTTGGTAAGACAGAACAAGGCATCACCCAGCCGTGGACAGTCCCTGCAATCATTGCTATGCTTGGAGCCAATGGCTGTGGTCACTGTGTCATTCATGTGCTTTAGGGTCTTCCTCCTTCCACTGACCCTCTACTTCAGCAAGTATGATCTCCTTCTTCAGAACCGGCTCCTCTCGCTGACGTTTCCCAAGTCTGTGAAACCAAGTCCTGATGTCCTCATTTTTAAGGGGCATTCTGGCTGTAGTGCTTCCAATCCAATTTTTTGAATTGCTCTTAATTTTTTAAAATTGGGAGTTAATACTTATGTCCAATTCAAATTTTTTTATTATTTCATCTGTTGATGGGATATTCAATATTGTTCACCAAGACCATATACCAAAGGCATCAATACTGCCAGAATATCTTGTGCTTTAAAGACCTATGTCTGGCAGTAACAAACACTGAAATGCTAGCAAGGCAAGGTTACATTGACTGTGCAGGTTAAGATTATGTGTCATCTTGACATGGCCATGATTCTTGGTGATTGTGCACTTAGGTAATGATGCAAATTGGGAGTGAGGTAATGATGTAACCATCCTCAATATTGTGATTCTTTATTATTAGCTTCCAATTTTGCTTAGCAGTGATTTTCATATAATGGTCTGGCTTTGGAACTTAATCATGTTGTTAAGTGACTAACATTCTAGTTTACACATTCCAGGGGTTATTCCACAGGGGTGGGGAGAGGGTTAACTGTGTCTTTACTATCCATGAGTGACTAGTTGACACATTCTCTTAATAGACTGGTCTCAGTCTCATGAGGGTGCCCCCAAGAAAGGTTCACTCAGAACAGTGGCTTCTGAGGGGATCTTCTGGGCCCATTAAATCCAAAGAAGAGAAGCCAGCTTAAAAGGTGATGGTGACTGTGTTAGGGGACACCCCCCCCCCCCATCAATCTTAATAGATGTCCTCTAAGGACAGAAGAAAATCATGGAGTCTTCCTATAAAGAAGGTCTTTTTAAAAGAAAATTGAAAACTGCAGTCATGAGAAAAAGCCCGGAAAGTAGTTCTGAGGATTATCTTCCATCACAGCAGCGCACCTGTAAGTAAGGGCTTTCCTCTGAGGATTCCTGGGAAACCCGCCCCGTCCCGACAGCCCTGATCTCGCCCTTCCGACTTAGTTTTGTTTCCTAAATTCAGAGAACATGGGCAAGGGACCTGGCAGGTCCCTGGAGAAGGTGAGAAAGATGAAGGCGTCACCTCAGGAGCTGGAGACCTGGGTGGAGAGTAGTGCAAGAAATAATAGCTCCATGCTCCCATATTTTTGTTTAAGAAATGGTCCTGTGATTTTAATATGAGTTGGTTGAAATTGTTTTTGATAAATGGAACCTTTTCATGAACCCACTGAAGCTTCTTCATATGTGCCAATGATATAGTTTTGTTTCTACCTTTAATCATTGTATCCTGGAATCATAAAAAGAAGAGAAGCTGGTGTTTTTAATGGAATCCCTCATTTATTTTCACCTTTAAAGGATACCATTTATTCTCTCTCACTCTGTCTCTCATTCTCTTATTGAATTATTCCATCTTTCCTCCCCTCAGCTATTTATATTCACACATCTACCCCAAATGTGTTTGGGGCAGCTGAGTGCAACTACCACACACACACACACACACACACACACACACACTCACTAAACACCACACTCTAGTGGTGTCTGAATGATAATCATGCCTGGCATACAGATAAGGCCTTTGGGAACCTGATTGGGAAGTGGCTGGATTCCGATCCTGGCATCAGATAGTCATTAATTCAACTCATTTTCAAGATGAAATGATCATACATCCATTGTGCAGTTAGAGACTGTGCTGTGTTGAACTCTTGGCTTGGCGAGTACCCTAATTGCTCTGCTGCTGCATGCACCCCTGTATCGGGGTGATTCCTGAGGGAGGGAGGCACCAGCCAATCACGTGGGACTTTTCTTCCCCCCCAACATAGGGAAGAGGATGAGAAGGGGGAGAGTCCCCCCCCCACCTCGCTCTCACTGCCATCAAGCTGATGCTGACTCATAGCAACTGTGGTAGTTACATAATCCGGTGTCAAGTTGAAGATTCAGAGTGAAGGGGTGGAGTCTAGCCTGTCAATCAGGTAGTAGCTTGACGACCTCATTTAGAGGCCCTAAGGAGATAAATAGTTTGTTGGAGGCGGGACACATGTCCACTCCCTGTGAGACATTCCTGAGGAGAAGCCACATGGACCTACCCAGATACAGTCAAGCCCTGAGAGCTGGAGAAGCCATGTGGGGACCCCTGCCAGCACTGAGATGCTTACAATGCCCCTGGATCCACAAGACTTCCCACCCACTGGCCTATGATCTTCCTGTATTTGGTCGGCATCATTATATGCGTTTTGTGAGACTGAACAGGATTTTACAGACTGGTATTGGACATATGGGCTTAGATTGGACTTATGGGCTTGATCTGGACTGGGCTGGGATGTTTTCTCAATATTCAATTGCTCTTGTATTAAAAGCTCTTTCTTTTACACATATGAGTCTCCCTGGATTTGTTCTTCTAGTCTACCCGGACTGACACAATGATCCTGGAGGGCAGGGTAGAACTTCCCATGAGATTCTGAGACTGTTACTCTATGGGAGTGGAAAGTCCCCTCTTTCTCCAGTGGAGCTGCTGAGGTTTCAAACTGCTGATACTGCAGATTACAGCCCAGTGTGTAATCACCGTGCCACCAGGGCTCCTTTGCCCAGTTACCCTTACAGAGTACCCTTAGGACACAGGGGTTTTGCTCTAAAGATGGTCTGTTCTACATTTATTATGGTTGGTACTCTGAAAAGAATAATATCAATGCAATATGAATTTAAGTAAGCAAAGGCTTTTTGTTGTAAGGGTGTCAGGTCAAAGAGTTAATCTTTAAAAGCATCAACAAATTATTGCCTGCAGAAACTTAATTTTGGCAATTCAAATGATCTGATTTCAATCAAGCTAAATAATCAAACATTCAGTGAGTAGCTATTATATACAAGGAATCCCTGGATGGTACAAATTGTTAGCTCTCTTGGTGCCTATCTGAAAAGGCCAGAGGTTCAAGCCCACTGGTGCCTCAGAAGAAAGGCTTGGTCATCTACTTTCAAGAAATCAACCACTGGAGTTCTACTTCAATCTACACAGGCTTGCTATGAGAGGGAATCTACCCCACAGCAACTCTCCAAAGAAGACAGAGTAACATAAGGCAGGATCTTGTCGCTAGCTGTTTATATTTAATTAGAAAAAATAATTTTCCATAAAAGCAATGTTCTCTGGATTAATTTATCAAAATCCTCCATAGATAATATCATTCTATGGGAATTTAACTTGTGTACTAATGAGTAGCAAGGAGAGCATTAGGTGGCTTTTCTTGTCCTTCACATAAACACGGGGGTGGGGGTGGGGGGGTGAATTTGTGTTTGTTTTCTCTCTCTGGAGCCGATGGCAAACAACGGTGCGCTTCGTTATTCCAGCTCATTTCCAGTTGTACAAGCTCCATCTCCAGCATGGCGCCGGCCCTCAGGACCTCGAGTCTGCTTTGGGAGCAAACCCTGCTTTGGGGAGTGTAAGTGGTGGCGTCCGTCCACATGTGGTTGTGACGTGGCCTGTGTCCTGGGAAATTTGCAAATCCCTGGATCCCAGAGGCTAAGCACCCAAGGAACATGTGGTCATGCTAAACAGTAGGGCTTGGCCAATTTTTGTGCCATTTGTGTGTGTGTGTCTATTTTAGATAATTTTGTCTTTTCTGAAATCTGACACGTTGTGTCTGGTCTGGAAGGTTCCAGGGGAGGTCCTGGACTCCTCACCAAGTTGGGCAGCAGGAAAGCCCCCTGGAGAACACAGGAGAAGATGATGCAATAGAATCTTTTGCTCAAGGGCTTTAAAGCGCATTTCTGAAGTATCACAGGAAGATGAAAGAGATACACAGGCACTATGCCAAACAAAATTGGTTGAAATGGTTAAATTACTGGGATGGCTAAATAAGGATTCTGAAACTGTGAGGCTGAAACATATTAATGACATGGATGAGCTTGGAGAACATTATACTCAGTGAAATTAGTCAATCACAAAAGGACAAATATGGTATGAGACCACTGCTTCAAAGGAAAAATCAAGTCAAAAGTTTTCATATCAAAGGAACCAAACTTTGACAGTGATGGCAGTGGTGGGGTAGGGAGGGAAAGTGAAGCAATAGGACATCAACAACAACAAACTCACTGCCACTGAGTCAATGCTGACTCAGCAACCCCTCTGTGTGTTTCCAAGACTATTATTGTTTAAGAGAGTAGAAAGCCCAATCTTTCTCCCATAGAGCTGCTGGTGGTTTAAAACTGCCAACTGCCATGTGGATTGCAGCCTACCGAGTAACCACTACACCACTAGGGCTCCAAGGCTAGATGGTTGAGAGATGTTAACTTGGGTGAAGAAGAAGATAATATTCTACCAGCAAGAGAAGAAAAGTCTTACGGGGTGGGGGAATTAAACTATTAGGGGGTTTGATAAATAGTTTAAGTTATTGAGTACAAAATGGAATATCTAAAATGTAAACCCCCACCGAATTCACATTAAAAGGTTAAAACCAAACCAAAAAAAACAATGGTGCTCAAGGAAGAAATGTTAAGATGTACTGAAGGAATCAGGTAAAATCAAGGCTCCAGAAACTGATGGAAACCAATTGAGATGTTTCAATAAAAGATGTAACACTGGGAGCGCTTGCTTTCTATGCTAAGAAATTGGGCAGAGAGCCATTGCAAAGGAAGGGGGTTGCAGAGAGCACAGCAGAGGACAGCTAGGGATTCCAGACAGATCCCCAAGGGGCTGCAGAATGAAGGGTGAACAATTTGGTGCCGTGTGGTATCTTCTTTAAAAGCAAAGAGCACCAGAAAGATGTTGACTTCTGTTCTATGGATGGAGCAAGGCATTTGACTGTGTAGGTAACATGACAGAATTAGAATTCTTTGCTCAAGCCAAAAGACAAGATTCTGAACAGCCTTCCTATCAGGTGGAGACCATTGTCATCTCGGTTGTGCTGGCTGGAACTCGTGACTTGGCCAGTTGACCTCCTGATAGACAGGAGCTGAATTTACTTCTGACAGAAATTTCTCCTCTGGCTTCTTGAATGTTGATGGGGGTCTTCTCCCTCTCACACATTATTTGTGTTTTTGTCTTTATACTGATATGATCTCACCCTTACCACCTTACTGCAATTCATTTTTCACTGTCTTCTGTGGGGTTTCCCAGCCGTGCAGCACAGGGGTGGAGGTATAATGATAATACCGATACAAGGTGTTATCGAGAAGGCAGGGGTGGGGGACGGGTGAGGGAAAGGGGCTTTCGGGGGCAAATAATGAAGTCACGAGGGGGGAGGGAGCACTAGAACTGATCATGAATGCACAACTCATTTTAAAGGCAGTCTGACCATGGGGGTGGGGGGATGCTCTAAGTTAGATGTGGTGCTGATTGTACAATTGCCCTTGATATAAATGACAGATCAAATTATTCAATGGCATGATATGTGAATTGTGTGCCAATAAAATGTTGAAAAATAAATAGATTTTTTAAAAGACATGGTATTTTCAATCGTCTCATATTTGTGTGAAAGCTGGACAAAGAATAATAAGACATCTTTGAATTATGGCGTCAGCCAAGCATCATGAATACATTTGGACTGGCAGAAAAAGGAACACTTCTGTCTTGGAAGAAGTCCTGCTCGAAGGCTCCTTGGCAGCCACGGAGAGTTTTTGCCTGTACACATAGGGAAGGTTTCAGAAGGCACCCGTCCTAGGAGAAGGACACTATGCAGAAGACACCCAGTAAGACAGATGGACGTCGTCTGCAGCAATGAACTGAACCACAGCAGTGGCTGTGAGAATGGGCCAGGGGAGGGAGAGTGTGGCTGGGGGATATGTTGTCCTCAGGTGCCATCCCTAACAACCCTGTGCACAACAGAGCGACATACTGCCGGGCCCTGGGGCACCCTTATCATTTCTCTGGTGCTTCAGGTGACATCGGGTCACCGTAAGCTGGGACTGACTTGAAAGTGTCTAACCATAGCAGCATAGTATCAACATTTGATTCGCTCATTTCTTTTTCTCTAGAAATACTGAGATGCTGAATGTCTTGTGCACAGTTTTTTTGTGTTTAATAATATTTTTCTTAGGACAATTCCCTGAAATAGAATCATGGAGTTGAAGGTTTGAATCTATTTTTCACATTTGACATATGAGCCAAATTGCTTTTCAAAAGATCTTTATAATTTTATAATACTACCAGCAAAGTTGACAGGGATAATGACCATCATGCCCTCATCCTCATCAGAGCTTAGGTAATATCATTTTTAAAAAATGTGTTAATAAGAAAAAAGTTGCATTTCATTATCTAAACTTTCATTCTTTTAAATCGTGAGTGGGATAAAAACCTGTTGCTATATTTCCATATGATGCTTCAGTAGCTATATTTTTTCCTTTTCAAATTTTATTGATATGTAATCCAACAGTATTTTATACACTTTTTGTAAGTAATTTTTATGACAGTGAAATATTAATGTAATTAACATTATATTAAAGCATAATAAATGTCGATTCTTTCTTTTGTGATTTCTTCTGTTGTCTCAAAGCTTAAAAGTTCTCCCCATTCTAAAACTTTGAAACCATTCCATTATTTTTCCCTTAATATTCTTTTACTTAAAAAAAATTGCTTGTTTTTGAACATGCAGTTCCTCTTCCTTTTGGAATTTATTGCAGAATTTATTGGAATTTATCTATAAAGGACAGATTTCGACAGGCAAGGAGCCAGGGAGGCAATAATAAATGGGAGGAAACCAAGTTAGCAAAGCCGAAGAAGCAAGTTTCAATGGCGTGTTTGACACCGTAAGACTAATTCACTGCTTGGGGAAGATGGCCGCATCGAGTAACAAGGCCCCCGTGGACGGCGGAGAGGCATGCAAGGAAGCAGAGGATGACCCAGAGAATCTGGTGCGCTGCATCCCGGCAGCATATGGTAGCAGGACTTGGGAGCAGTGGCCAAGCTTTTAACAGGAACATCAGCTCGATCAGGGAGCCTGCCAAATGAGCGATATCAGGATTTGGAGCTCTGCCTGATGAACAGGACTATGAAGTGCTTATGGCATGATCATCATTTTTGTCCAAAATAAGGTGGGGGTTTTCATTTCTGCCCACAGTAATTTTGTTCAGTGTGACTGACATATGTTTGCACTAGAAAGTTTTGTTGTTCCAACGTCCAGCTGACTAATAGTGCTGGTGCCCCTGCCGCTTTCTTACCCCTTTCTGGAAAATAAAAAATCTCAGCAATTCTTGGGGGATTATTGTTTCTCTAGGGTCTATATTATACAGCTATATGTTTAAGACTGCCCATTCTTCTGCAGTTACCTTGTAAATGCAAGATCTTAGTTCACTTTTATATAGAAGCACAGTCTCTAATAATGCTCGGTTAACAAATACACTGGAAAATGCAGAACTTCAAAGTACGAGTAAAATAAATAGCAAACATTTCTGTCTACACAAAGCTTGTATTTCTGGAAGGGCAGAAATGTACTTCATCAATCCATCTAGAACCCATTCCAAAAGACTGAGGTCATTGTTACGTTTGGAGAAGACGTGATTTTCCTCGAACTAACCACTTATACCGTGACTCAAAGCTAGCAAGGAAGTGGGCACACTTTGGCATAACTCCATCAAAGGAAATTGATTGTAGATCTATCTTCTCAGATGACTTAAATGTGAGTGTCTATTCCGGGCTGCACTCTATCGCTCAGTTCCGCACCCCTCCCCAATAAGGAACCAGACCTGCTCAGAGAACAAACCAAGTGGAAGTCAGATCGAGAAGGGGCAGAGCTTTGGGGTGAGGAGAATTACAGGATCACAAAAGGATTTAAGGATGACTGGGATGAGGGATTAGATGACTCATTGAATTGGAATAAAACACTTGAAACTAAACTCTGTATAGAGGACTGACAGAATGTTTTCCAAGAGTCCTAGGATAGATTGGATTGGATAACGGAGACTATGTATTGAGCTAGATGCCCCCTCACCTCCCACTTAGATATGTTGTTAGGTCCTGTTGATTTGGTTTCCACTCAGGACAAAACACCACCACCTGGTCCAGCACCATCCTCCAAATGGTTCTGATGTTTGCGCCCATGTTTTGCAACCACTGTGTCACATCATCTTGTCAAGAGACTTCTTTTTCCCTCCACTCTCTCAAGCATGTCCAAAGTATCTATGGAGCCTCACTCTTTTTTTTTTTTTTTTTGCCTCTAAGGAGCATTTTGGCTGCACTTCTGCCAAGGCGCATCCGTTTGTACTTTCAATATTTTTCTCCCACACCATTCTTTGAATGCAGTGACTTTTCATTGAGCTTCCTTATTCACTGTCCGGTTTTCACATGCATAGGAGGCAACTGAAAATGCCATGGCTTGGGCCAGACATACCTTAGTCCTCAAAGTAACCGCCTTGCTTTTCAATAGTTCCAAGTGTTCTTGTGCAGTCGATTGATTCAATGTAATGTGTCCCTTGATTTCTTGAGTGCTGCTTCCATGAGTACTGCTTGTGGATCCAAGCAAGATAAAATCCGTAACGTCAAGCCTTTTCTCCATTTATCATGCTGTTACTGTTGGTTCAGCTGTGAGAATTTTTTCTTTACAATCAATTGTAATCCATACTGAAGGCTGCAATCCTTGATCTTTAACAGCCAGTGCTTCAAATTGTCCTCATTTTCAGCAAGTGAGGTTGTGTTAGATGCATATTGCAAGTTAGTAAGTCTTCCTGCAACTCTGATGCTGCATTCTTCTTCACATCATCCGGCTTTTCTGATGTTTTGCTCAGGATACAGATTGGATATGTATGGTGATAGGATGCAGCTCTGATGCACACTTTTCCCGATTTTAAGCCATGCAGTATGCCCTGGCTCTGTGGGCACTTGCTCTTTCGTGGCTCTTCATAGTTTGTTATGATCCACACGGTCGAATGCCTTGGCATAGTCAATGAAACACAAGCAAACATTATTCTTTCATTCTCTGCTTTTAGCCAGTAACTCCCTGATGTCAGCAATGATGTCACGTATTCCACGTCCTCTGGTGAATTCAACCTGAACCTCTGGCAGCTCCCAGTCAATGCACTGCTGCAATAGCTGTTGTGCAGGCTTCAGCAAAATTGTACTTGCATGTGATATCAATGATATTGTTCTGTATTTGTGGTATTCTGTTGGGTCATCTTTTATTGCCATGGGTGCAAATATGGATCTCTTTCAGGCAATTGGTCAAGTAGCTGGCTTCCAAATTTCTTCCCCTAGACCACTGACTGCTCCCAGTGCTTCATGATCTTGTTGAAACATTCCAATTGGTGTTCCATCATTTCCTTGAGCCTTGTTTTAGGCTAACGCTTTCAGTGCCGCTTGGCCTTCTTCCTTCAGGACCATTAGTTCTTGCTCCTATGCTACCTCTTGAAATGGTTAAATGAACAGTGATTGTATATATCATTCACATCTTCTCTTGAAGTTTCCCGAATCACTCCATTTGTCCTCCAAAGAATATTTTAATATTACAATGAGAGGCTTGACTATTTTTCTTGAGTTCTTTCTGTTTAAATTATGCTGAGCATCTTTCCTTTTTGGTTTTCTAACTCCAGGCTTTTTGCAAATTTTATTTGAATATTTTACATTGTCCTTTTGAGCAGCCTTTTTGAAATGTTTTGTTGACCTCTTTGACTTCATCATTTCTTGGTTGTAGCTACTCTACAATCAAGAGCAAGTTTCAGAGCCTCTCTGCCATCCACGCTGCTCTTTCATTTATGTCAAGTCTTTTCAATGACCTGTGCTTTCTTCACGTATAATGTTCTTGGTATCCTCCCATGGCTCATCAGGTCTAATGTCACTAGAGGTTGAGACATCAAATCTGCTCAACATTCCAGTGGGATAGACTTAAAGTTATATTTTGACTCATATAGATTTGTTTTAATTTTCTTCTACCTCAACCTGAACTTGCATACGCATAATTGATGTTCCTCCATCAGCCGCTAGTCTAGTTTTATCTACTGACACTGAGCTTCTCAATCATCTCTCCCCACAGCTGTAGCCAATTTTATTTTTCTGGAGAAGTCCACATGTGCAGTTGCCTTTGTGTTGTTGAAAAAACATATTTGGGATGAAGAAGTCATTGATTTTATATGATTCTATCAAGCTATCTGCAGCTTCATTTCTAGCACCAAGACCAAATATTCCAACTACTGTTCCTTACTCTTTGTTTACAACATTAGCATTCCAATCACCAATAATTATCAATGCATCTTGATCACATATTTGATCAATTTCTGACTGAATACATCTGTAGAATTCTTCAATTTTCGCATTACTAGCTTTGGTGGTTTGTGCATCAATTTGAATCATAGTTATATTGATTCGGTTTCCTTGTATCCGGGTAGACATTATCCTATCACAGAGAGTATAGTTCTCCAAGATCAATCTTGAACTGTTCTTTTTTGATGACGACTACACCACCATCCCTCTTGATAGTATCATTCCTAGCAGAGTAACTGTGTGATTTCTGACCCAATGTGGCCAATGAGAGCCCATTTCAGCTCCCGAATGCCCAGAATATGGATCTTTATATCTTGTTTCATTTTTAATTACCTCCATTTTCCCTAGATTCACACTGTATACATTCTGATTCTTGCAGGCCCAGCAGCAATGGAAGGCCCCAAAGCCTTACTCCTGCAGGCGTTATTTCAGCTAAGTCAGTGGTTCTCAACCTTCCTGAGGCCGCGACCCTTTAATACAGTTCCTCATGTGGTGGTGACCCCCCAATTATTTTCGTTGCTACTTCATAACTGCAATTTTGCTACTGTTATGAATCAGGCGACCCCTGTGAAAGGGTCGTTCGACCCCCAAAGGGGTCACGACCTACAGGTTGAGAAGCGCTGGTCTAAGTCATTACGGTTGACTCCATTTTGAGGAGGCAGCGTTGCTTCAATACTATTTTGAGCGGCTGCGACCTGAGGGGCTCATCTTTTAGCACTGTCTATGACAGTGTTCTGCTTCCTTAAGTTTTCAGTAACTGCCAATGTTTCTATCCATGAGATTTTCAGTGGCTCAGTCCTCTGCAGGGGACAGCTTCTATGCCTTCTTTGTCGTGTGGAAGCTCTGCTACAACCTATTCACTTTGGGTGATCCTGCTGATGCTTCAAATACCAGTAACATAGCTTTTCATATCACAGCATCATACAAGCCACCACAGTACAAAAACATGGATGGAGAAGTGGTAGAAAAGTAGACATATGAGCAGCCACCACCAACATAAATATCGCCCCCAAGTCCAGCAAACAGTTCTGGTTCATAGCGACCCCATATAGGATTTCAAAGACTGCAGATCTTTACTGGAATAGATGCCCTCATCGGTTTCCTGCGGAGGGGCTGGTGGGTTTCCACCACCAACCTTGCTGTTGGCAGCCCAACACTCAACTGACAGTGCCACCAGGACTTCTACAGAGATAGTGTTGGTTGGATTTTGCAGGGAGATCCTTTATCATTTTACTCCAATCATACTTTCCTTCTATCAACTCTTAAAGACACCCATGGTCCCTTGCTGCCTCGGTCAGGACAACTCTGTTTGCAGTTATCTTGACTTTTTAAGAGCCCTGATCACAATGAGTCGGATTCAGCTCCACGGCTATGGGTTTTTGTTTTTCATGATGATTTGAGAATAAAATGGAACACAGGAAACACAGGGAGGAGGTAGGACATGTGAGGGTAGATTGAGATAGCAATAGGTGAGTTGAAACAGCATGTGTGTTAATTGTTGAATGTGAACCTGATGATCTGCTCTATAAACTTTCACCCAATTACCAAATTTTTTAAAGAATAAAATGGAATCACTATTGTTTGTAGCTAGAGAATTACAACCACATGCATTCCTATAAAATTTACTTGTAGATGTTATTAGAGTGCCTGTTTACTAGATGTTTCATTTGGGGGGAGTTTCTTTTTAAAGTCAAAGGGAAATAAAATACTTGTGTTTGGGATGTATCTTGATTTATTTGAGATCTCAGGGCAAAGTTCGCAGCACATTTGCCTTTTTCTCAATAATCAATTTATTTGCAAGAATGTAGGGACTATCAAGAAAACAAACATAAACAAATAAAACACAAAAGGACACACAACACACACACACACAAATCCTACCTTGATGAAATAATAATAATGAACTAAAGAACTGCCATTTCTTGAATCTTTCTTATGGCGGGAACTAATTTAATTTCATCATTAAATTCTCATCAATATTATAAGGATAGCGTTACTAGTATGTTTTAAAGGATCCTAAATCCAGCTATTCCAAAATAAAGCTTTTCTTTCCATCTACATTCAGTACTGCATCAGTGTCTGTCAGTTACCGATGAGGCAGTCAAGATGCTGTTCCTTGGTTAATTCATACTAGCTGGGGATTGTGGGTGAGGAATTTATTTCCAACTCAGTAACAAGTGCTGGAATACTAGAGTACACCTTGGACATAACCCCAAACCCAAACACACTGCCATCTATAGATTCTAGCTCACAGTGACTCTAGAGGATGGGGGAGAACTTCCTCTGTGGATCTCCAAAACGACAAATCTGTACGGAGCAGAAAGCCTCATCTGTCTCCCATGAAGTTCTCGGTGAGTTCAAACTGCGGACTTCACGGTTAGCAGTCCAGCACCTAATCCACGGCCCACCAGGGCTCCTACATGAGACCCAGGTAAAAACAAAGGCTCTGAATTTTGGCACTGAATCTATGATTAAATATTTAAAACAACATGGCCGTTTGGTGCCATTGAGTTGCTTCCAACCCATGGCGACCAATGTACAACAGGACAAGACACTGCCTGGTCCTGCGCCAGCCTCTCTATGGGTCTATGCCAGAGCCCCCTTATTGCAGCCACTGTGCGCATCCATCGCATTGTGGGCCTTCCTGTTTCCTGCCCCTCCGCTTTACCGAGCATGGCGTCCTGCTTAGTCTTAGTCTCTCCTGAGAACATGTCCAAAGTAGGTAAGAATATAACCAAGAATATAACCAAGCAAAGAAGGATTCATTCCATTCCACAAGCCTGGCATTGTTCACACGGCACCATCCTACCAAGAAAGGAAACAAACCGTAAATTCCAAAGAAAATTGATGTACAAATGCGCTTTACACAATTGATGTGTGTATGGATTGCGATAACAGTTGTATGAGCCCCTAATAAAAGGTTTTTTTTAAAAAAAGAAAAATAAACTTTAAAAAATATCAAAAAAAAAAAAAAAAGAAAGAAAGAAAGAAAATTCTTCCATCATGAGGATAGCATGCATCAGAACCAGGAAGATAAATTATTAACCCTCTCTAAAGATGATAAAACTTTAAAAAGAGATAACAGAATCAGAAGAATTGTTACGCCGGCTGAGCAGGTTGCCTATAAAGGTGTTTGTCCCTACCCAAACACGGTCACCAGACAGTGTGGCTGGGACTTAACATATAGATATAAAAAGGCAGGTGGTTGGAAGCTTTGAGCGACAAGAAAAGCACAGAGGGTCCATTTGGTTGGAAATAATGGGGTGGAGGAGAGGCTCCAAGGGACCGAGGGAAGGAAAAATAAACCCATCTCCAAAATGGAAAAGCAACAGAAGCGTTTTATGTTTTATTTGGGAGGGGGGAGTTACTCCTAGAGACTCTAGGGCAGAGTAGAACTGCCTCTATGGGTTTCCGAGAGCCCTGTGTCTCTCGGGAGGAGCAGCTGGTGGCTTCCAACTGCTGACCTTGAGCTTGTCAGCCCAGCCCATGAGCACTGTGCACCCAGAGCTCCGAGTTTTTGAAAGAATTACAATTATTTTTCAAAAGCAGAAGACGGTACAACAGAGCACGTCTCTTGCAATTTTCATTGTGATTTCTACCTGGCTTTTAGGAGGCAGATCTTTGTGTTTTTTAGTTGACGTTGAGTGGCTCTCATTCCTGGGGACCCCAGCACAACGGAACAAAATGTTGTCTGTTCCTGCAGGACCTTTGTGATCCGTGGAATCCTGGAATCCATCCTGGCTGCTGATGTGCATCTTGAGAGTGATTCTGAAAGAAGGAGTTCACCTCCCAGCACTTTCCTCAGACAGCATCGTGATGTGACCCATGCGGTTTTCATTGACGCATGAGAGAAAGAGACCATCTGACCGACCTTTCTTTCTTTCTAGTCTGTTGTAGTTGGAATGCTCCACGGAGACCCGCCCACCCCTGGACAGCCTGCTGGCATGTAAATTACAGAGCTTTCACCAGCAACAGTAACAAGTAAACTACCACCATACACAAACGGAAACATTCAAACTTTGAAAGCCTTCTTACTGCCACCCAGGAGAATGCTGACTCATGGTGACCCGATAGGGTAGGATAGAACTGCCCCCATGAGATTCTGAGACTAATTGTTTATTTGAGCAGAAAGCCCCATCTTTCTGCTGGTGATTTTGAACTGCTGACCCTCCGGGTCGCAGCCCAACATGCAACCACTATGCTACCAGGCCTGCTACACCGCAACCTTCCTTAGTCTATTATACCCGTTTCCTTGACCAATCTAGTCAACTTCTCAGCAGATTTCCTGCTTCTAGTGTTACGTTGTAGCCAATAAACACTTTCAGCCCTTTGAGCTTCCCCCACACTTGCCCTCAAGTCCCCAGTTCATTCCTTGCTGCCCTCACGTCCCACATGCACCCCTTATGCGAAGCAAACTTTTATTTACTGATCTTACACAGGTTGTATGTTGAGTCCGTGATAGTGACTATCTCCTATGTCTGCCTCGCTGTTTCTGCTCATTCCATTTACCCTCCTTATAAAGCCCATCATCGGGCTCCTCCTTCAGTGGGATTTTCAGGTGTAACTCCTGTGCATGCCCGTAGTTCGAGGCACCTGCTGGAGAGAACTGCTTCCTTGAGCTTCTGGGACAAACATAACGTGTTTCTTTTTCCTTCTGATCAGCAAGTAGCTCTGGGCCCGATGTAACCTTCAATGCAATAGCCACGTCCTAGCTCCAGAGCCAGGGGCACCTCTTTCTCCCTCCGGTCTCCAGGGGCTTTGCCAACTCTCTAGGCCGGGAATACACACATTTCTAACAAGGATGCTACATGCCCCAAACCGGGTTCATCGTAAGCTCTTCATAAACTTTAGCTATTAAAGTACAAGCAATTAAAGCATTCTACCACTCCTTGTCTACGACAATCTGTACATGGTGGGAAATTTTCCAAATTGCCTTGCATTTTATATATTTTTAGGTGTGTCATATATCTTTCATATCATACTCACCTAATGCAATGCTTGGAATAAAGTAAATATAAATATTTTCTCTTCAAGTCAAATAACATCTTATTTCCTTAGGGAGAATACACAGGTAAATTGATCAACCTAAAAGAGGCTTACTGTTTGGTAGTACTTTTTTTTCCCTCATAAATACAGAAACATCAGCATTTGGAACTTGGGAGGCCTTTTTTCATTCCCTTAAAATGTTTTGCAGGCTTGAAAAATAGTCGCGCTCCATAAATACCCCAGTATGAGTCATTTGCTTAACTCAACACCTGCTTACTCATTCCCCAAACGTTCTTCCTTTTTTAGTTCTATACTTACATGACTTTTCTCCCATGCTTCTTTGCCTCCCCCTAAAAAACTCCGGATCGAACTCACTGCCATAGAGTTGATGCCGACTCTCAAGGACTAGGCAGAATGGTCTCAGTGGCTTTCTCGGGCCATTTCCTCTTTATAGGAGTAGAACGTTTCGTCTATCTCCATCGGAGCGGCTGGTCGTTTCGAACTGCTGACCTGGGGATCACCGCCCAGTGTGTAACCACTATGCTACCAGGTCCTAGGAAACAGGAACATGCTGGCTAATCCTTTCCTGGAATCCTGAGCAGGGGTAGATGTGCCTCCCACAAGGGCATAGCTGAACCCCGGGTGCTCGCCCACGCAGAGATGGTCCCTCTTGACCCTTGTTTCAGCTCCCCTTCCCAGCTCATTGTACTTGAAAGACCTTCCTTCTTCCCACACAAATCCAACCTTCCCTTTGTCCAATGCAGGGCAACACAGGTCTCTCTCTCTCTTTTTTTTTTTTCCAAGCTACAGGTTTTAAGAAGCCCTGGTTTCACATTGGGTTGCTAACTGCAAGGTCAGTGGTTCAAACTCACCAGTGTTCAGTGAAAGAAAAACGAGTCCGCCCTTATAAAGATGTCCAACTTCAGAAATCCTAGGGAGCAAGACCCCTCTGTCCTACAGGGTGGCTGTGAACTGAAATAGACTCAGTGGCCGTGGGCACGGGCGAGTGGTCTTTGTTCTTGTTTTCGCTCCTCTTACCTTCACCCGTCTGTTAGGCAAGAGCCTCTGGAAAACGTCGCTTATTTTAAGAAATGCAGGGGATGACAAGTATTCTTAAAATTTATTTTCGTAAACATGGAGCTATACATCAGTTCTTAAAATCAGTAGCTCTCAGCTATTTCTTTGGATTGTTCAAATTATTTAAAATAAGAAAGTTAGGACTATCATTTGCAATCCCTGTCCCTGATCGGGTGAGCAGCCAACAAAAGACAGTGGCAACTGGACAGGAGTGGAAGACTGGGCCCACTGGAGCATTCCTCCCCGAGGTGGTTTGAGGGCTTCCCGTGGATGGGAGATGGATTCGCACAGGAGGGGCGGACTGACAACATGAGCGCTCTGCAGTGTTAAACACCCAGCCAAGATTTCAACATGTATGTCTCCTAGCCCTGATTCTAGGTTAAAAAACTCATTTTCTGTATCTCTCAAGGACCAGCTAATTCTGAGTCTTTGAGTGTTACCTCATGCCCTGCTATGACTTTTTCAACAAACATGCAAATAGATTTTTTAAAGTAGAAGTCTTACATATATGCATTTCTCTTTATTCCTCCCCGTCTGTTATAGGGTAGCGATGAAGAGACAGGGTAAGAAACATTGTTCGTTTATAACAGAATGGAAAAGCCTCCAGTCAACGAGGAGCTGCTGCCAGTGGAATTTCAGACACGAGCAGTGGGAATCTGGGGGTCAAGACCACGGACATCGCTTCACAGAGGCGCTAGCTAGCCTGCCCTGCCCACTGCTGCAGCCACGTGTCTGGCAAGCTCAGGAGCCTGGTGGGGGCTCCTCCCAAGCTCTACAACTCAAGTACTCAGAGAACCACAGAGGTTCTTTCTCACTAATATTTTGGACTGACATTGCCAGATTTGGACAGAAAACTCTGAAGAGACACAATGAACACAACACATTCTTGTTTTAATGTGTGGGAGACAATATGATGCCACCCTCCAGCCTAAGACTCGTGGATATTGGGTCTCCCCCTTTCTTTGCTCCACCAAAAGGAAGCTTCATTATATGCAGACCTTGTTAAAGTAGTTGCTGATTACCAACCAAACTCACGCCCTGGAAAATGCATTCCTTTGTGATCTTTCTAGAACAAATACATTGAAGACTTTTCATCTCTGGAGACTTGGTCGTCTGTGGATGGAGTTAGGGTTTATAGAGCACATCAGTTACCCATCCAACAAGTCACAGACCTTTTTTTTAGACATGGAATTTTACATCACTGGGTAGTCATCTTTCCAGGTGGCTAATCCAATCATGCATCTCCACAATAATCAAGGTAAATCTAGTTTAATAAAACCAGTAGAGTAGAAAATGCCTGGACTCACCATGATTTCTTTATACCTTAGGATCATTGATAAAAGTGTCCTTTTTCTATCGGTTTGCCTACTTGTATACATTTGCTCACATTGGTTTGCCTGATTTCCAATACCTTCTGAAACTTGGCCAGGGCACTCTTTTGCAAAGTAAACAAGTCTAATGGCCCTAGTTGCTCCTTTGAATTGAGCTTACAAATCCAATATACACATTTGATATATATATCTAGTAAAAATATATATACTAAATATAGAGCTAGCTCTTTTCTTTTTCCTCTTTTTAAAAATTCATAATTCATTTTTAAAACACATGCTTAAATTGAGTCTTATTGATAGCAACATATACAACTTGTCACAATAAGTTGAACTATGAATGTTGGAAATGCTGCATGAACAAACAATTTTAAAACACTAAAAAATTCTTTGTAAGAGTATTTCCTAATGGCCCCTGGAAGACTGCTTGTAAAAGATCTGAGAAAATGTACCCTGGTCATTCATCAGCGAACCCAGCTGTGCTACGTCTGACCCCGATGCACCTCTCAAGATCTGACTGTTGATTTTGTACGGAGGGTTAAGGAGATCACCCCGTCAGTTTTAGGACCCAGTTGTGTGCAGGAAGGTTGCAAAGGATTCCAAGGAGCCTCACATCCCAGCAGAAATGTAAACACCCTGCACTTGCTTTCCTTTCTGCAGAAGGGTTTAATCTCAGCAGGCACATAGAGACAAACCCTCCTCGTGTGGGCACACACGCACCAACCCACACGTGAGTACCCACCTGAACGCAAAGAAGTTGAGTGGGAGAAGGTTCGGAATCAACAATGGGGAGAAGAAAGGAAAAAAGGGGGTTGGAGAAAAATTAAATCAAGACTTTCGCTTGAGTAAAGGGGCAAACTGTTAGGGAGGGTGAACAATTCTTATTCACTGATGAAATTTCAGAGTAGAATATGCTTTTTGAAAGAAAGTTATTAGCTTGAAATCAGTTGCTTTCTTACAGAGCTTGGTGCATGCACATGTGACGGAACCATCCAGCATGATGACAGTGTGTTCAGGAGGCTGCCCCGGGGGCAGGGAGTGGGGGTAGGGGGAGTAGTTAGAGTACCCTTACTCACCAAAAGATTGATGATAACCCATCAAGCATTTCTATCAAGATGGACAGACTGGGACGGTGCAGGGGGCAGTTCTACTGGGAGTCGGCAGGGACTTGATGACCGTGGGTTTTAGTGGATTTTTGGGGCTTAGAGTGAAGTCAGTGAGATTTCCTTTCCTTTCAACCTTTCCTTCAGACTCAGGAAAGGCAGGAAGGGAGGGGCACACGAGAGCAGGATTTTATGACCGTGACAACATGTTTTGCACTTGAATTTTTTTCTGAAGGGTTTCAGAGCACAAGAACACGAACAGCTGTGCACGCATGAGACAAGAAGGCAAGATCACAGAGGCGCAGGCTCCGAAGATGGTCCGTGTAGTGAAGGTTTTCGTAGAAACGTCTAGCAGCTCAGCTCCTTGGGTCACTGACAGCACTCTACAACATGACGGACTTGCTCCTGGAACACACTCATGGAATTGTCCTGTTGAACTTTCAATGGGAACAATGTCCAGATTTCTATACAGCAGACAGAGGGAGGTAGGAATTGAAGAGAGACAGGAGGTAGGAATCGAAGGTTGCCTCTAACCGCCTGGGCCTGCAGGTTTGAGTACTCGCAGCGGTGCCCAGGAAGAGCGGCCAGTGATCTCCTTCGGAAAAGGGACCCATGGCAAACACTGTGGGCTCAGTTCTACCCCAACTCACCTTCCATAATGACAGTCGCAATCCACTCCAGGGCAATGAGGGAAGACATGGTGTTTGGAAGGAAGCTTTTCTTAAAACACCGATTCCCCCCTGGTTTGGTAAGAAGGCTGGCAGTGAAGGCAAAGGATCAGGAGGCCCCTGCAGGAGTCTGACGGCTCCTGTGAAGGTCGGTCATCGTCTATCAAGCCTCGCCTTGCCCTGCCCTGGAGAGCAGAGGATGGGAAGAGAGCCCGGTTGGGTTTTTCTTTTCCATTTCCTCCCAGCCTTGGCATGTCTGTGGTGGCGCTGGACCTCTGGGATGGCAGCGCCCTGCAGCCATACAACACCAGCCGACACAGGCTCAGGAAGCACTCTGTCTTCGCCTGGCCTGGCTCTTCAGGCCTGGGGCTGTGACAAGCGGGTGTCTCGGCCTCCTGGGTTGTTTTATCTTGACTGGCTCGGACCTCTGTGAACAGTCTCTTCATTAACCTCTCTTCCTTTCGACTCATTTAAGTCAGATGCTACTTCCTGCTTAGGGGATTGTGATGGATACAGCATCACTAAAAATATCGCAAACCTGAATGAAACTGTGGGGAGCTATAATTTACTCGGCAAACAGCTAGATAATTATCACTATGTAGAGGAGGGAGAATCATTTATTTATAAACTTACAAGACAAATAGGTTACATAGATTCCTGGGATTATTTCAAAGTCAGAAAGATAGAACAAAATGAATCTGAATCAAATAGGATTAAATACAGTAATTGTGCACTTTTATAATCCCTGGAACCATCTGCTGATCAAACCCAAATTCTAAAGAGTTCAAGAATTATTCAAAACTAAATAAAGTGAATTACCTAGAATGATTAATAAAATTGAAGTAGGTCAAAACCCAAGCTTAAACTATGGCTCAAACTGGACTTTTAGATTTTACTTTTCCAATAGAAGAAATTATTTACTGCTTGAACATCAGAAGATTCACTGTCTATTAAAAAAGTATTAAAACTCAATTAAAATTGTGTTAGTCTGGGTACTTTAGAGAAACAAATCCAGGTACTTTAGAGACACAAATCCACAGAAACTCATGTATAAGAGAGAGTTTTATATAAAGGTTAAATGCACATCAAGAAAACACCCCAACCCAGTGCTGCCCAAGCCCACAAGTCCAACTAATTAGCCCATATGTCTGACACCAATCCAAAAAGTCCTCCTCCATCTCACAAAACACACACTATGATGCTGACTGCAGGATGAAAGGTGAATCAGTGAATGTGTAAACATCTCAGCGCTGGTAAGGGTTTCCACGTGGCTGCTCCAGCGTAGGTCCATGTGGCTTCTCTTCAGGGATGTCTTGTGGGAAGTGAGCCTTGCCAGGTGAAGCAGGGAACTGGCTAAGGCAGCTGCATCCTGGTCCGACCATCAGAAAGCAAGAGACCCGAGAACTCCAAAGGTGAGGCTCACTGTGCCGTTTAGCTCTCTGCCTTTCAATTAACCCCACATGTGTTCATCGGCCAGGTTGGCATAATAAACATTAACTGTCTCAGCCTGTTCCCATTTTAACATGAAAATGTTTATCTTATGTAATAGCATATGTCAAGTGTCTATAGAGTGTGCCCAATATCCTTTGCAAAATATACAAAAACCACTGTTTTTAAATAGACAAAAGTATATTTTAGAAAATTCAAACACACTCTGTTATATCTTGTAGGTGATAGCTGGCATGACCACTTTTCTGTTGACTTAGAATTCAACTGAAGAAGAAACCAGGAGAAGGCTGAAGAGATGTGCAAATTAAAAATGTTGAGATTGGGATAAATGGAAGAAAAACAGACACAGCAGAGGTTAAAATAAGGCCTCAACTAAATACTACACTGGTTCTTTGGATGTATACTTCTAATGATTGCTCCCTGCCACTGCCCCCGCTTTTGTTTTCTCGATGGAAGAGGAAGGTCACTGAGGAAGACTTCTCCAGAAAGGCTGTGATTGTCACCAACTAAGGGCTCAGGGACCAAGCAAACCATCTGATCCGAGTATGGGATGCATATATGTGTGACCGATATCATTTCAGAAAATGTAGTTAAACAAACACAACTTTTGTTGTTAGTAGAGCCTATTGTCATTGTTCATAAGCACAATTACTTGGTAATTTGATTTGAGCACATCAGTCACCATGAGAATTTCCACTAGCAGCACTGCCCCCTAGTGTTTACTTTCTTTGGTACAATTTGAGTAAAATCTCAAGATTTCTTTTCAATTATCTAGTTTTTGAAGTACTTATTACATTAGATCTTTAAGAAATGTCATTTTAAAATGAAGCCTGAACTATTTCCATACTTATTTCAATACTTAATGCTTAAAGATCCTATCTATATTACCCACCTACAAATTATCTATTGTCTATCTATCTATCTACCTACTACCTATGTGACCTATTATCTACCATCTAGCTATCATTTATCTAGTGATCAATAGGCACCCAGATGGTGCAGGAGACTAACTGAAAGGCTAGTGGTTTGAACACACCTGCTGTACGGTGGGAAAAAAAGGCAGCAGTCTACTCCCATAAAGATGTCTAGTCCTGTTAACTCTATGGGGCAATTCTCCTCTGTCCTATAGGGTCACTATCAGTCACAACCCGTCATGTAATGAGGAGGATAGGTCAGATTTGCCTTTTCCCTGGCTATCTAAGAGGGGCCTGTCTCAGAAGCAGGGAGAGAAAATTCTGTGACTCCCAAGGAAGAAGAGACAGGAGTGAAGCAGGTACAAGATCTCTGAGGAGCAGATACACCAGAGGCTGCCACACTGCATAAGGCACAGCAGGGGAGCAGCACTGGGACCATGAGGCAGAATGGTGGGCTTCCTGGCCACAGAGGCCCAGGCCAAAGCCCCATGTTGTTGAGGCAGAGGGCCAGAGACACATGCCTGCCAGCCTGGCTGAGAAGAGTTGCTGCGGACAAAGTAACTCTGTCCTTACCATTTTGTAGCCTGTTAGCTCCCGATAAGCCCTATAATTGTGAGTATTGTCTGTAAGTTCTTTGTGGTCCCTCCAAGAATGATGGAATCCAGCAGAGAAGTGAGAGCCCGGGAGGGATGACTGGTGTCAGAATAGGGTAAAGAAGAATGAGTGGTGGAGCCACGCCTGAGCTCTGCCTTGGGGCAATCAGCCTCTCTCTCTGCATGGACTTGTATTCTTTTCTCCTGTGCATAGTCAGAGGAGGTCGGATATGGCCCTCGGCCATTTCCTAATCATCTATTTGTCTAGCTGATAAAACCAAGATCAATAAGGTTTCAAGTTATTGGAAAAATAGAAATTCCAGGAGATAACGACTCTCAAGGTGTGCCATGGTGGGGTCCTCAGAGCACCGGTGACAGCATCTTTGCTTTTAGATGGTGCAAAGATGCCCATGGCTATTGTTATTATTGCTCTTTCACTGAGCAAGGGTGAAAATGCAGCTGAAACCACCCTGTGATGTCACAGATACTAACGCTTAGGACTTGGATTTGCTTAGGCACACACAAGTCCAGGAAGCTCGATTTTGTTGTTCTTGTGGATTAGAAATAGGAACTGGGCGATTTCCATCAGCCTGGATTTTGCCATTTCCATCCTTCTGATATCGTTGAAATGTTCCTCAACCCAATGCAGTCCTTACAAACTGTAGGTAGAACAAGAGTAGTGGTATGCAGTAGAAATAACATGAATTTTATTATTCAAATATTATTTTAATTTTTATAATAATCACATGTAAAAGGATGCGTAACATTATAGTTCATATACATTTATTTAACCCCATAGGCCTGGAGTGTTATCACTGGACATATAATGAATCACAGTTAGACAGTTTACTTTTTTTTGCATTTATTATTTTTTTATTTCTGTTTTTCTTTTAATCATTTTATTAGGGGCTCATACAACTCTTATCACAATCCATACATACATCAATTGTGTAAAGCGCATTTGTACACTCATTGCCCT